>NC_071530.1:144415531-144718561 GCF_026979565.1 Vidua chalybeata
GGTTTTTTTTTGGTTTTTTGTTTTTTGTTTTTGTTTTTTTTTTTTTTTTGTTTGTTTGTTTTTTTTTTTTTTTTTTTTTTTTTCCCACACAGTAGATATTTCCTTCAGGAGAAACCAGCTCTTGCTGAAAGAAAGAATAATGAGGGTGCGAAGAGATAAGTACTGATAATGCACCAATGTTTTAAATACAAGGTGCTATAGCAGATACACATTTGTAAATCAGTAATTACCTACATTCCTGTGTAAAGATGAACATGGAAAAGACATAATGACTTTGAGGGTTTGTCAGTAACAGTTCCTAAAAATAATTCAGGAGTCATAAACGCACCTTACAAGCAGTCTTCTTCATCTGTTTGACAATTTGCAAACTCCCAAGGGATTTCTGGTATGTTCTGCCCTGAGCTGTTGATCATAACCCAGTATAAATCAGATCAGCTCATTAGGAAAGGCCCATAATCTAGGGAGAGCACCAAAATGTAGGATATGATCATTAATTTTGACAGAAATATGAAGCAGGGGAACAGAAATAGAGTTTGTTGGAATTCTTTGTCAGGTATAGCATATTTGCTGAAAAAGGCAGTTTTAGACTAAAAGAATAAATATGAATTCTATTCAAATTAGGTAGACTTCTTTATCTAAAAAGATATTTCTTTTTTTTTTTAATTGATTTCTCCATATAGTGGTGGAAACAGTTTGACTTTTTATTTTGAAATAGCATGTATTTTTAAAATACAGCTTGATTTTATTTTTAGAAATTATTTTTATTTTTAGAAATTTATTTTAAATTTCTAAAATTTTAAATATCTAAATTTTAAATTTATTTTTAGAAAATCAAAAAAGCTGAAAAATTAAGACATCTTTTAAATTTGTTCAAAACTGATTTCTTGGGGGTTATTACTGTTAAAAATAGGAAAATAAATATTATTTAATTTTAAAGGAATTAATTTTGTTTGTAGATTGTTTTATTTCTCTCAGCTTTTTACATTCACTTGACAAATCAACCTCTTACTAATGAATATCATGTTCTGTGCTGCTGAATGTTGCACACTCCCACCTTGATTACCCATTTCCAGGAAGGTAATACCTGGAACACGTGGACTAATTCAGATGATGACAATTCTGGTGCTTTTAGCAAATTTTTCCTGATTTATAATAGTTCATAGAGGAAGAACAGTCAAGTTTTGTTCTGATATAATATATTTTGCTTTGTTGTAGTACTGTTAATCTAGGTAGAATTAACAGTTACTATGATAACTAAAGCTGGGAAGGAAACTGTAAATCACTTGAGCTGAACGTATAGCCCTGAATCTCAAACTCAGGTTTCTAATAATAGGTTATGAATTATGCTTAGTATTTATAGAATTAAATGGAATTTAGGTGCCAAACAACTCTTCTTTTCTCATTCCTGGTGTAATAAACTTCTATTTATCTCTCATCAGAGCAGAGAGAACAGCTGATAATATGTCAGCTGTCTAATGAAAAGGTCTTAATAATGAATAATTTACTATTCTTGGAGATGTTTGTGAAAATTAAGTCTCACCAAGGGTATAACTGTGCAGCCACTCAAGTTAATCAGAAACTACACTCTAAGTAGTTTTAAAATCTGGCTCAGAGCAAAGAGAACTTCGTTTTCCTAGATGACAGTCTGTTTTCACATAGCTAAAGGCTGTCATTCATGTATGTACTGAATATAATTCAGCTAAACAACACTAACATGGTGACAGAGAGAAGAACAAGACAGCACTTTCGTCACTGGGAAAGTAAAACATGCTTAAGAATTCACAAGCCCACAGTATATATTTCCAACAATTATTGTAAATTCTTTTTGATGCCTTGTTTACTGACCACAATGTGTTCAAGAAAAATAATAAAGGATAAAGTTAAGTTGCCCTTCATTTTTCAAGAAAATTAGGCTCTTGAGGGTGAGTCCTGTTCAAGTTCTGCTTAACTGGAACTCCAGTTATGTGCTGAAAATAGCCACGTGCTTTTGGAAATGCTTGGTTTGGATAGGGGTGGGTCAAATGGAGAGCATCCCCATCTGGCTGTTATCCAGCAGGGCAGATAGCACCCAGTACTGTGAGCTGCTGCTGTGTGCCTGCTCAGCAGTAGGGCACTGCAAAGCCCTGGTGCCCAAAGAGGCAGGGAGCTGGCATGGAGAAAGGGAGAAGCAGCCCCTTCTTTAGCCTTGCAGGTCATGAATGCCATCAGCAGGGACTGAAAGCTGAGGGTCAGCTCAGTTCGGCTGCTCCTCATGAGTGATGGAGGAGGTAATGCTCTACTGCTTCTGGCTCACTTGTTCACACACACATCAAAAAACCACAGCCCAGCTGCTCAGCCAGGAGAAGACTTCAGGAAGACCTTATTGCAGTTCCTAAAGGGAGCTACAAGAATAATGAAGAGGAGCTTCTCATAAGGGCATGCAGTGATAGGGCAAGAGAGAATGGCTTTAACTTGAAGGAAGGTAGGTTTAGATTAGATGTTAGGAAGAAATTCTTCACTATGAGAAGTTCTTTGATATTCTTTACTACTTCTTTACTGAAACAGGTTGCCCAGAGAAGTTGTGGATGCCTCATTCCAGGAAGTGTTCAAGACCAAGCTAGATGGGGCTTTGAGAAACCTGGTCTCATGGAAGGTATCCCTCCCCATGGCAGGAAGGTTGGAATGCTTTGATCTTTAAGGTCCCTTCCAACCTAAACCATTCCATGACTATGACCCTATCTACAAACACTGATAGTGCTGCTTCCTCATCTGACCAGAGGTAGCAATGGCGAGTGGAACAGAATTCCACAAGGACCCTGCTCCTGCTCAGGACAGCAGATCAAACACCACTGCTGCTCCACTCAACAGCTGCTTAAAAGAACCATCTGGCCTGGTCATAGTTATTCCTTTCTTTTCCATTACCTGTAACTTGCTTTTGAACAACTTGCTATTTATTCCACAAACATCTGACCCCTCCCTGCTTTCACAGAACCAATGTAACCAAGGCTGTAACTCAGTCCCTTCTCACCATCTTCTGCATTGAAATGATTTTTTTTTCCATGTCAAAACAACAGTTCTGACTCATTTGAATATGGTCTCTGCCATTAACTCTCGACCTTATTTTTTTGTCCCTAAATGCTTTCCTTCACATGACCATACTGAAAGTTGGGAGTCCAGGAGTCCAGGATGGGAATGAATCATAAAACTGACAGTTCCTAGGCTGTTCTCATGTTGTGTCAGCCATATAAGGCAAGGAGTATAGGAACAATTGCTTAAAGGGATGGCTTAGCATCTCACTATGAAGTCCTAAGTGTCCAATTCATGCTTTCTATTCCAAATGCACCATTTACACACAGCAATTTACAGTCTCTTTCACATTTCTCTAAAACACATTGTGGTACTATAAAGCTGAATTGCTTACAACCATTACTGTTCCTGCCAAAAAATAAAAAGCCTTCAGCCATATTTACTGATGTCATATGAAGCAACATACATACTATCAAATTCGTGGCATTTCCTTACCATGCCTGAATCATAGTTGTTCAGAAATGCTTTATCTTCATTGTTATAAAATGTGTTCCCTTCCAGTCACAAGACTAAAAGGTTTCAGGTCTGATTCATTTTCCTTTTGTAGGAATTAAAATTCAAAGCATGACTTTAGAGGGACTCTAAAATTGCTTCCTGATTTAATCTTTAAATCAGCATTCTGGGTTTTTTTTAATCTTCTGAGTCAATATATAGAATAATGAGACTGTTGAAAATGTGAATATTATGAATGGCACTTCCATACTTTTTGGCTTGGAAAATGTTCTGCTTTTTAACACAGAAGAGTCTAATATGTCCCAAATATAATTGTTGCAAGAAGCAGGGTGAAAAAGTTTCCTTGTGTGTAAGTAAAGGACAGCCTTGTCTTCTGTCTCACAAGGCAACAAAACTGTTGTGTAGTCACTGAGCAGGTCTTCAGTCAAGGAAGAGCAGATGTTAGATTTGAAATTAAAAGAACTGTTTCATCCCAGATGAAATGCGACATTGGATGCAAGCGGAAGAGCCTGAGAGATAGCAATGACACCACTAAAATAGGAAAACATTTCATTTTCCCCCTCCTTTCTCTCTCTCACCTGCACTGACACAAGCTCTGAACAATATTTCAAGCAGCTAAGAGCTTTGAAAAAAGATTGAATATAATTTGAATGCTGGAATAGCTCAAATGAAAAATGACAGTGTCTTAGGGGCTACAAATTTGATCTAAGGTAACTGGTGGGATTCTCAGTAGCGCTTGAGAACATCAGATCCCTTTGCAGTTCTAGGAATGACTCCGGTTTTCTCAGGATGTAATAAAAGAGTAGTTAAAACAAGACCTGAACTGTTGAGGTGCCCTGGCAGGGGATGTTAACCCATAGGATAAATCGTGGGCTCTCATATTGCTGTAAAGATAATTTTTTGTTTGTTTTTTTTTTTTTTTTTTTTAAATCTTCAACAACTCTTTACTGCAAAATATTCACAAGTTCTTGACAGAGGTGAGACCCTAGACAACTTCTTTCCCAGGTTTGTACCCAGCCATTGTCTCCTCCCAAACTCACACAGAGCCCTATAATCTCAACAGTTACCTGGCCTCTGCCAAATGGTTTGAGCCAGCTACTCCTCTTTCAGGCTACATAGAGAATTGTTGGGCAAAAACCACCATGAATTTGAATGTCACTGAGACAACAAACCGTGCATTCATGTGAGTAAGAAAACACAGTCAGGTCTGTACAGCATGAATAAAAAGCAATACCTTTTCAATAAAAGGCCTTTTGATGCAATGTGTGATATGGTATATTCTAGCCTGCTTAATTAAGAGATTTTTAAACAATAAACAGAGGCATCCAAAAGAACATTCTGATGGTGATGGAGAACCTCCACTTTCTTTAGAAAAAAAATACAGCAGTATAATCATCCATCAAGTGTCGAAATGTACTGGATTTGGTGTTGGGTTTTTTCCTCTTTTTTTTCCCTCTCCTTGGGAGCTGGAGAATCAACTAGAAGAATGACTGTTTCAGCTTTCTTTCAAGCTAATTAGGAAGAACTGACAAAGAGTGCAAAGGTAAGTGGTAATTTTTGAGAAAATTAAGAACAGCATTCACTACATTTTAGGTTATGTGAAAAGGCTCTGTAGGGTAAATCTAGGAAGGATCTTGAATGCTTAGTATGTAAAGAAGAAGGCAGGATGTCTGAGGAACACAATCCAATTCAAAGCAGGCAGGTGATCTGATAGGGAGTGTATTACTTATCTAGAAATAAACTCCTCAGGTGAAAAAGACAGGTAGGAAGCAAGGCACAGGTTGTGGTTGAATTTAGAGACCTTAAAAGGTTTGAAAATAACATTATTAAACATTTGTACAAGGGACTAAGAATGTACATAAATGAATAACATATTGTGAGAAGAGAAAACAAAAAAAAAAACTACCAGAAAAATATACAAAGTTATTCTTAGTGAAGGAAAGAAAAATCCATATAAATACTTCTGAAGCAAGAGACAAAAAAACTCCCAAAAACAACAAGGAAAACAGAAATACATTACCAGATGGGAAAGCAAATCCTGGCAAAAAGCTAGTGACATGCAGTAGGCTACAGTGCAGTCTGCCTTCTCTGAAAGGCTTCATTATAAAAGTGGCATATAAGACAAAGTCAGAATGAGGTTCAATAAAGACAAGAGAGAAGAAACAGAGAAAAAGCATTAAGGATTATTTAAGGAATAAACAGATCAACAGTTCATCTGCAATTCATTCTGTGGTGCTTACAGGAGTAACTGGCTAAGTCACCTCATCATTTGTTATTATCTTTGGTAGCACATAAGAGATGGGTGGTACTGAGAACTGAGGAGAGAAAAACTTCTGCTCATTGTGGCAGGCACATTCTTCTCTCTCAGGATTTTTTCATAAAGGAGCACAGAGGAAAGAAAAAGAAAACAATTTCTATTTCTGCTCCTTGTTTTTCCCATGTGGAATGTGTTTGGAGAATTGTTTACCTGCGGTGATTGCTTGATTGGATCCTGGTGAGGATTGTTTGAGCCTGATGGCAAAACAGATCCACCTGTGTCTGGACTCTCACGAGAAGGTCACAAGTTGTGAGTTAGTTAGATATGGTAGTTAGAACAAGTAGGTATGTAGTTTTAGTATCTTCCTTTATATAGTATATTAATGTATTATAGCACAGTTATAATAAAGAAATCATTCAGCCTTCTGAACTGGAGTCAGACATCATCATTTCTTCCCACTGGGTTCACCTGCATTTACAATAGATCATCTCTAAAAAGAAATAGGTATCTCACAGAGAAATTCAGGTGGTTCAGCCTCACTTGGACTGTTGGAATGAAACTTTAACACATTTTTATTGCATAAGCTATTATAATAATAATATGGCAAAAAACAGTCAGCATGGTATTTTCAAAACAAGTCAAATCAAGTTATTCTAATTTGTTGTTGTGGGAGGAAGACAAAGGAGGTGCAGATAGTCTATTCAATTTGCATTGTGTATAACTTATAAATTTGAATTTTTAAGGGTTTGACACGGTCTCCCTTTATATTCCTGTAAAACAGCATGGGAAAAATTTTCTAGATAAAATCATTGTATTTGCAGAAGTGATTGGTGAAAAACACATGTAGAATATTTTACTGGGAGGAACTGCAGTCCATTTGTTCCTGTGTGTGACATTTCAATTAATAAATGCTGGAATCAAGCACGTAGTGATAAAATATCAGGGTGGCCTCCCAGTGGAATGAAGTGCACAACCCCTTAGATTGCAAATTTGACATGACCCAATGAAGTCACACTGAAAGAAGTCAAGCTGAAGTCACTCAGCAGAAAGGCTGAGTGCAGCATTCATGTGGTTGTGGCATTCACAGCTGTGCTGCAAGTGAAGAAAGAAAATGGGGTAAATAGTCCCTGTGACTCGATGCTCATGAGGTCCCAACTGTAGTACTGGGAAGCCTCAGTGGACAAAAGGAAATAAGTATGTTTATTGAGAGAAGGTTAACAGACCTGGGCCTGTTTTTCCAGGAAAAGAAGTGATGCAGAGCTGCAGAGCTGAAGCCACCCACCTTTCTTTACCTAAGGCTGACGGTATCCTTTTGTTTCTTAAAGGTTAAATTCTTAAGGATACCACTGTTTTCTCAAGACATTTATTGCAGCTGTCCATTTTTTAAAATATTTTATTTTTCCTCAGCTCCCTTATTTTTAGGTTAAACCCCATGTTTTTCTCCTCTCTTGTGGGCTTTTTTAAAATCTCTGATAATACCTTTGATTTTCCTTCTTTGAGTTCTGTGCAACTTCCCTAAGCACACTGCCCAACCCTGATTATCCTCCTTAACATATCTCTTTTAAGGAACTGCCAGTTCTCTTTAACACTTTCTGTGTGCATTGGACTCTCATAAACTCTAATTTGTTACTTTTGTGACTGGATTGAAGTGCACTGTCTTGCACTCTATTCTTTTATCTCTTTTTATTGTTCTTTCTTTATGGTCTCAGGGTTACAAAACCTGTCATTTCACTGGCTGTACTAAATATTTCCTTTTCCAATCATTATTTCTTCTTAATTAGAAAAAGATCTCATAAAACCTCTTGGTATCTGCTATTTTAAATTTCCCTACTCAAAACAAACCAAGCCAAACAAACAAACCCAAACAACAAAAAACACCTCACCAAATAAAGAATTTCTCAGTGTATTCCAAGGATTGGATAGACAGACTTCTTCTTCCAAAAAGCACCTGAATGAGTGACATTTTGATGATTTTAATAATTTCAAGCCCTATTTTCTGGAGAACTTCACCAGTTTCTCTCCAAGAGATTGATCCACTTGGATTTCAGTTTGATATCCTGTATAAGATTTCCCCTATGACAGCCACAATATTCTCTTTCTTCCTTAAACACTCAGACATTTTCAGCAGTTCTAACCCACTAGATTTCTATTACATACTTCCAAATACACAAAAGTATAACCAGAACATAAGAATTGTATCTCCTCAAATGGGTAAAGATTTGGACACAGCTTGGATGAGTGACTGTGAATAAAGTGAGTATCTCCATTTTTTCCTTAGTGTCTACTCTGTCAATCAAAGAACCATTTTCTCTTATTAACCTTTGAATTTTTCATGTCCACACATATCTACAGTACTTCATCAAAACATCCTATTTGAAAACCCTTTCCAAGTTTTAGCAACCAGAGCTGACCTCCTTTTCTTTCTGCCTTTCATCCACATGACATACTTCCCTTTAATTAAAAAGTTTACAGGAAATCTGGGGCTTGAAGGAGCAGAAGTAGCTGCCAACTTCTAGTATAAGGAGGACAGCAATAAATTACTCTATGTTTTTAGGAGAGGAGGACAAAAATTATTTCATAGAATCATAGAATGGTTGGAAGGGACCTTAAAAATATTCTTGTTGCCCCGCCATGGCCATGGGCAGGGATGCCTTCCACCAGACCTTGTGGCTCAAAGCCCCATCCAACCTGGCCTTGAACGCTTCCAGGGATGGGGCATCCACATCTTCCTGGGTAACCTGTGCCAATGCCTCACCACCCTCACAGTAAAGAATTTCTTCCTAATATCCAATCTAAACCTCCCCACCTTCAGCTTAAAGCCATTCCTATTGTCCTATCACTACGTTGCCCTGTGAATAGTCCCTCTCCAGCCTTCCTGTAAGCCCCCTATTTGGATCACTGTTTTAGCAAGAGACACAATACTTAATAGAAATTTTTTTTTTACTCTAAGACAGATGAAATATAGGGATGGAATTTGTGGAATATGCTTAACTAAGAGGTTTTTTTAAAATGGCTTAGAGAAATGTCTGTTGGCAGTCATCTATTTGAAAGATTAATATTGTGGTGACATATGAACACAGAGCTACACAAAGGTCTTGGAGACCATTTCAGAGTGCTGTAAATATAGATAAAATTAATGGTTCATGTCATGGCATCTCAAAAAATAAGTAACCTGCCTAGAAACAGAAGGCATTGCCTCTTCAACATAAAATTATTGAAAGAAAAACGAACCCTTTAACATTCAAATGAGATTTCATTGTTGTGATAAAGAGATTTCACAAAGGGTAATAAAGAAAATGTGAAATGTCAACACACCAAATAAAATGTTCCTTAGACTATTCACAAGCTCCTGATTGACTTTGAGCTCATAATATAAGAAGTACTTTCAGCAGAAAGCAGAAATCTGCACAGAAAAGCCAAGTAAAAGAACATTCTGCTGTTACAAATAACTCTATAGAAGGCAAGATCAGCATTGTACTTGGATACAATGTACAAACCTCTCAAACTTTGTGGTTAAAGAAAAATGGCTGAAGAAAACATTTCTTGGGCTGATTTGGAATTTCAGTTTCAATGCATTGGGAAAAGAGTTCTAAGACCTGAAAACAAAAAGTTGTTGAAAGACTGTTGTGGATATATGACAAGGTTAGAAATAAAGCCTATTTTTTCCTCTTGTACTTTCTCGTTGGCACAGGTCACAAATACACATCAGTGTTTTGTGGCAGGTTTAACAAATTGAGACCCAGGTTGCATGATGTCCTATTCTTCCTCACCCTTTGTGTAGTAAAAATATAGAGATACCAAAATATTTGGAACCAAGCTGCAAAGTGAACATATATTGTAAAAAACAGTGGGTTTTTTTAGGGTTTTTTCCAGCTTCTGGACTCATAAAAATCAAACCATTAAAGAAGTAGGACCCTGTCAGGAGTCAATTTTACTGAAAATAGGCCTTTCTTTCACCATTTTTCCTTAAGCCTTTTGATGTCAATCTCCACTATCAGATGGATTTTCAAACTAATAATCAGAAGTCTTGATTATAAAACCTGAATAGCAAACAGAAAAATTATGTTTTCAACCTTTTTCTTTTTAGTCACTTTTAATAAATTTGTTTTATTTGCTTGTCTAAAAAATAAAACAGATTTTCTAACAACCCTTTGGTATTTGGTTAATAGAAATTATCATGGGCTGAATATGGGCACTGGACAGGGGTTCTGCTTTCAGCCGCTGGCTGCTCTCCCAGCTCTACTGAAGGTGTGAAATTTGTCTGTGAAACATGGTCCTTTTGGACTCACATCTTTAGCCCTTTTGCTCTTAGCATTTTTTTGCTACTTTACTTTTTTCTCTATTCTAATGCAGTAATATAAAAGCACATATAATATAGGCATATAAGTATATAGACACATGGTATGGATACATTTCAGATGTATACTAATGTTCAACAATATTCTGTTTATGTCAGTTGGTTATAGGATATTAACATCAATTTCAGCAGAATTAATCATATTTTACTGCAATGTTTCAAAGGGCACGATTGAACTTGTCCTTCCATAAGAATGAATTCCATCATTAGAAAGCCACTTTTAATAGAATTCCTAGAGAGAGATGATGCTAAAAGCATTGATTATATATGCTTGAAAAGAAAATATGACCACTTATCTAAAGATACTTTGAGAGAACGAATGAGAAAAATTCAGTATTTTTTCCCTGAGAGCTGCAAAATGTTTTAAAGCCTTTTCACATAAATAAGGGCCAAAACATTGGCTCTCAATGTGAATGTATTTTTCTATCCAGCCTTTTGGTTTTTGGAGCCAACATTAAAATCATCTTGTTGATTACATGGAATAATGTGTGCACTAAATAGAATGCTAATGTTGCTAGGAAGAAATGCTTCCAGACACCCGTCTCATTTTCTTCTCAGACACATCATCTGGAAAATGGTATGATTTGTGGAATTGTGCTCAGAGAGTAATAATAAAACCTTTGGTTAAAAGGTGCTTTAACCAAGACTTGACAAAGTAAGCAAAGTGGTTTTTGTCACACCAGGTAAGACTGATTCAGTTTGTTCAGGGAGGTTTTGTTTGATAGGTTGGGTTTTTTTTGTCTGTTTGGTGTTTTTTTTAAGAAAAGAAAGCTTGTCATGGCTTTTATTTCTGAGAAGGTGAATATCAATATTAAAAGAGAAAATTAAACAATCTCGCCTTCCCTACATGACAGAGAGCTGCAAATGACCAAGAGTAGCTTAGACAGTGGAAATTGCTACAGACTTGTAGCATGGCATGCATGGCAGAAATCTTGGAAATTCGAATTTGCAAGTGTCCTCCACGTAAGAACACATGGGTTAATAGCCATATACATGTATATCACACTGAGCACGCACTTACCGCGGCTTTGTGTTCTTCTCCCCAGTCTCAGGCAGCTGGGGAGCCTGGCTAGGCTCTGCCTTTCGGTGGGGAGACCAGGGCTGCCGCGTGTTCGGAGGCTCTAGCACTGAGCCTCCGCGTGGGTTTGCCGGATTAGCAGCCGAGCACTGAGAGGAGACAAAGGGACGAGAGAAGGCACACCTTGTCCTGCGTGGCTGGAGAATGTTTATTGCTGCATGGCTGCCACGATGGCTAGGGCAACTGTCTCCTAGCGCGTGCATGGTCAAGATGGCACCAAGACAAAGGAAGCTTGGGGTTATACAGGGGGCGGGCAGGTAGGGGCAGAAGCCCCTCTCGCCCAATAGGGACAGGCAACAGGGGAGTGACGTGGACCACGGCAGCCTACAGTAGCATAACAGGGGTGGGTACAGGGTTCTGGGACGGATAGGAATATGGGGATGGGGTAACTGACACAGAACCTTCAAGAATGAACAAGGGTGGCTACAAGACTGACATGGGAATGCTCCTATGGCAGACAACCTGGAGCAGAGCATTGTGAGGGGGAAATGGGGGTACACAGAACCGACTAACTAACATTTATTAAAACCCCTATCTGAACCAACCCAGCATGCAACACTTGCCTTCTAATCCCTTACCAAAAATGTTGACCTGCTGGAGAAATATATTCAAATTGGTATTACAGCTTGTGACAGAAAGATAACTTGAGAAGGTAATCTCTGTAGCTATATATCATGTTTGGGGAGAATATGGGAATAATAAAGCATGAAGACTTCTGATGGTTGTGGAGGCTCTCCAAAGCACAGTGAAATCCCATTTTAAGCACAGCTGGTGGCTTTGTGCATACCAAGAAGGTCTAAGAAGGCTTCTGGTGAGAATACCTATCTCTTAAAGGGCTGTAAGAATAAAGTGTCATTCGGAATAAAATCAAAAAATAATGTGACAAAGAAAAGTCTCAGGATAAACATGTCATTTCTTTTGTGTTTACTGAATAACTCTGAGTTGATTGTGACCCTGAATGCATCTATTGCTTGAAATTTGACATATTTAAGCAAAAACTGAAAATATTTGCATTTATAAAGTCAGGCTGAGATTTAATGAAACAAGTAGCTAGGTTAGAGTTCTCTTAGAATCGCAGGGAGATGAAATTAAATAAAATAGAGACTACAGCATTTTCACTTAATATTAGTGGTATTTGTAGTAAACAGAACAGAAATATTTATTTCAAAGTACACTCTTTGATATTCTGCCTCTCCTCCCTTTTCTCTCTGAATAGAAGACAACTGTGTAGATAGTGAGTGGAAATTTTCTTCTGGTTTTCCCCACTGTTAATATTTTATTTATGACATACCATTTTTATATTGCATTTTTGCAGTTCTACAGCAAACTGTACACAGTAAGCTACTTGGAAATAGATTCCAACCTATTCCAACCCAATCTATCTGATGAAAAACTTAATATTAACTGAAAGTACTTATTGCCTCTTCGCTAATACAGCACATGTCATCACTGCCACAGATAATTTGAAGTGATCTGATGCAGTGTAATAGAAGATGAACATTTCAAGGGGGATCAAAAACATCTTCACAAACTGGATGCAAGTGAGTGTAGAATGTGATCCTTACACTGAGCACTAGCAATTAATTTAAGTCCTCAGTGTGTCACAGCAGATATTATTAGTCGCATTAGGCAGTCTTGTTTTGGATAAAATGAAGTTTATTTGATCTGATAATAAGCAAAAGCTATTAAATTACATTTTGAACATTTTTCCAAAGTAAAAGATGCTACAAACACCAAAAACAAATGAAGACAAGAGTCTCAAAGCAAGAAGGAGACTGTTAGAAAGG
Source organism: Vidua chalybeata (assembly GCF_026979565.1). Classification (NCBI taxonomy): domain Eukaryota; kingdom Metazoa; phylum Chordata; class Aves; order Passeriformes; family Viduidae; genus Vidua; species Vidua chalybeata. The sequence continues at coordinate 144,428,530 of NC_071530.1, forward strand.
AATTACAGCTAAGAAATCTCAATGAAACAGGCTATAGGAAATGTGACATGCAGTAATGGGCCATGGTGGTTAGACAGACTAGTTTTCAAGCTAAAAAAAGAATGGTTCTGTGGATCCTTTTGAGATCAGATTGCTGGTCAGACGACAGGTGTCTAAGGGCAGCCCTGGAAACCTCATGGCATCTCAAAATCAACCAATAGGGAAACTTCAAGGGTGGGGCAAGGGGATTACATCAACAGCGTGGGACCAATCGGGATAGGGCGAGGAGAGGGAAAGGTCATGTAGGTCAATGGGGGCATCCTAGATTAGGGGATTTCCAAATGGGTGTGTCAGTCAGGGATTGGCCCAGGGAGAGAGCAGCAGGGAAGGTTCAGGAAAGAGGGGCAGGGTTGCCTAGATAGGCAGGGAAGGAGGGCAGGGTTGCTTTGACAGGCAGGGAAAGGACTAGAACAAAGGAAGGGGAATAGCTTGAGTGACAGCTTTAATGGAGGGTACAACTCAGGGTAAACCAACTTATGGAAAACATGGGACAGATAACAGAATGAACTGTTTAACAGCAACTTAGCGAAATAAACTTGAACCAAAACACACTCTTCATTCCCTTTTTTGGTGATAAGTCACAAACCTCAAGTATGTTAGCTAAGATGTAACATTTTTTGTACGACTGAAGAAATATATCCAAAATAACTGTGAAAGGAGAAAAAAAAATAAAAAACAAACCCGCATTCAGGTATTTCTCTATTGATTCTGCTCTTGATTTTATTTCCTTGAAGATGTGTAAGTACACTTATGCATTTTTATGAAGTAGGTTGGTAATTAATATATTTCACAGCAGAAAACAAAAAAACACTAAAACAAACAAACAAACAAACAACAACAAAAACCACCAAAAAAAAAAAAAAAAAAAAAAAAAAAACAAAACACAAACCCCCTCAAATCGTAAGTCACTCTGGGGTAAAATTTCAATCAATTAACTGATTCTGGTTTAAATAGTGTCTGTTCAGTCTCTATTCTTCTGTAACTATTTAAGGGTACAGCAAACAAAGAAGAAAGGCAAACAAACAAACCTCAACCCACAACACCATCAAACCTAGCAAATGTAGAGATGAAGAACTAAAGTGCAGATGATGAAAATCAATGTGTAGATATCCATGGGTATGCATACGATTCAGTTTATTACAGACTGGAGATATATTCTGTCATTTTGACCCATCCTAACATCCATCAATAATCATAACAAGGAGATTATTAAATCCTGAGCTAGTATCTCAAGTGTTGATACAAAAGCACCACTGGTATAATTTAAAAAAACAAACATCAAAGAAGTAGGCTATAAGGAGTTCTGTTCTAGCAAAATGGTTGGATAACCTGATTCAATAGCTATTTACCCTGTCTAATACTTTCTTCTAATTACTATTATTGTATTTGCAGTTTAGAAACAAATCCCAGCAATTATTTACCATATTGCATTAGAAAAGGGATTAATCTCATTCTATTTACTGTATCTCTAGTGCTGATATATTTGTCATAGCTGTTTAGGTTTCTCTTCTAGTAGAAACATACTGTATAAATGGAATTAATGTTGTTTCACGTGTGTTGCATCACATGGTACTTCAGTGAGTATTACGTGTTTTACAATAAGGAAATGTGTTCTGATCTTCTCTATTTATTTTGACAGGCTTTCAGTATTGACACATGTATAGGGGCTTGGAGTCAAATGCTTAAGATTTTTGTATTGAGCTATTAAATGTCATCTTTTCATGTTCAGCTTTTGCAATGCCTTTAGACAAGCACTGAACAACTGTACCAGGTGAAGTTGTTACTTGTTTCCCCTCCCTACATGGTCCGTTGACAGACACTGCTTTCTTCAAACTGTTTTTTACAGAAACAAACTTTCTGGATTAAAACAATTTTTCATAATGTCAGGGTTTCAAAAGTGACCTTCTCTGCCTAGGAAAAGGGTAACAGAATTCCCTTGTGTTGGCCTTCAAAGCTAAACAAGAATGTAGAATAAAAAAAAATGCTTACTGCAAAGAACAGTAAGTTTTCCTTTGTGTTTTTCCTCTTAAATTTAAGTGTCAAAGAATAAGAGAGAACTTCTTTTCCCTTGTAAGTTGTAATAGTAACATACCAACTAAAAAAAGTCTTTTTCTTATTAGGAGAAACCTGTACATATTCAATAATCAGGAATTGGGGAAACATGTTGGTTCCTTAAGTCATGCTTGCCTGAAGTTGGTGAGGATGAAAGTTTTCTTTTCACCACTGCTAGTTCTGCAGTCTATTCCGAAAGAATTTTTCCACTTTATAGCACAATATTATCACTGATGTCACCAAGAAAAAGAATAGGCAAAGCAAGTAGGTAAAAGCTTTTCTGTCTGTGATTCAGTTTTTAGCATCTTCCTGTAAAAGGGCTGTGAATAAAACAATCTGAGTTTGAAAAGCAAGTGAGCTAGTCATGTGTGAATACAAGAACATTTTTTCAGAAACTTTGTGAAGAAAATTTTTATTTCCAATTGATTATGGCAGTTCTTTTCATATTTTGGAGACAACAATGGTTTTCATATCACTACAAAAATCTTTGCTAAAGGTGCCTAAATATTTCCAGATATAAGCTTGTTATGCTCAAATCCTATTAAAAATTAACTGTTCTTAACAATTGATCAATCTACAAATTTTAACTGTGTCATCCTCTTGATTTTGCAACAGGTTTCATTTTCCAGATCACAGCATTGCAAAATTCAGGTAATACAGACTTTTTCTGAGTGTACAACACAGAATATTTATTTTAAAGGTATTTTATTTTTTCTTATATTCTCTGTGGATTTTGGTAATAGAGTTTTTCTTTCCAGAAACTTAAAGAAGTAGAGTTTTATCTTACAGTCAAATAACACGAATGTGTTTTCTTTATCCTACAAGTTCATAGGCACAGGACCCTCCATAGACTAAGTATTCTCTTACATAAAAAAGAAATATTGGAAATACAATAGGATCACTTTATTTCCCCTCAAGAGGGATCTGGAATGAGTGCATTAAAAGATATTTTTATGATCAAGAGTATATTTGATTCTCTAACTTGATTAATTATTAATCTAATTGGTTATTATTAATTGATATTTTCCTTTAAAGTGGGGTACATTTCAATATCTTGTACATGCCCTTTCCATGTTCTTCTTTATAACCAATAGCGACTCTTCTCAGCACTCCAATTGACCCTTCTAATGTTAAAGGATTCTTCTCCTTACTCATAAAAAGTTACTTTATAGAAGTCAAGGTGTTATGTGAGTGTTAGCAAAGCTGCATTCTTCAGGTATCCATAATTTAAATTTTGATACAGGATACACAGACAGAGCTGAACAGCATTAAAAACCTTCAGTGCTGTGGTTTAAGCAGCACTCCTGCAATGAGTACCAGCCATAGAATCCTGTGAGAACTGTGAGAACTTCAAAATACAGAATCAATAAACAGTGATGTTTTAAAGTGCATTCAAAAAGACTAGAGTCTTGCTAAGCAATAAATAGCTCCACAAATACATAACAAGGGGTTTAAACTATGTGCAAGGAATATTCAAGATAAGGAACAGTTGCTAGTACATGAAAGGAAATGTCAAAATGAAGCAACAGAAAATATGCAACCTAAATGAAGGAAATTTGCTTAAGGCAGAGAGCAAACAGTGTCTATGCTGTGGTTACATACTATTTAAGGGAAAAAAAATCTTAAAAATGGCAAACAGTTTAAAAGCAGGCCAGAAAAACAACTGACAAATCTGTTTTTTCTGTGTACTCAAAGCCATAAAATCTTATTTTATTAAAAAAAGTAGTTTTCAATAGTCTTGAATTTGGCACTACTAGAGCTCTACGAGAATGAGTTACTTGTCTGGCTCAGTTGTCATAGAAACAATTATTTACTTCCATCCAGACAATCTTTATCATTACAAAACTGAAGCCAATTAAAAAAAAATGAGTGAGCTCCTGTGACTTTGATAATTATTTTTTTTTAAAAAAGGAAGATAACTGCATGGGGCAATTGTGCTTACAACACCATATAATGATTAGGGTTAGAAGGGACCTCTAGTGATCATCTAGCCCAGCCCTCCGATCAAGCTCCTGCTCAGGATCACATCACGGCCGGTTTTGAGTTTCTTCAGAGAAGGAGACTCCACAACCTCTCTGGGCAGCCTATTTCAGCACTCTGCCACCAATGAAGTACAAAAGCTTTTCCTCTCCTTGTTGGGTCCTCCACCACCTGTGACAAAAAGTTATTATTGATGGTCTGCTGGAGCTCCCTGGACCGTGTGTGCCCTGCAGATATCAATGATTGGGATTTTCCATGAGTCCAGGGCCTGTGATCTTGGCTATTCCCAGCTGTTTGTAGAAGGCCTTGTCCACTTTCTTTTCCTGATCAGGTAGCCTGTAATAAACACCCAGTTTCACCCTTGTTAGCCTGCCCCTTAATCCTTATCCATAAACTCTCAACTAATTTATAAAACTTTATAAAATTTATAGTTAGGTCCTGAAGGAATAGTCTTCATTAGTAGAAGTCACAGAATCATAGAATCACAGACTGGGTCAGGCTGGAAGAGAAAGGTTGCCTGAGCCAACCTCCCTGCTCAAGCAGGGTCATCTCAGAGCACATGGCACAGGATCTTGTCAAGATAGTTCTTGGATGAGTCCAGTCAGGAGACTCCACACCCCCTATGAGAAATCTGTGCCAGTGCTTGGTCACTGCATAGTAAAGAAGTTCTTCCTCATATTCATATTCAGGTGGAACTTCCTGGGCGTCAGTTTCTGCCCATTACCTCTTGTCCTATTGCTGGGCACCAATGAGCAGAGCCTGGTCCACCCTCTGACACCTCCCTGCAGGCACTGATAGACACTGATGAGTTCACCTCTCAGTTTTCTCTTTCTGAGGCTGAACAGGCCCAGCTCCCTCAGCCTTTCCTTGTAAGAGAGGTTCTCCAATCCCTTCATCATCTTTTTTTCCTCCACTGGACTTACTTGGCAAAGAAACAAAGTTCATATTTATATTCTTGAACTAAAGCAAGAAGCCTTCCTGCATAAGAAAATTCCCACAGCTAGCTGGCGTTCTCCAGCAGGAATATCTCAAGGCACCAATGTGTGAGTTGTAACACATCCCACTTGCAAAGGGACATTTATTTAGTGATGCAATGAACACAATCTGGAACTCACTGAGTCATCTCATTAAAACTTGTGTTGTCACTTTTGCAAGTTGACTAGTCAGACTAGACCTCCACTTCAAAGAAGCAGCATTTTAAATCCTAAAGTGAAGCAAATTACACTTATCACAATGTAAGATATTTCAAGGTTGCCTGCTATTGGCTGACACTTAGGGGATTAAGGAAAAGTGACTGTTATGTTTGTCATTACACAGTGATATTGCAAGAGTCACTTATTGACTGAGAACTCTTATCAAGAAATAATTTGATTCAGGGAAATGTTCCTATTAATTTCTATTGTAAATCAACCATATGGATCAATGATTGTCTAATTCAGGTCTACTCCAGAAATACAGCTGCTTAATCCTCTGTGCTGGTGGGTAAATGTTGTACTACAACACGAAATAACTCACCATTTGCGCTAGATGTAAAAGAGGGAAAAGAGTGAAAGATTATTTCTGACTTTATAATATATAGAATTCTAAAAGTGACAGTGGATTGGAGGATGGAATTGCCACCTCTCCAATTACACTGATTAAACTAACAATCTATCAATTTTCTCCTACCACAAAGAAGAATGCAAAACAGTCATTATTTACATGACAGTGTGTGAGAAACTCTAGTAGAAACATGTAAACATTAGAAGGCATAGAAAACATTTAGAAGAACTTCAAAATTTTTAAAAGAACAGGGTGACAGGTAAATGTGGATTGGACTTTCCAAAACATAAGACAAACACAATTTTAGTTTATTTATAAAACAAACAAACAAAGTGAAAAGCTGGTAATTGAACAGAATGACAAAAAGAGTTTGTTCTTTAATTATTCCCTAAGCAAATGAAGAGTTATCTGAAGAGTCCAGGCCCTTGCAGCACACAGTTTTGGAAGGACTTCTATCCCTCCATTGACTTGGATATGCAAGACAAATTCAGGTACTCTTGAGACACTGAAATATTTTGCTATCAGCTGTCCTCTCTAAAATGCCTTGCAAGAGAACAGTAGACAATCGAGGTGTTTTAATCACACAGGCTTAAGATTTTGCAAATAAATGCAAAATAGACAAAAATATAATAAATGAGCATGGTATCAACAGATTTGACACTCCAGTGACAGTAACATAGTGGACCCAGACATGCACTTATGTGATCACTGAACTGCAGTTAATAACTATTATTTAATTCAACCAATCTGAGAATATGGCAAACATAATTATGAAAAGCTGTTAGATGATCTGGTAGTGTGTTCTTACAGCCCAGGAAGACAACTGTGTTCTGGGCTGCTTCAAAAGCCCCAGGGATAGCAGGTTGAGGAATATATAATGTATGTACTCCCCCTATATTCTGCTCTTATGAGACCCCACCTGGAGTCCTGCATTCTATTCTAGGGCTCACAACATAAAAAGAACATGGGCCTGTTGGAGTGTGTCCAGAGGGCCACAGAGATGACAAGAGGACTGGAGCACTTCTCCTATGGAAACAGGCTGAGAGACAAGACATTAAGATGTCAAAGATACAGATTCTAATTAATTTCATACTGTAAGAAAACTTGTGATGTCATGCTTGTCGATTGTGGGACAGCACTGAAAAATTCTTTACCAAACTTGTTTGTATTTGTTCAAACAGCACAGTCCATCTAGAAAAACACTGTCATTATATATGTGATTAAGCTCATACTGGCTTTTGCTGTGTTAAAATTAAATGTTCTCAAGGATATATAAAAGATAAAGATTTATATAGAGATATAGATATACCAGAACTCACTGCATATCCTGAGCAATAAAGCAAAGATTTTTCTGAATGGCTGAGCAGCTGCAGATTGTATGTAGATGGTGTAGGCTAGAGTTTAAATGAAAATACAGCACTATTCTGAATATTTCAGAAACTAGATAGGGACACTGAGACACTTTACTATCTAAACATTTATAAACTCAATGCAAAAAATTGGCTTGGCTGAGAATTGTAATGAAAAAGCATTATTCCCAGATTCCCTACTTATTTCCTAGATTCGGTTTTCAGATTCACTAGACATTACTGGTATTAAAAGCATGAGAAATGCCATACTGAATTGTACTAGGATTGCACTACTTTGATATCTTGTGTCAAACTGCACAAATTTGGGGAATTTTATGAGAAATTTGCAGCAGTTAAATGTACAGCAAAATAACCCAATGATCAGATTACCATTCAAAGATTAACTCAGGGCTGGAAGTGAGAGATTTACTTCCCTCTAAGTCTGTGCTGTAATTGTAATGAATGCTGGGTTTTATAGACAAAATGTTTACCAGTCCTTTTCTAAATCCTCTTTACTTCCAACCTAAAACTGCGTTCTGCAGCAAAGGATTCTACCAAATAATTACAGTGTGAGATGGAACTTATTCCCTCTTTGCGATTTTCAGTTCATCACATTTCAATTTAATTTAATGCTCTCACATATGTTTGCTATGAAAAAGGGAAACAGGTACAAAATCCTCTTGACATGGCAGTTACAATACAGAGGATAGTCCTGAACTTCAGCCTAAAGCCAGCACATATCCTTACTTTATCAAAACTTCTGTTTGCCAGGTTTCAACACGGACAGCAGAATGCAACTGAGGCATGTGTGCTTTGCAAAGAACATTGTTTTTTCAGGCCACAGCCTCCAACTTTACTACTGTTTCTATTTTTTGTCTTGTTCAAACAATGACAGTTTATCCCTTACCTGCAAACTGGTCTTTATTTCAAAATGCCCAAAGGGAGAGCTACAAGTGGTAACTCTCCTGCCTCTGTGACTTTACTGAGGAGCAGATCCAGCTGGTGCTTGGCACATCCCTGCCTCTTCCAGTCTGTGCTTTCTCAAGGGTCCTGTTTATACCAAGGCCAAGAACACAAGGACATAATAGGAGCTACCTCTGCTGGAAATCCTCCTCAAGTCCAAGTGCCACTTCTAGAACTGTTCTGATTTTAGCCAGAGTAGGGACAGCAAAGACAGAGAATGAGGCCTCTTCTAATAGCTGAGGATCCAAGTCATAGTCAAGGTGACAGAACTTCAACTGTCTTTGGATCTTTTTAAAAAGAATTATAAATTCTTGTATACCCCTGAAGAGGCACCACTCTGATTTATGCCAACTAACCTACAATATCCAAAATACCTAACACCAAAATGCTGCTAACTGAATTAAGCAGATCATTGCTCTTTCTCTCGATCAACCCCCTGTTCAAAGATAAGCTGTTGCATTCTTATGCTGATAGACTCTAAACCCCCAGTGTCTGAACAAACAAGCAAGGGAAAAAACAGTTTAATAAGGGTTGTACAATGTACAATGTACAATGCACAGGTTGTGGGGAGTGGACTGGTTTTCTTTTGGCAATGAATGCCAATAACATTTAAATATAGATTACTTTTCTATTATGAAATACAAAATAAATAAGGTTTATTTTTAGGAAAGCTGCAATAAGAATAATCATAATAAATTTGTATCTCTAACAGTAAGCATCTAAACCAACACAGGCTCCCTTGGTAGAAGCAGAGATCTATTTTTCTAGTCCTGAAGGAGGATTTTTAAATTTTATTTATTTCCCCTGCTAATCTACTAACTACAGGGAGATCCCAGAATCTTAAATTGGGTGAGGAAACACCATATTGGTAATCTGTGCTTATATCAGAACACACCCATTTCACAATTTCTGGGAAACTTATAGAGAAGATCAAAAATAATACTAAAATCTTATGTATCACTTGGAGTAGCTGCAGCTGCTGTAAAAAAGCTTTTAATGTATTATTGCAAAAAGATTTAGCTACATTGGAAAAGACAGGGATCTAAATGTTAAGAACTTAAAGGAAGGTGATAGAGGGTCATGTTGAAGCATCAGGATAAAGAGAGTCTGAACAGAGAATCAACACCACCACTGAGTATGTCAACAGCACCTTCATTTATAATTTAGTAAATAGAAGAGTGTAGGCAATGCTGAGAAGGTCAAAATGAGAGACACTGTCAGCAAAGTTAAGAATTTCATTAAATGAGATGATCTAAAGTAGTAGTGTAATAGAATTTGGATCAAGTTCAATAGTAACAAATTCAAGATGGGTTAATTGAGGACTGTTAAATCTGCAACTACGAGCTAAACAAGGTTAGACAAAAATTACCAAGAAGAAAAAAAAAAATATATGCATTTTATATCAGCAGACTTAACATGATAATATTTGACATTTCTTCCAGTATCCTCATCTGAAATATCTGTTTCATTACATGTCACACATTTAAGACCATAAAATACCACACAATCAAGAAACCCATCAACTTTTTTTTTTTTTGTTAGAGAGTGTTAGAGAGCAGATGTACTAAACATTCAGATCACACTGAGCTGGGTCTATCAGTCAAGCAAAAGGGCAAGGAAAGGACATGTTTTAGCTGGAGCTTTATCAAGACTTATGGCTTCCAGTAAAATTCCCTGAAGTTGTTTTCTACAGTATATTTCAAATACGTTCAGAGGTGGGTCTGACCTCCACAGGCTGATGATGCTTCCACTTGGCAGCTGGTTGGTTTATCATTTGCAGTCTCTTGAGCACTAGGGGAAGACTTTACTGTTGCATAGAAAGGCTTTTAATCAAGATGTGCCATCATCCATCTTAATCTTTAATATGTTGGATCTGTCTTGACTTATGAAGAACTTTAATGACCAAAAATTAAAAAAAAAGTGGTTTCCTCAGAATATAATAGAGGACATTTCCTTTTTAATAAGCTTGTCTATCAAAAGAAATTCACCTTCCTGTATGATTGAAAATGTTAAAAAAATCAGTGATTTCTTTGCTAGTACCAACTTTCAAAAACATACCAGAAAGGCTTTATGCTTCTATTCCAGTAACAGTGATCACACTGATTGGCAGAGTTGCTTTAAGTAATGCAGTTTTTGGCCATACACACCTTTTACCCCTGTTCTTATTATGAGAAGGAAGAACAGGGTTGGAGGGAGGGAGGCAGCAGTAACATTCTAAAAAATAATCAGAGATGTCAGACTGATACAGATGGTGAACCAAAGAGTAGGGATTTCCACCGGTAAGATCTTAGTCCTGCTTCAGAAAAGTGACAGAATTTGTCAGTTCAGAATTAATTTTCAAATTCTGTCATATTTTGCGTAAGTTGCAGAAGTCTTCTGGCTCAGACTGGATGAACAAGTTCCCCTGAGCATTTTTAAACAACCAACACACCAATGCTCTTAGGATCCTATGACACAGGCAGCTAGAAAGCCCTTTCCCTCCTTCTGGAAATATTCATAATTATCTTAAAGCAAAATTTGCAGCCATCTGTGGGTGTGAGATTTGTCTGAACTTGTGGAGTTTCAGAGTGACTTCTGTATCTACAGCTCCTACCAGCAACACAGTGTGAGCACAGCAAGGGAGGCATTTTTGAATCTGTCCATGAAGCCATGTGCTACCATTGGAGGCTGCTCAAGACAGGAATGCTTTAACAGTTTCTTTATGGAGTAGTGAAAATAAACCTGTAAACAACTTCCTTTTGAGTATGCCTCTGTAGAATTCATGTCTTACTGATTATATAAAAGATACTTTTTTACGTTTTCTTTAGGAGCTGGTGTCCTAAATACTTCACAGTAAAATAAATATATTATTTCAGAAGCAATCAGTCTTTTATAGCTGTGGTATCTAGACAGAAGCAGCTACAAGTTATGGAACAGAACTGAAAGGCCAATCTCTCTCAGTCTATTCCACTTGTTTTCAATCTGCAATCTTCATTTCCCTGGAAATCCACTGACTGCTTTTCAGAAGTCCACAAAAGATGGAAAAGAAAACCCTATTTTCAGACAGTCTGTGTGGGCCCAGAGTCTCCACAGAAGGAAGTTCCTCAGCCTCTCTGGTCAGCACTGTTTCAGTGTCTGAACACTCCTTTCATGAAGGTTCCTTTTTCCTTACACCTAATGGAAAATGCAATTTCTTTGCCTTGTCTCTTGTGCTTATCACTGTGCACCTGCAAGAATATGGCTCCACCTTCTGTGTAACAACCCAACAGGCAGCTGTAAAAAGAAATAAGTTTTCCTTTCAGTCTCAGTTTTTTAATAAGCACGAATAAGATTTATTCAAATAGATATCAAATCCATGAATGAAGTTTAAAGAGGTGCTCACTATTACTCACTTATGATGTCCTTAGTCACAACACTGATGTGTACAATGCACCAACGAAGTCAATCCTGCTTGCAGCAGGATTGGTACCTGCTGCCCCAGATCCATGAAGTGTGTTGCTTCAGCTCTGGTATATTTTGTGAAAGTATTCTGCCACCTAAAGGAGATATTTCAAGACAATACCTCCTCAAAATAGTTGGTTTGCCATGATGAATTGGGACTATATGTAGTTATCACAATTTTAATTTTATGATTCAGTTTTCCCACTCTGAAACTACTTCTCCCTCAAACAGCCAATCCCTTACTGAAATTATTTTATTTCAGTAGGTTTCATGGCCCCTAAGTACCTCATTTCCTAATTTTTAAAATGTAAATTCCCTAGAATTAAAACATTATTTGAGATTTTTGTCTATGACTTCTATGTCTTTAGCAGTTACTGGGTCTTTTTCAAGGATTTGGATTCCTACTAAAAATTAATTCCTCTCAAACCATTTAAAACAAAATCTCCATGTCCTTTTGCACTTTAAAAGACTACAGCTGTATCCTTATTTAAAAAAAATGTAGAATTTCTGAGAGATTGGCTGAAGGAAAGAGAAAAGGCCAGGTTAAAAATACTCTGGACTCTGAGCCCAAACATGAAGGTAGATGTAGAGATCTACAAATATAGAAAACTCTCCAGTTCCTTGACATATGGAGTAGTTCATTAAACCAGATAACTGATAACAGATCTATTATTCATGCTTCCTCTAATGAGCCAAATATTCTTTACATTAATTCTATTGCCAGAGTTCCTTATTCTCAGCTGAAAGGAGTGACATCCAAACCAATAATAGACAGGAATATTCTCAAAGCCTGAAGTTCAGACACAGCCCTAAAGTAAAAGAGTTTTTACTCACCAGGTGAGTCCAAATTGTGTTAAGTGAAAAGATTTGGGAGAAGGAAGAGAAAAGGTAGTAATTCAAATGGAACAACATATTTATATTATCTGACATTTTTCCATAATTTCTAACAATTATAATAAAAACATTTCCAATTGTTTTTCCATTACTTTAGATTGGATGAACTCAACAGTAATTCTTACTGGAATCCAAAGACAAAAATAAATATATGTTTGTTACTATCACTGTAGTCCAATATTTATAAATGTAATTCTCACATCTTATAATTTTCTCAAAATTGTATACATTTACAAAATCTCAAGCCTACATGATTAAAACATTCTTTACTTTTCATCTGATATGTAACATAAATTATAGTTCAGAAGAAAAAATGCATTTAATAATTTATATTCTTTTTTAGAACACTGGAATAGATATTTAAATTTTTGCACTTGGGCATTATGCAATTACTTACACTGAGATCACTTGCACAGAAATAGAATTAAAAACTTCCCTTATTTTTATGTTTATTTCAATAATCAGAGTTCTAAATAAATCTGTGAAATTGTTAAGTAATTACAGGAATACTGAGATGTGTATATCTCATGTTGTCTCTTCCAGAATCAGTCATCAGTGGCCACATGATCCTTGTGATCCTGGAGACACTGCTTTTGTGGTTTCCAGGTTTTGTCTCTATTGTCTTCAGTAAGGCAAAATTAATTCATTTATCCAAGATATTAGTAAGAACACCAGTTCATTCTTGTCCAAAAATTTAAGAAAAAAAGAAAAAAACAAAAACTGATTTTTCAGTATTCATAGGAACCACAGACACAGGTCATAGGCACATGCACAGGTACTGTCAGGCTTCTCAGTTCTTTCTTCATCAAAACACTTTATATTTTAATTCTCTGGTAGATTCTTGCTCTGCAGAGATGTAATTCAGTTTGTATTTTTTAATGATCAAAGCAAAATGTCTACACTGACATTCAATATTGCATTTTTTGAAAGCTTGTCAACACTTTTTATTAGAAAAACAATCTCATTTCATACAGACAAGGCTAAATTGTCTTTAAAACTGTACCAAACTTGCTTATGGTTTCTTTTAATATTCTATGTTTTGTACATACTCGCTTACGTTGTCCCTTAAAATGAGGTAAACCCTTCTTTTTACTTATACCTCTGTTGATCTCAGTTACATACTGCCATCCACTTAACATGATGCAAGTGGCTACTTTTGCTTTTTCTTAGTATAGATCTATTATTTTCTGAAGAAAACAAACCCAACACTTCACACAGTTTTCTTTCTCTGGCCATCATCTGGCAGTAGCTTTACGATTTTTTGACTACAAAAAGGAGTCAAGCACAAACATAAACTAAGAAAATCAAGCATGGAAGCCCAATAGACCTGCCACTAGAGCTATAATACTTCAGCCCCAGAGAGGCAGAAGCAGGCAAGGAGAAACACCCCTCTAATGTTAAGGTGAGAAGTGCCTCGCTCCCATAGGCCTTTGCAGGCACATGTTAATATTGTAAATTCTACTGCTTTGTACAGTTGTTCCACCCCAGTTCAGTCCCCATTCATGTATTTGTATATTCTCTAGAATGTTCTCTCCTCTCCTGATCCCCATTGGTCCCAGTTTGCTGCAGTGTTCCACCCTCATTACCGTATTGGTTCCCCTGGTTGGCTGTCCCGCCTCTGCATCACTTTCACCTGTTTCTATTGGCCCTTGACCCTCAGAACCACCTCTTTTCCCCCATATAAAACCCTGTGTCCTGAATCCAAGTTTGGCTTTGTCCCTGGACTCCATTGGAGGCTCAATAAACCATCCAGAGATTTCCATACAAACACCTGTTCTTCGCCTCTACTGTCAGCTACCATAGCTAGCGTGCTCCAGCCCCGAAAGCGCTGGTTGCTTGCAGAGGAACCCATTGAAGCACACTGCTTCAATCAAGATCTTCTTAAAACTGTTGTTGTGTTGTACCAAGTCCCATCACACAAATCTGTTGCTCCAGACCAATGGTGTGAGGTTCAACAAGGCTAAGTACCAGGTCCCGCACCTGGGTTACAAGAACCCCAGGCGGCACTCCAGGCTGGGGGTGGAGGGGCTGGAAAACTGCCCAGAGGAAAAGGACGTGGGGGTACTGGTCCACAGCCAACTGAACATGAGCCAGAGTGTGCCCACATGGCCAAGAAGGCCAGTGGCACCTCACCTGTATCAACAAAAGTGTGGCCAGCAGCACCAGGGCAGTGATTGTCTCTCTGTGCTGGGCACTGGTGACACCCCATTAAAATGAATGGGCAAGGAGACTTACTCCTTTGTAATGCCTTTATTATGAGATCAGCTCTGGGTGGGGGCCCGAGGGGTCACGCGCACCACCACTGCTCCCTTCGGCGACGTGGAGTAGGAGGAGGATGTCAGCTTTGCTGTATAGCAGAGCTATATTCCATTTTGGGAAGCAGCGGAGGTGATTCCCAATGGAAAAAATGGTACAGATAGGGTGACTAATAATACAAGTAAAAATTTACATTTAACAAACATGGTAATTAACAGGTAACAATTAATAAGCATGGTAAATAGCATTTAACAATTTACTTATAAACTTGTTTATAACAATTCCCCCCTCTATTTCTTTGATTGGGCTGGTGCCCACATCAGTTTGCTCTTTCTTGTTCTTGAAAACAGAATTTTCTGAGTTTTTGGTATTTGTTATACATTTATTTTGCATTCTTATGTTTTTGCTCCTAGCTTTCTGCTAACATGATTTTTGTTTGTTTTCGGTTAACTGCTTCAGGAATTTGGACACTTGCCTGGATTGTGGAGGTTATTGCTCAGACTAGGCAGGGGAATAGGCAAGGTAGAAATAATAATCTGGTGATTGAACAGACTGTTATGAATGCAGCTTTTTTCCACCAAGTCCCCTTGAAGGACCAAATTGTCCCACCCATTAGTATCCATTAAAGGAGCCCACTCTTGGGTGCCTACATAGGCTAATTTCCAGATTTCTTTGGAGATGTTTTTCATTACTGCACTTCTATCATTAATCTCCAGACAACACTCGGAGGAATTGAATTTTCCGCATATCCCACCTTCGTCAGCTAGTAGGTAGTCTATGGCTAGTCTGATTTGATATATTACTGCTCTTGTTTGGGTTAATTGATCACCTGTATGGTCAAGTGCGAGGGAAGTCTGGTTGGAGACCATCTCAAGTACTGCCTGGAGCCTGATAATTCTGTTTAGCATATAAATTGGAGTATGGTATCCCCAAGACCCATCTCGGGCCCAAGTAGCTGGCCCATAGGTTTTAATAATTTCTTCTGGGGTCCATACCTGATTTTTCCACTTTTGGGTACTCCCTATTTTGATTATATCCCTTTTCTTTCTATTGGTCTTCCTTAAGTCATCATATACTGGGACCCCTACGTGTGTTCCCGACTCTTTCGGTAGTAGGAAGAAGGCTGGTTTGATAACCCCTATAGTACAACTGCCTGCCAAATTTCCAGGTAGTTTGGTGTATGCAGTGTCTCCACAGATCTAAAATAAATGTTTTAGAGCTTGCGAAAACTCATCCTTTGTTTTGAACGGGAATTCCCAAAACTTTGACAGTTCTCTTATTCCCCAAAATGGGTTTTTCCTTTTTTCTACACATTTGTGTAATTTATATCCCTCATGGTAGATACACCCTTTCTCTTTCCTTCCAATAGCCCAATACCTATTTGGCTCTCTTGGCACCCATTTTGTATCTAGATTTTTTTATCATTAGATACTTTTTACATACCATTTTTCCTACGGGGGTATTATATCTTCTTCCTGTCCTCATGTTACATTCTTCTCCGATTACTCTTGACTTCAGATCCCACTTTTCTTTACCCCTTGATCCCAGGATTTCTGGTTCTTGTCTAACTTGTTTCCATCTTAGGATTTCTAGCAGGCTTAAACTGATCCCTTCCCATGGCCAGATTTCTGTCATTTGGGTGTTCCCACACACCCAACAATCAGATTTCATTCTTTGCTGATTCTTTCTACTAGATCTATGAACAAGTTCTTTCCTAAGGGGATGACAAGATTATCTTTTTCTTTTCCTAGGTCTACTAATGCGTTTTGGTTTGCTTTATGCTCAAAGTAGAGCCAGGAGTCTCCTATAGGACATTCCCCAAACAGGCACTGCCTATAGGAGGCTGTATTTTTCACAAGCCTACAAATTTTCCCATCTTCTTGACAGGTACTTAATTGGGAGTGGTTGAAACAGCTAGGATTCAGATTGGTATGGACTCTAAATAAGGACCTGAGGTCCTCTACATCATAAATGGGATGGTAGCACTTAGTGCAAGCATTCACCTCTCTACTGAGAGTGCCACTTGTGAGTGGTATTACACTCGTGAGTAGCATTAGCACTAGCCCTTCCAAGAGTCTGGTAAGAGCCATCTTTCCAGTCCTTGCTCACCCGGTCCTGCCTCTTGGGTCAGAGAGGTTTCTCAGAAATTCAATAGAGTCCTTCTTCAAGACTGGCTGTCCCACTCCCTTTCCCCTACTACTTTAGCTGCCCTTAGGAAATGCTCTGTAGGAAATAAAATTCTCTCAGGGGGAGTATTTTAACTCTGAAAACGACTTAACTCTTGTTAACATTAAAAAGCTTTAAAATGTCCTTTCAGATGTTTTAAAAATGTCTGTTTTAAAAATCAGACTATTATAAAAAATCTATAATTCTACATAAACACATAATAAACTTCTCAACTTTCGTAACAGTCTATGAAACCCTCTAAACTCAGTCTTCAGTCTCTGCTTATTCTCGGCTTCTTTTTGAGAGTTATCTTCAGGTCTCCTGAGCCTTGGGTTACTACCAACTCCTGTGGATCAATAGATGGGGTTCCTTTCGCTGGCTCCACAAATGACCCAGGTGAATTTGGTCAGTTGTTGGGAGGTGGTACAGATCCTTTGACCCTGGTGATATGCGTCCAGCCTTTTTCTTGGGTTTGTACTGCAGTGTGTGTGGTTAGCAGTACCTGGAAGGGACCTTCAGATTTAGGAGTTAGCGGAGTGTTGTTCCATGCCCAATCCCCGGGGTTAATGTTACGTGCATTGGTGTCAAGAGGGGAAGTTAGAGGGAGATTAGAGGGAGATATCCCCCTTTCCTAAGGCCTTCTAATGTCCTCCTGATAGTTTCTAAATATTTCCTACTGGCTTCTTCTCCATCTAAATAATTTCTTGTACTATAAGGGAATATTAAGAATGGGAGCCCGAACATCATTTCATAGGGGAGACTCCTATATCCACCCGTGGTCTAGTTCTAATACACAGTAGTGCTAGAGGCAAGCACCTGAGCCAATTTAATTGAGTTTCAACCATTGACTTTGTTAACACATTTTTGAGGGATTTATTCATCCTCTCTACTCTACCTGAATTCTGGGGATGCCACAGAGTATACAACCTCCATTTCATCCCCAGAGCTTCGATAACCTGCTGTAAGGTCTGGGCAACAAAGTGTGGTCCTCTCTCAGAATCAGTGTTGTTGACTAACTCATACCGGGGAAGGATATTCTCTAGGATTGTTTTTGCAGCCAATTCTGCTGCTTCTTTCTTAGTTGGGAATGCTTCTACCCAGTGGGTAAGATGGTCCACCATTACTAGCAAATGTTTATACCCTTGTGCATATACTGCCGTGTCCACAAGAAACTCAAATTCTTCATTTTGGGGACCCACATTAAAGTTTACCAAGGGCTCCTCTTGATGTCTCATTGGGTCCCCTAACATATAAAGCCCCTGATACCCCTAATCATTGCCCCTTAAGAGCCTCTCTAGGGCCTCCTGTTCTCAAACAATCGCCTCATTGAACTGCAGCTTTTTGCAGTTCCTTCTAAAATGCCCAACCTCCCCACAATAGTAACATGTCCTGTCATTAAATGCCCCTTCTGGCCTTTTTAATTTATCATTATCCTTTCTGGATTCTGATCTATCCCAATACCGTCCCAGTGAGAAAATTGGCTTATCTTGACTTAGTCTGGGGGGGTAAGGCTGGTTGGTCTTTATTAGCCCCTACGCATACACCTTCTCAGGCTACTGCTACCAAAATCCTAGCCTTTGACTTTGCTTTCTCCTCTTCTCTTCTCAAGTATACTCTCAGACCTTCTTTTAATAGATCATTTATACTTCTCTCCTGCCAGTCTTCAATCTTTTCTAACTTTCTTCTAATATCTGCCCAGGATTTGCTGATGAATTGTAGTTTTAGAAGTACCTGGCCCTCTGGACTATCTGGGCCAATGTTAGAATATAACTGAAAGTTTCTCCTTAATCTATTAAGCCAGGTCGCTGGTGTTTCATCTTTTTCTTGTGTGCCCTCAAAAGCCAATTTGGTATTATTACCTCAGGGGATGGATTCTTTTATACCTTTGACTATCAGGGACTGATGGTCCCTCATATTTCACCTACCTTCTTCTCGATTCAGGTTCCAGCCAGGGTCTGCCAGGGGTATTTTAAGGTCCCCAGGAGGCCCTAACCTATTCTTCCTCTCCCAGATCCTCATTCCTGCTGCCCGGATCATTCTAACTTTTTCAGGGCAGAACAATATATTAATTATGGAATTTAATTCTCCCCAAGTATAAATATTGGGGCCGAGGAACTGGTCTACCTGATTTGATATACCTACTGGGTCCTCTACCAGATTCCCTAGTTCTTTCTTAAAGCCTTGTACTTCAGAAGCCATCAATGGGGCATTCACAAATCCTACCCCTCTGCCGTCATGTCCACTCGGCGTCCCCCTGAGTGACCCGGCTAGACGGCACAACGACAGCAGAGGGCACTCCCTTTGGTTCCTTGCGGTTTTCCAGGAGTGCCTTCGGAGGAGCGACTGAACAGCAAGCCCACTGAAAAGAAGAGGCTGACTCTTCTTGGGGATAAACGTTGAAAGGTTTGTTAGTAACTCTCGAGAGCCCTAACAACCTCCAACAGCACCAGCCAACAAGAGCCCCGAGAGGGACTCGACAACTGCTTATAAACGGGGGAGTGGAAAGGGCTAACAACCAATGGGGAAGAACTAGGGAGTGGCTCTTGGGGCGATTGATTGGGATACCAATGTATCAGGGAAGGTTAGGGGAGGGGTCCCTGGTCCTAATCCAATCACTCGACGCCCTTGATGGAAGCTTCTAGATGGTGGGGACAGGATGCCGAGTGATGGACAAGGTACCAGGGAGGGGACACAGCGGCAGGCTGTGGGAGGAGTGACAGGGGTTGAACCACAGGGGTATGGGGGAGTTACAGGGACAAACCATTTAACAAACACAGGTAATAACATTGGTATAAACAAACACAATACAACACCCCTCCAACCATTCTACCTATAGGGACTTCCCTGAGAGGGAAGAGCTTCTCTTGTCTAGAGGTTCTTGATCTGGTATTGAGGTAAAGGCCTTCCGTAGGACCACCGGTCTGTGGGGTAATTTGGGATACAGGGTTCTGCTGGTCATTACAGGGCAAGGTGAACTGGAATTCATGGTAGACAGACTCAACTCCCAATCAGGAGAAGGCAAGGGGATTGATGCAGGTGAGGGGGAAGAAGCTAAGCCTGTAGTAGGCGAGACTGGGGATAAAGTTGGGGATGTTAGTGGAGGAGCTGAGGAAGAAGCTGGGGGTATGGCTGGGCTGGGGGGAAGTGGAAGGTTGAGGCAGGTGAGGGATTTGGGTTTGGGGCTGAGATGTTGGGAGGAGGTGGTAATGGAATTACTGATGGGGAGAAAGAGAGGTTGGGGGAGGAACTGAAGTCACTACTGGAGGAGCAGGTAAGGGATTTGGTTTTAGGACTGGGTAAATTAGGGGAGGTGAAGGTAAATAATCAAGACGATCCCAATTCCTCGTAACTTCTTTTTCTTCTTCACTATTCTCCTCATTCTGTTTTTTTCTCTTTAACTTACAAATACTTTCAGCACCTGTGGCTCTTTTCTGCCAACAGGCGGCATAAGCTAGTTGTTCCACATCTGGACTCCCTTGGGTTCTTAATGCTGACTCAGCTGGGAGCATATCCACTGATCGTGTGTCCCATACCAAGGCCACTTCCCCTGTAACTTTTAACTTTGGCCAGACTTCTGTACAATAATAAACCATCTTAATTTTGGTCTAGGCTTTTTGCAGCCTCCTGAGAATCCTACTAGTCTAACAGCTGCCTGAGTGGGCTATCAGGGGGAATACTTCTCACTTTCTTCTTCCTTATTAGGGAGCCTCCCTCTTTGCTAACACATTTACCCATTTTGAACTAACAAACTAAAACTTCAATGGTGTCCCTACCCGAACAGAAATATACAGACAGGCAACACAAGTTTACAAGCCACTAATAATTTTCTTATTCTTTAACTTAACTTTTAACACTCAAACACAAATCTTTTTTACTATTCTAAACTTACTTTTTCTCACTCCTCCTACACCTTTCACACATTCATTCTCACACAGGGTAGTAGTTTATTGGAATCAAGAATAGGGTTTACACACTCTCCTTTCACTCAACCTCTCTCTCCCCTGCCCAGGCAAACACACTCCACTTACACTTAGTTGGCCCCTACAGCAGTCCCTTGACTCCACTTTGGCCCAGGGCTCGGACTTCTTGGGGTCGGTCCTAGTGACTCAAGCCCCTACGTACCCCTGCACCTTGCCTCACCCCTGAGACTCCGAGCACACTTTGTGGCGCACAATGGGGTCCCTAGCACTAGGGTCCTCTCCCTAGGCCTCAGGACCTTCCCTGCCTAGCCTCCCACCAGGCCAGACCTATAGTCTGATCCCCGGGCTAGAACTGTCCTGTCCCTAGTACCATCTCCCTCCTGACTTTCTTGTGCAGAGGTAGGAGAGCACAGGAGACTCCGTGGGGTTACCCAGGGGTATCCCTTCCCGTTTGCCGGGATCAACCCAAGCGGGGCCTGACCCCTCTGCCTTCCGCCACATCTGGCTTGGCTACCCTTCCCTTAGAAGAATAGCCTCAGCAAAAGGGATGTGTGTGGGTATGTGTGATGCCCGCCTTGCCCTCAACACTGACTCCCCACCATGTGCTCTCAGGCTGTGGTTTTACGGCTCCCTTCCTAGAACCATGGCAGCACACCACCTACAATAAGCCTGGCCCAGTCCTGGGAAGCAGGGACTCTCATGGGCTCTTGATATCAGCAGTGTCTAAGGGACACCCTGTAAACCCTGGTGACTTGCACCACGCCTATGGCTCCCCACACGCTCGGGGCCGCCTAGGTCGCAATGGCCTTACTAAGGGAGGCCTAGCCCTAATGCGTGCGACTCACGCTCAGCACACCCGGGGGAGGCCTTTTTGTCCTCAGGAAGCACCTCACTCACCAGTTTCTTTCACTTCCCCCCATTCCCAGCCAGCCCCCTCGCAGGAACTAGGGGTCCACACTCGCTTCGAGGGTCCGAGCTGCTGGCTCTTGTCTCACTCACGCACCACTCGCACGCCTCCTACACCTGCCACCAGAGTTTCTCACCCTCCTGGCGCTCTTCGACGTCGCTCATCCCAGGCTCGTCCTTCAGTCCTAATAGCCAGCTATCCTGGAGACCCAAGAGGGCAAGCGGCCATCCCGTCTCTGGTCCTCTTCAGGCATGGCTATGCCGGACAAGCCCCCCGCTGAAATGAATGGCAAGGAAACTTACTCCTTTGTAATGCCTTTATTATGAAATCAGCTCTGGGTGGTGTCCCGAGGGGTCACGTGCACCACCACTGCTCCCTTCGGCAACGTGGAGGAGGAGGAGGATGTCAGCTTTGCTGTATAGCAAAGCTGAGGCTTCCATCCTCACTGGAGTGCCTAGGAAGACACCTTTGGGCTCATTGTCTAAGGTCCTCACTTTGGTCCAGTTCTTGTTAGGTTGTGGTGACAGTTTAGAATTATGCTGATCTGATGGAATAGAAGGACAGTTCTCAGGCAGGACAGGTCACTTGGTCTCTTGAACTGGAGGTTGGCTCATTGTCCTAGGTTGTTATTCTGTTGGATGGGAATCAACGTCTTTTGATTTACATATACGCTTGTGATGTTATCCTGGTGCCATTTTGGGAAGCAGCGGAGGTGATTCCTGACAGAAAAAATGGTACAGGGAGAGTGACTAATAATATGCTTAACAATTCACATTTAACAAACATGGTAATTAACAGGTAACAATTAATAAGCATGATAACTAACATTTAACAATTTACTTATGAACTTGTTTATAGCACCATCTCAAGTGCTGTGCCCAGTTTTGGGCCCTCCATGATAAGAGAGACATCGAGGGGCTGGGCTGGAGTGTGCCCAAGGCAATGGAGCTGGGGAAGGGTCTGGAGCACAAGTCTGATGAGAAACAGCTGAGGGAGCTGGGGTTGTTCAGCCTGGAGAGAAGAAGAATCAGGGGAGACCTCATCACTCTCTACAACTCCCTGACAGGAGGCTGTAGCCAGATGGGGGTCAGTCTCTTCTCCCAGGTAACAAGAGACAGGACAAGAGAAAATGGCTTCAGATCGCACTAGGGAAAGTTTAGATTGGATATTAGGAAAAACTTCTTCATGGAAAGGGTTCTCAAGCATTGAAACTGGCTGTTGAGAAAAGGGGTGAAGTCACTGTCCCTGGAGATGTTCAAGAAACAACTACACATGGCACTGAGTGTCATGGTCTATCTGTGAAGGTGGTGTTCAGTCAAGGGAATTGCTTGATGATCTCAGAGATCTTTTCCAACGTATTTGATTCTGTGATTCTGTAAATCAGAAAATTTTTTAAAGAAAGTGAAAGTGCTTGGTAGCATGGTATCTCCATGCAAACATTCCAAAAGACTTTTTTTGTTTGCTTTGCACACAATTTTTATGCAGTTAAGAAATGAACATCAGTTTGGTAAAGGTCAGTTTAATTTTCAGATTGCTGCTCTGTAAATGAGATAAAAATACTTCTAAGGCTCAACAAGTACAAAGGATTTTACAGTCTCCTGAGGAAGTGTCAACAAATATGCAATGCTATTATAATTGCAATGCAGAAGATATTCTGAGTTGGAAGGGACCCACGAGATGATCAAGTCCAACTCCTGGCCCTGTACAAGAATCTCACCATGGGCCTGAGAGCAGTCCAAACACTTCTTGAACTCTGTCACACTTGGTGCTGTGACCACTGCCCTGGGGAGCTTGTTCCAGTGCCCAACCACTCTCTGGGGGAAGAATCTTTTCCTAATATCCAACATAAATCTCCCCTGACACAGCTTCAGGCCATTCCCTCGAGTCCTTTCACTGGTCAGGAGAAAGATCAATGCCTGTCCCTCCACTTCCCATGAGGATGTTGAGGACCTTACTGAGGTGTCTCCTCACTTTTCCTCTTCTCCAGGCTGGACAGACCAAATGACTTCAGCTGCTCCTCCTCTTGGAGGGGCTTCCCCTCCAAGCCCCTTATCTTCGGGTTCTCTCTAATAGCTTACATTAATATCAACTTATTTTATTGTAGCTCCCTGAACTGCACATAGCACTTAAGTTGAGCCAAGTGCCTCAGGTGAAACCTGTCCCTAATTGATAATCACAGGTTTCTAGAGCAGCCTGAATTCTTTCATAACATCTTTGAGGTAAAGACAGAAAATTGAAGTACTGCTCTACGTGACCCCACCAACCTTCCCAATGATAATTTCTACATTTACTGCTCGCAAAGGAGAATAGCACAGAGGAGTCCTGAGAAGACCAGGCTCATTAATAGTTAGGTAAAGTTACAGACTACACCAGTCAGTGAATTCTACTTGATGACGTCTGAAATACTTGGAAATTGAGATTTTGTTGATCAATGTTTACTGATGTTGATTTTTTGAAACACAAAACTTTCAGGACCCCTCATTTAAATTTGAAATCTTGTATTAATACTAACTTTTTTTAATCCCTTTCTGCATCTACTCTGTAGCATTGTGGCACTACCAAGGCCCTTGGAGCATCCAGCACTCACAAGCTGGAAGTGCACTGCTGCTCAAGAAAGCTGACAAAGCAGGTAGGATGGGCCTTTACATGATCTCCAGCAAACTGAGTTTATTGGTACATAGGATCACAGTGCAAAGTTGAAGAGGGTCCAGGGACAAAGGTGTATGCTGAGGGCATTGGGTTTTATATGGGAAGGTGAGGGTGGAGTTGAGGGTCAGGATCCAATGGATATGGGGAAAAATGGTGCAAAGGAGGAGTCAAGAGTTGGGTCAGCCAATAGGGAAACAGGGGTGGAGTAATGCAGTAAACAAGGGCCAATGAGAGGACAGATAACAGACAAGATTCTCGGGAATATCCAAACAGGTGGAATAGGGGTTGAACTGGGGTAATTAGGCCAACAGGCCAATGGGGCAACATAACTACATATATCAGCATGTGCCTGAAAAGATCTGTGGGAGAAGCAAGCTCTTAAAGTCTGTTCTTCCATGGATGGGGAATTGAGACTCTGGTGGTAGGCCCCTGGGCCTCCATACTACTCTGGGGGGGAATTTTTTTAGAAAGATGCATTCAGTAACATGTTAAAACTGAGTGGAAATTATGTTAAGGAATCCAAGTGAAATAAAATGAAATCTGACTACCAGGGAACTCTCCCTGTCAATGAAGGTGAACAGGGAGCTGTGAATAAACAGCAGGGCAATAGTGGAAGTTTCATTACAAAACCTGGTGAGAAGAGGAATAAATGAAACAATGAAACTGTGGAAAACCACCTCATATGATAAGAGGGCTCTTAGCTCTTTTCTTTTTAGATAGGCCAAACCCTGGTTTCTTTTAAAGTAAATGCCATGCTGTTGTCCATGGGAATCTTGCTTGTGTAATGATATCTGGGTTTTACTTTACGATTTTACAGACCCAGTTCAGCATGGGCATAAATGACCATAATTACTGGTGACATCAGTACAGTAAGACCTAACACAGTGCACGACTTAATTGGATGATGAGACTTGCATTTCCCATGTATGCAAGCACTGCTCAGTGGCACACAAGTGTGCTTAGAATACTATCAAGCATTAACCTTCAATTTGTGTTTCTAGTGCCTACATTGTTGGAATAAATGCTTGTACATTCACAACTAAAATTAGAGCCAGCTCAGATACTGATTTTTTATTATTGATTTGTTTTCACATTTTTAGAAAAACAAGAAGAATATTTGTCTATTAGGAGTTCTATACTATAGATAGAACAAGCAGTTGTTCTCTTTACGAATATATTACTATATCGATGAGTATCTTAAAACCTCTTAGTCCTTCTCAGTTCTGCCTTGGATATCTCTCATGTCTTGAATTACCTCAAATCCCAGTAGGAACCATAGAAAGAAACACAAGAAATTTGCATTGCTCAGCCTTGAAATGTGCAGCTTAACTGCATAAATAGAAATATTTGCAAGTCATAGTTGCCAGCTTTACTGGAAGGCACAGCTGTCTGCTTAACCCATCATAGCAAGATTCTGCCTGTATAAAAAAAGTCAAGGGTAAAAATAACTATGTGTCTTCTAGCAAAAAAACCCACTGTGGCAGAAAGACCATAGTGCAGTCAAAGAGATGGATAATTGCTCAGGTCACTGCTTTTTTGCTCATTATAAATCAAAGCCAAAAGGAAGCCCTGTTTGGCCATTCAGTGCAGTCCATTGCCGTGCTTATTCACCTTTGTGTCACCTTTGTGTCACCTCTATTCCTCTGCATACAATTCCAGTTATAACCCAGCACAGTCCCGGAAGTCCAAGGGCAGCAGCAGAAGAGCTCAGCTCCCAGCTGGATAAAATCCTAAACATCCTTTTGCAGCTCTTGCTCTGCCTGGCAGCCCTTGTGAAGGCTGACTGACCGTGTTGTGAACTCTTGTGAGCTGCTGTTTCACAACTCAGACAAAGCTGTGTGCTCTGCTGCTGTGAAATTACATATTGTCACAAAAATTGGCACACAGAGAAGGGCTGAGGTTTGCAAAGAGAGGAAGATCAGCTGGAAGGAAAGATAAATGTAGATTGAGCTCTGATTAGCCTGAAAATTCTCTCAGCTTTTAATAGGACCTCCCTGGGAAGGGAGAACACTACCAGTGATTCCCTCCACATACCTTTCCAACATTACATGAAGAATAAGATCGGGCAGCTCCTGAAAATTGTGTTCCTTAGAGTCAGTTACTGCTGAAAGATGGCATTTTCTGTCCACAACATTTTAGTGTCACTTGCTAATCACCACTCTGGGTGCTTCTTGACATCTCTGAGAAATGTGCATATATTAAAGTGTGACCCCTGTTGAGCCAAATCAGGAGGGCAAATGCAGATATTCTCTTCCAGGTCCCTGGGCTCCTCAGCTGGGGTTGTTTCACCTGTGCCCTGAGTTTGATGCAGATCACGTTTACAGCAGAGCCACTCTGACATGAGCTTGCTGCAAGCTGCTGGTGGGAGTCGTAGCCTGGAGAACCAGCAGAGTCATAACATAAGGAAATGAAGAGAAGATTGTGAGTATTTAAAACCTCACAAAGTTAATTGATTTGATCACATAAAATTTTGGTGCAGAGCTAGATGGGATCCAGACCTGCTCCATCCCACTTCACTGTCTCCCAGTTCTTTGCTCTGCTGAATCCAGTGAGGCAGAATAATCTTTTTCTGATTTCTGGGGCTGTCAGTGCTGGATGGTAACAGTAATAGCAAGAGTCAAAATGTCATGCTTTGAGGGATCTACTTTATTTTTCCATGCAAGATCTGATCTATGAACTAGGGATATAAAATTCTAAGCTTGCTAATTGCAAAGTCATTGTCCTTTGCTGCAGATGTCTACACCATGGTATGACTGCTAAGCATAGATAGGAGAGAAATAATGGATCTGTGTCTTAATAATCGAGTCATCCTAAAACTTACAAGCTCAGATTTTATTTCCAGTTTAAATAAACACTATGAATATTTTTGCATCTCAGTAGTGCCCAGAATTGACCAGGTACCCTCATGGGTCCTAGGAAACAGCCCTGTCTTGTGCTGTTGGCAGACTTTTACAGACATGCAGGTACTTTTGAATACACTGGTGATTAAGCTTTTGAGAGAGGGGTTCATGGGTCCTGGGTGAGAACTGCCAGTTCTTCTTCTGCTATTTAGAACAGTTAGGAACCTAAACTAAGTCATGTAACCTGAGGCAAAAGCAAACACATGGCAATGTCAAAACAGAGACATGAATGGAGGAACATGGTATTTGTTATAATTCTTTTTATTGCTAGGTGTGTTTCTGATCCTGTCTTTAGTATTTCATAGGGACACATTCATGCGCCCATAAATTAAATTATGACAGTGCTGTTAAAACAGTTTCTTTCCTTCTTATAGCAGTTGTGTTTGTCATAAATATTCTTCCTCCTTAAGGATGACAGTTAAGTGTTTTGCTATCCATATCCTGGTGTTTTCTTAATTAGACAAACAAACCTTCTGTGGAACGTTTAATTAAGTTTTATTTTCTGTTGTTCCTTTTTGTGAAGCCAAATATTCCTTCAAAATCAAATTGCTGCTTGACCAAAAAGTTCCAGCATCTCTCTAATGCCTTTCAGACTTTTGAGAGACTAATTCTCAGATGATTTCTCTGTAGCAGACCTGCTTTCAGCTCCTGCTTGCAGTTGATATCATTGTAGTGTAAACTGAGCAATGACTGTAATCAAAACTTCAGTGTTTTCCCCAGAACACAGCAGGTTGCTATGTGGGTGGCAGCAGGGCAAGAAGAGTCTGCAGGAATGTTTTTTTTGGGGGGGGGACTTATTGTTGTCAGCAAAGATTTAGCCTGGGGGCTGTATTGACAGAAAAAAGAAGCTGAACAAAATAAATTGAAGAATGAACTGTATTTTCACAAGCTGCTCTCTGTTGGTCACAGAGAATTTCATGTTAAAATTCTGCTGTTATCAGATCACTGAGCTCAACAGCTCCTTTCTGCAGAAGGTCTTCTTTCAATTACAAATATATTTCCCCTTACAGTAGTAAAGTTGAATTTAATGCCTTCACTGCTTTTGATGTCATTTTAACTCCCACAGACCTGAATTAATGTATTATTTTTATAACTCAGAATTGAGCCAATTATAATTCACAAGTCACAGAAGTAACAATATTTTGAACAGACTAAGATTCACTGACAAAATAATACCCAGATACTTCATTTATTTAATGGCATGTGCAACTCTGTGAGGCTGTTTCTTTACCACCAGCCTGATAGAGTTCTCCCTGATAGTTCTAATCTGATTTTTTTTAAATATATGCAGTACAGCCTGCTACCTTTTAAGTGTTCCATGGCACTGAAAGAAATCTCCCAATTCCTACATAATGCTGAGAATGTGTCCCAGATTTATGACTAATGACTTGAGTGTTTACTTTGCTCTGTACCGAGGATAAAGTTTTCACTCTCTGTTTCCAGTCAGTGAGAGCAATGCCCACATTGCCTGTCAAGCATGAAGTCCAAGGGAATTCAATGGCCAGGTTGCACCTCTTAAGCTCTGTCTTTCATGGATCCACTTCCAGCCATGCCTTGGCACAGGCATATATATGCACTCAGAGTGCTTTGTGCTGCAGGAGAGTGACTTTGCTGCATAGGTACCCTGATTATACCAGTAAATTAGATAGAGCTGGGGAATGTTCTTGGTCATGGAGATGTGACAGATTGTACTGTGAGACTCTTTGAACGGTCCCTGCTGCAATTTCAGCCTGTTATTAGCAGTCCTCCAAAATCTCCAAAGCACTGCCTGTACATTAAAGCAGTCTAGGGGCCGTTCCTAGGTCATGATGTGTACGCAGCCGCTCTGCATTGGAGGATGAGAGGGTTTATTAAAAACATGCCAGTTGGCTTCAGTGCCTAGAAATATTCCTAGGCCCATTCCTCTCTAAGTGTGAACATTGCCATGGGGTCCCCTCAGCACTCACAGATTAACTACAAAGGACATGACTACAGCTCAGGACTTTCTGTGCCTCATTCAAATTGGCCACCTCACCCAGGGCTCAGAGGAATCAGGCTTTCTGTGTTCACTGTTCCGCTGGGGACTGTCCTGCCCAACACCAAGATCCCTATCAGACTTTGCAAAGCCTCCTTACAGTTGTGAAAATCCTCCAAAAATGATTGGTCACAGATACCAATGCAAACAGGACCAGTAAGCACCCTGAACTATTGATATTCAACAATGGTCAACATGTCACATATAGATAAGGTGGACTTACAGCTTCCTCTGCCAGCACCTGAGCATTAAGGTGGCTGAAGTCCAAAGTGAAGCCAAAGCCAGAAGCCTTGGTGGTGGTCAGTGGTCTCAATGTGAGTTAGCCACTGTAAGGTAAATATCTGATGACAACTGGAAAAGCAAATATCTGTGTTGTCACAGGGTCTGCAACGTTCAACAAATTGTAGTGCTTCACATGAGAGAAACAACTTTAAGGAATCCATAAGCAGAAACTTCTGATTCATACTGGCAATTAAATCTAATTTGTGAATCTCTGCTATTATCAATTACTTTTGCATGCCAGTAGACTTCTCAGTTAAGGAGAACATCCTTTCTTTTTCCTTTACTTATTTTCTCCCTAATTATTTCTAAGGAAAGAAACTGCAACACATATAAAAATGAAGTTAAAGCAGCCATGCAGATAGCCAGGCCAGGCCTGAGGTTAATCCTGCAAGGTAGAAGTGTGGGAAATTGTTCATTTCTGCAAGCAATGGAAGAGGAGAAACAGGTGGCCTAAGCCAAAGTGGAGTAAAGCCAATAAAACAATAATGGAGAAGCTAGGAGGCAAAAGGTATTAAATTAGTATTAGGAATTTTAGTGAGTGAAAAATACTAAAAGCTATTAAACTGAGTCTACTGGCTTACCAGCAGTGACTCATGAAGGCCAAAATTGTCATAGGAGTGTTAAATCAGGAAAGGCATGCCCCATAGGAAAGAGGAACACAGCAGTGAGCTATTTACCTGGGAGAGGAAAAGCTGGGAAATGTGGAATATAAGGTGGAGAAAGTGATGAGGTCATGGGTACTTGGGAAGACCATGCTGAGCAGTGTGGCATCTGATCCCTGCACTGGGAAGGGAAATAGAGCTCTGATCTGCCATTTCATGTGTGTCTGCCTTGTTTCCTCAGCCAGGGGCACCTGGGGTGCCTTCCTGGCACAGACTGAGGGACACCATGGAGAGAAGATGGAGTGTGGACCAAATATCCCAACCTTCAGTCTCTGAACAATGTGCTGGGTACAAGGACTGCCACACTGTTACTCAGAAATTCTGGTCAGAACTTGATGCAATCGGCCAAAATAAACTGTGGTGCCATTTAATTAATATTTCTGGGGACAAAGTTTGCCTTGTTTTTGCACACTGGGTCTTTCAAAACAGTTTTGATTTCCAGTGGGAACAAAAAGGCAGGAAAAGAAAAGTAAATTGTCCACCTAAGCCAAAAAAAAAAAAAAAAAAAAAAAAAAGGCATGGGAAAATCAAAATGATACATTCTCCCTTCTGTTAAATAAGACTGTAGTTGCAGAGTATACACACACTCCTTGATGCATCAAGAGCTGTTCAAGAATAGAAAGTACAAAGTGCACTGAAGTGAAATCTCAATTTGAGTTGTTTTTCTGCTGCAGGCAATGAGATTGGAGCTGTGCCATATAATTCAGTGCACAAATACTAAACCTGAGGTATTATCTCATATAAAGAGAAGATGGAAAAGACTCAGGCTCTGTAGATCTGCTTCAGAACACCTCAAACCAAACACAGCACCATGGAGCAATCTCATCCAAGACTCAAACACGTGCTGAGGAAATCTCCTATAGATTCACTAATGGATCTGTCATCTCCCTGTGGATGTGCCTGGCACCCTTGGGTATTCCAGCTGCCAGCAGACACTTGCCAGTCTGCACCAAAAATCTACCAGAAGGTGACCTCAACATATTCCTGGGCTCCACCAGCTTTAGGGTCTGGATCTCCATGGGAGCCTGAACTCTAGACCAGGGACAGGCACATACTGGGTTTTTTTATTTTTTTTTTCCTTTCAAGCAATGAACACTGAGTGACTTCAAAACCACTGCCAGGTAGCCAAGACATCCACATGGGAATTAGAACTTAATTACAATCTAAAGGCTGTTGGTGACTCATGCTTTCTTGGAGCTGGGACAGCCCACAGAATCCCAAAGGACACAAGAAGTTCATATTTAGGCAACTCAGTTGAATGTCCTTATGATCACCTACAATGAGATGTTTGAGTTGGAACAAGAGAAGACCAATGTGTTCCCAGCTGCATTACAGGTCTGTTAGACTTCAGACAAGCAGTTTTAGTTTCTCATTTTTCATTTTGCAGTTTATAGGGAGTACTAAAAACTTCTTAAATTTAGCTGAAGAAGATGAGACAGAAGTTAAATCATTAATGTAAGTGAAATGAAAGTTTTATGACATTTCTGTATATTACATCAACAAGGAGGTAACTGTTAGTCTTGAAGCCTTAAACATATTGAGCTCTTTTATGTCCTGTTTGGAGACTAGCAACAATTCTCACAATTGTCCTCCACTATTTTCCTGGCTTGTAGCAATTATATGTTCTAGATATACTCTGGAAAAAAGAAATTTAAAGTAAAAAGAAAAATAAATGAATGGTGACAACCTCTCTTTTATCTTCTGGACAAGTTTAGGGTGGTTTTTTTTTGGTTTTTTTGTTTGTTTGTTTGGTTTTTTTTGGTTTTTTTGTTTTTTTTTTTGTCTTTTATTTGCAGTGTTACTTACACTTTTTTCCATTATTGATCCATATTGACCCATTCTGTTAGGTGGTTTAGTGTTGTATAAACACTTCCAAAAACTCTCCATGTTTCTTGTTACTGCCTCTGTGATTTAGAGGTCAAAACAGAGGTGAAGGTACTTGTAAAAAACATTTTTACCAACTTTCAGAATGCCTGGGTTTTTTTGACTTTGGATAGGCTATGAGTATCAGAGACTTAATATTAGCATTTTTTAGGAAATATGCATTATATATTTCTGATCCGGTGAGTAAGGCAAAAAAGATCACCAAGAACTGCATCTGTTCTCTGTGCATTGGGTACTGTTAGGACTTAAAAAGCAAAGTGTGTGCAAGGGACAGATCATATATTTACAGGATCGTTATTAGGGAAAAATTATTTATTGTGAGAGTGGTGAGACACTGGCAGAGGTTGCCCAGAGGGGCTGTGGATGCCCCATCCCTTGCAGTGTTCAAGATCAGGCTGGATGGGGCATTGAGCAGCCTGGTCTCATGGGTATCCCTCCCCATGGCAGGGGGGTTGGAGCAAGATGATTCTTCAGTTCCCTTCCACCCCAAACCTTTCTATGTTTTTATGATTATGAAGTTTTGTGTCTATTTCTAAGGTACCCAGCACAAGAAAAATGTGTAGTCTTGCCATGGGCAACATCAACCTGTCTCACTGAAATAATTAATCTGTATGTATGATAAAGATTAGAAATTCAGTTTCAAGGCCACACTGTATCTGATTCCAATGATCAGCTATGGTTTAGAAACAATCTACCTTCTGTAACAATTCAAATTCTTCTGGACCCATCAGCTGGCAAAAATTCTACCCTCAAAACAGCATCCCCAGAACACAAGTTGGCATTACAGATCAGGCATTTTCTCCCATCATCTTCATGATCATGTGTAGAAACAAATTAAATATGAAGTGCATGTTTTAAACTGTCATCACCACAACAAAGGAAAAAATACCTTGGATCTACCAGTATTAAGAATAAAATGGAAGTCAAGCACTGAGATGTGAAGATAAATAGCAATGATGTAGTGGACTAAAGCAGATAAAATATATTTATAAATGCTGAGAAGCTTGAGGTTACTTGTTAAGCATTAATATATGGTAAAGACATACATAGAATTTGGTACCAAGCTAAGTGGAATGATTTCTAGGAGGTCTGAATGAATGGTTGAAAACTATATCCAATTAAGGGGTCCTGATCTGTCTGCAAGAACAAAGTGTTTACTGAGGAGATTGAAGAGTTCAATGGATGGGACATCCAAAACAAAATGAGAAAAATATAATGGCATCCTAATAAGAAATGTACCGTACATTTCATTGACACTAATTAATGAAGAATTTTAATAGGAATTTCAGAATGTGACAGCAGAGGAGTGCAGCCACTCTGTCAGAAAGGAGTATCCTCAGTGTTCACATGAGTGTGGCACAGTTTATGTGTGTATGTTTGTGAGCACACACACCTCTGACTAAGGCTGTGCCTGGTGAAATGCTAAATCCTCTGCTCCCTCACTCGAGGCAGCCTAAAGCCAGTGCCCCTCAGGACCCAGTGCAATGTGAATCCTTGCTCTAAATCACTGCATCTGCAGAGGGGCAGGTGCAGTTGGACAGAAATTTGTTACAGCTCAAGACAAAGGCAGGTATTGGGATTGTCTTCAAGGTGGTTGCTAATAAAAGATATCCCAGAAGACTAAGGCATATACAAGCAGTGCAGGAAACACTGGCTCACGTCTAAGAGCAAATCAGGGTAGTAGTGGTATAGACAAAGCAGCAGGTCCTGTCCTCCAGCAGGACAAATTACTTTAGACACAGAGACTGGCTGCTTAGTTTCTAGAGCTTCCTGGCCTAAAGGTGTTGCTGGCATCTCCACATCATTTTCCTTGCACGAAGACATTGCCTCTAATGACTCCGCTCAAGGTAAACAAGCTCAACCAAGGCTGTTCACCTTAGGATACAACAGGAACTCTCATTAAAATTTACAACCTGTGCAATGAATGGATCAAACCAGTATCTGTCTGTATTTGTGGTGCTGCTCTAGCACATCAGCCAGGATGGCTTGAGCTCCATTTCCCCAGCAGCAGCTCAGGCACTCGGGCAGCAGCACCCCAGGACATTTGTGCTGTGCCAGATGTGACTGGCACAACAACAGCTCCATGAGCTAACCTCAGCCTTAAGAACTGACAGCAGAGAACTTCAGGCTCTGTGGAGCCCCAGGCAGTGAGGGGCTACAGCATTTACCCATCTGTTGGGTGTATTTTCAGTTCATAAGGAAATCCAAGCTGTTGTACTCTCCCACTAGAACCTGATGTAACTGGACAAGGACTTCTGTCTATACATGCTCCCAAGAGTCATGACTTGCAGGACTTGTATCAAAACCTGAAATACACTCCAAGCTAAAGCTATTACAATCCATCTAGGAACGAGAACCCTTCAAAAGAAATCTGAAACAAGTTGCTAATTCTCCTGGAAATTAATAAACTATTATCTTCTCCTCTACTGAGGCAGACTTGGTTTCCTGAAGAAAATCATCCTCCATCTGTCTTTGATTATTAGCTCATATAATGGATCTGACAGCAGATGGAATTTGTGCCTAGAAGTGGTGCCGACCCTTTCCTGAGAAAAGAATAAATCTTTCATTTACCAAGCAGACTCTATATAAGTAGAATGGCAGTCAGCAAAAAGGAGGTGGTCTCCTTGGAAGATAAATAGCTGGTTGTGTTCCTGACAGCAGGAGTACAGTTCAAGGAAAAGTACTTCATTTATTACATTTATAACAAAGGGGAAATGTTACTGAGGAAAGCTGTTTTCTGAAGTGATGTCTATCAGCCTTAGCCTAATCCATGTGGAAAAAAAGATTCTAAAATGGACAATGGCCCAGATGTTCTCTGGTATTGTAAAACTGGGCCAGACACAGAACAAGCAGGACCTGTTCCACTTCCTGTTATGCTGTGCACCTATTTGTAATGATTTCCATGGGCTTACTCTGAATTTTCACCAGTTCTGATGGTCATCATCCTGCAGCACAAGAGCTGACAGCAGCTCAGTACTAAATACTAAAAAGCCCAGATATTAAACAACTCTGCTTTGGCTTTTCTGTACTTTCTCTGCTTTGTCTAAGGTTTTACAGACCAACACAAACTGTTTCAACACATGGATGTTTTCAATCTCTGAGACACAGAGACAGTGATCAAGCAAAAATAAGCTTAAGCCAGCTGGGGTCATACTAACAGCACTCTTAGTTGCAAGAGGGTTTAGACAATCTCAAAGTCTTGTTTGGTAACATTCAAATTTATCAAGCAGAAGTATAATAGAATAAAGAATAATATTGCATTTAAATCAATCTATTGATAATCACTCCCCTGTGCTTTGATTTATAAGAAAAACAAATGAGATTTTGCTGTTCTGAAGTATAATTATAATTTCTCATGTCTCGGATTACTGGTTAATTATACAGATACCGTTACTTTTGGCTAGTACAGACTTTCCTTTGTCTTTTTTTTTTTTTTTTTTTTCTTTTCTTTTGTCTGTGTTCCTGTAACACAACCTGAAGATAGATTAGCCCTGAGCTTCACTTTGTGGAAATCAATGGAATGAGAGGAAGAATAATTATCTCTCTTTCTGTATGGATACACATATACAAGAGCTGTGTGGTTCAGCTGACAGCGTGGAGGAAAGGGATCCCATCCAGAGGAATTTTGACACACGTAAGAGGTGGGATCATGTGAACGTCAGGAAGTTCAACAAGGCCAAATGCAAGGTCCTGCACTTGTGTCAGGGCAATCCCAAGCACAAATACAGAAGATTGAGAGCAGCACTAAGGAGAAGGACATGGAGATATTAGTGGATGAAAAATGCAAAATGATCCAGCAATGTGCTTTTGCGGCCTAGAAGGCCAAGTGTGTCCTGGGCTGCAGCAAATGCAACATGGGCAGCAGGTCAAGAGAGATGATTCTCCCCCTCTGATTTTGTGACACCCCTCATAGAGTGCTGTGTCCATCTCTGGGCCCTCAATATAAGAAGGACCTGGACCTGTTGGGGCACCTTTCCTGTAAAGACAGACTGAGAAAGCTGGGGATGTTCAGCCTGGAGAAGTCTCCAGGGAGAACTTACAGTACTTCAGGGTTACAGAAACCTAAAAGGGCTACAGGAAAGCTGGAGAGAGACTTTGGACAAGTGCATGCAGTGATACAAAAGGGTAAATGGCTTTTAACTAAAAGACAGCAGCTTTAGAATAGATGTTAGGAAGAAATTCTTTGCTGTGACAGCGGCAAGGCACTGGGACAGGTTGCCCAGAGAAGCTGTGAATGCCCTGTCCCTTCGAAGTGTTCAAGTCCAGGATGGGGCTCTGAGCAACCTGGTCTAATGGAAGGTGCCCCTGCCCCTGGCAGAGGGTTGGAACAAGATGATCTTAAGTGCCTTTTGACCCAAACCCTTCTATGATTCTGTGATATATTGTTCAATATTCCGATTTGGTGTTAGCAATTATGATCCCACCTAGCTTTATTTCATCATCTTTTTTAATCTAGACTTTTAACTAAAAATCCAGTGGTTTCACTTGGAGCATTTCAGTGCTCATGTAAAGAGTAAGGGTAATTCTAGAAATGACATAACTCTTTTCATATTATGCACAGTGAACTGAAACTTAATGTCATTGCAAACTGTTAATAAATTCAGCCCGTTTCTGAGAATCCCCTTGAACTGCATTTGCTTTCCCAAGACATGCAGACTAATAATTGAAATATTAAATAGTATAACATTTTTATTTAGCAAACTCAGATTCTGATAAAAGGACAAAAAATACAGAGTAGTCCCATATCTGGTACAACTCCTCCTCTGAGTTCTTGAGAACTGCTCTGGTCATAACTTTTTTTTTTTTTTTTTTTTTTCCTTTAATCAGAGAAAATTATACTCTGAGTTTCACCATTCCCAATGCCATTTATCAATGAGCTGATTGTCAGAATATTCAGGGTTGACTTTTTGGTGAGGTAAAAGGGGTACATAGATATAAACATCTTGCTATAGTCCAAAGAGGAAAGACATAGGTTGGAGCTATATGAAATTAACTATGCCAAAAAACAGAGCAAAGCATGGTGAGAAGTTAAGAACTGTGTTTTTTTTCCATCTCTGTTTAATTTAGAATTTCTTAGCATATAATGCTTTATGACAGCCTAGAAGGAGAAACTAAAACTGGCCTGATTCCACCCTTGTGATGTATGTGAAACCCAGATAAGTTCACAGTGTGTTGACTATAGAAGTGTTACCAAAGAAATTATCACAACTATTCCTCAAGCAAGGAGGAGGAGAGGAGCAGAACTGCTACTTGCCCTGAGGCATCCTCCAGTGTGGTAACATAAACAGTTAAACTAGTTAACACTCCCTTGTGGTTTCCATTTTATACATCCATTATTCTGTGACTGCCAACTACTTCTGTAAATAACTGAGGTTTCATTCATCCCTAAATAGCCTGAACTAAATGGCCATAACCTCATATCCATCTTCTGTAAATGGGTAGCTGGAAAGTAGTGAGAGATTGTCTCCAGAATCATTAGTGTAGGCACAACTTGTTTGGGGAACTTAATAAAACTTAATAAAGTTTTCCTATTGCAGTTCTGTCCATTCCAAAGGTCTCTTTTTTTGGCAGTCAGGAGTGCTGCAATTTGTACAGCAAGAGGTGGATGGATGAGTGCTGCTGACTAGAGATTTCCCCTCCTTTCCTCCCCTTGCATGGGGAACTTTTGTGACACTGAATCATTACAGTTGATTCTTCTGTTTTGTGCTATGGAGTTGTATCAAGAATAGCTTATAGTCAGTGTCCTATCTGACAACATTTTCAGGTTTCTTGGTTAGAAAACTAATAGTTAAAAGATGTTTTGAGGTTCAGTTGCACAATATTGCTTTAATATGGGAACGGATATCCATATCATCTTTTTGTCCAACCTCCATTTTTTCAAGGGGTCTTTTTTTTCAGAATTCTTAACATTTCATCTGTTCACATTCTCTTCATCTTCTGGTTTTATTCCTGTTTAAAAAAAGAATAATATTCTATTATGTGCAAATCCTTGCAGGAGTTCAGCCTCGAAACACTTACTTGTGTGAGAACTCTCTTAATGCTGAAGTAACTTCAGTGAACATCCAAAGGTCTGTGGAAAAGGGTGTGGATGGGCACAGGTGGGCAAGGCATCATCTGCTCTCTTGTCACAGGTTAACAGGCATTGAGGATGTCCAGGGGTGGCAAATCCATTCTATCCCTATCTAAGAGAATAGCTGAGAGATCCAGATACTTAGTCAAGTTGCTAAGAAACGTAAGGAATTTTAAAGTATGCAAGGTTACAAGGCTAATCTAAAGTTAGACTAATACTGTGTAGCATCCCCATAGCAACCAGGAGTGAACGGCATGTGAGGTGAAAACAGAGAAAGAGATGGAATAATAATCAGCAATAAAACCTTGGCAGGGCTTAGTGTGATTATGTTATCAATGAGTTAAAGCATGCTGCTGGCCTGCTGAAGTTAGCCTTGTCTGCTGGGGACACAGCTTCTCCTTGCCGGTCCAGAGCAAATGGTGGATGGCATTTCTAAAGTAAGGCTATACTGGCCAGCTCTAAAAGGATTGCTAATGAAAGGGTCAAATGAAAGAGAAGTTGACCTGAACACATGTGATGTAACAAAACACTCTTTATTATTTAATACAAAAAAGAAAATTTCCATATCAGATCAAATAATTGTGTCACTCCTGTCTTTAAATTTCCTGCAGCCGTGATCTGTTTGCTGTATTATTTCCTCTAAAGCACAGCCTGCATAATTTTGCCAGTACTTATACTATCTTAAGTATGCAAACTATAACTGAAGCAGAACCTGGCTATGGAAGTCAGTTTGAAAAATCAACTTTTTCCAGTATTGTCTTACAGCAGTGGGTTTTATCTGTTCACATTCATGCTCCCATGTAACCAAGGGACAAGGCATCTGCCAGAGGAGAGGTCTAAATACCCTGCTGACCAGTGGGTCAGTGACTTCAGGCTTCATGGCCACCACCATGGTCCAGCAGCAGAACTCGCATTTTCTAGCCTCAGCCTTGTTATTCAGCCACTAGTGCACATGAGCCACCACAGTGTTTCAGTGTCTCCTGAAATGCTGAATGTCATGAGCAAAACTCTCTTGAGTGATAAATTTAAAAACTGGCAATGCCCCGCTCCTGAGGTTCACTCACTCAAAAAAGGTCTGATTTTGGGGTCTTTGAACTTAAGTTTATTTGAATGTTTTCATTGCATTGAATGGTAAGTTAAAGCACTTTTGAACAGACTTCTTAATGCTAGATAACTGCCTGACACTTCACCTGAAATCTTCCTGATTCTCTTCATGAGTCCTTGAGAACACAATATTGGTAAATCATTAGAGGATATCACTGTGCACTGCAAAAATACTGAGGTGAATATTTCTCACTCAGCCATCATCAGTCATGTGCTTCTGCACTTTGGTTTCATGCAAACACTAAACTGGGACAGGTTGATCCTCTCAGCTTGACCACCAATGGATAGATGGATGTGCATGAAGTTCATGAATATTCTTCTGATGAAACCAGGTAATGCTCTTTTCTGTTTCACAGCTAAGTGCCATTACAAAGTGGAGATCTGAGCTCCAGGTTGCCTTCTGATTGCTTCTGACACCCCATTGGCACAGGCCCTACATGGCAATGCTTTGTGTTCATCCTACCTGAGCTGTAGCACTTAGCAAGTTGAATCCTCATTTCTGCTGAGATTACACAGGCAAGCAAAACAGGCACTGTGTACTCACCACCTGCTCTGGAATGAATAAAATTGAGTTTGTGAGAGTTATGGGTACTCCTGAGCATCTGAGGCATTAAGACTCCTATTTTCTGCTTGGTAAACAAGGGTCACACACAAATAAGCACAGCAAAAGACCCTTTCCCAAGTTCCTGTTGCTGTATAACATTAGAATATCCTAGAAATTCAGTTCTCTGATTAAATGTGGATTCTTCCAATGCAGGGATCCACACCAAATCACTTTAAACTCTCATTCAAGGTCTTCACAAGGTGGATCATTTGTCTTAAAGCAGATGCATACAGGTAGTCAAAGAAATCACATTCATGATTTCACCAACTCACTGTATCTCCACCAAGTATAATAAGAGGGTCCCAAAAACTTCTGTCACAGAGCTGTAGTATAATTTGTTTCACTGTATTAATTTCAAAGATAATGAGATGCCATTCTAGCTAGAGATGGGGATATAGAGAATGCTCTATTTTCTGTTCTTAAAAACAAAAAGTGTTGCAAACGGCTCCAGATGGGGCTAACCTTGAACATTTTTGGCAACCTGGAACCTAAGCAGGTTTGATAAGGTTTTCCTGCCTTGGTTCATGACATTGTAAGTTTAAAAGAAGAAACAACTGATCTGCTAATAACACAATGAATTACTTGTTTGAGGTTACATAGTAAGACTGAGGCATAGCAGAGATCTGAATTCAGTCTCTGGGAGCCTATAAATGCCGTAGAATCATAGAACCAAATGGTTTGAGTTGGAAGGGACCTTAAAAACCATCTAGTTCCAGCCTCTAGACCAGGTTGCTCAGAACCCCATCCAATCTGGTCTTCAGCACTTCCAGGGATGGGGCAACCACAAATTCTCTGGGCAACCTCCAGTGCCTCACCATCCTCTGAGTAAAAAAAAATGCTTCTTAATATCTAATTTAAATCTCTTCTCTTTTAATTTGAAACCATTACTCTTTGTCTCGTCACTATCTGCCCATGTAAAAAGCCAGTCTTTCTCTTCTTTATAATCCCCCTTTAAGTACTGAAAAGCTACAAAAAGATCTTCCTCTTCTCCAAGCTGAACAACGTCATCTCTCTCAGCCTCTCTTCATAGGAGAGGTGTTCCAGCCTTCTGAGCATCCTCTTGGCCCTCCTCTGATGTCCTCCTCTGTCCCTTTCCTAACTGTGTTTTTTCCTCTTCAATCCAATGACAGTGATAGAACTCCTGTCCATTGGGAAAGCTGTTCTTCGTGACAGGTGAACT
The DNA here is from genome assembly GCF_026979565.1 of Vidua chalybeata. NCBI lineage: Eukaryota > Metazoa > Chordata > Aves > Passeriformes > Viduidae > Vidua > Vidua chalybeata. The sequence continues at coordinate 144,469,367 of NC_071530.1, forward strand.
TTTCACTGGCTCCGACTGACCTGGAGCTTCATTGAGAGGAGGGAAAAAAACAAATTCTGGAAATATTCAGTTTGACTCAAATCTCAAAGATGTCAGTAAAAGTCTTTCAGCAACTTTCAGTGAGCTATGGATCAAGTCCACAATGTTTAAGCAATAAAACACTGTGACATTCACATTAGATAGTCAATGGTCCATGATGCCACGTGTGGAAATCCTCTTAATGCCATAAAATTAATCTATTCCATGATGGCAGTCAAATATTTGTTATAACTAGAGAATCAAGGACTCAATTTTTAATGCTTCAGTCTTACATGCTTTCTCTGAAATTGTTTATATTTTCTCTGTTTTAATCTACATTTCCTATACCGCCAATTTAATACATTTAATATACTACTAATGCTGAGTAATAGAAATGCTTACAGAAAAAAAAAATCAGCCATGAACTCTTCAATGAGAGGACAAAAACCACTTATTAATTTCTTAGTGAAAATAAAAAGCATTAAAAAATATTCGAATCAGGTTATTCAAAAGGACCTAATTTTAATGTAATTAAGAAATTATGCTATGTTAAGTAAATAACAATTGACTTTGAAAAGTGGCTAATTTAGCTTGCTGATTATAACTTTAAATTAAGAGACGTTTCCATTACAATATTACTGGCTAATTTCATTAATATTTCCAGACTTGAGGGAAAAAAAAAAAAACCAACCTAAAAAACAAACCATCATGGAACTTGATTTGAAGTGTGAGGAAATAATCCAGTGACTCCTGCAAGTTTTCAGACAAAACTTGCTGCTCCAGGTTGGGATCCTCTGGGACGCATACTAAAGGCTAATAAATGAGTGTTTTACTATCCTTTAGGAATCTGCTTTCAATTTTAGTGGAAGACTAGGATGCTATATTTAAAAGTTAGCTTTAAAGTATTTCCAACTTGGAAGCTTCATTGCCTTAAGATTTCATATGTGATGCACAGAGCTGCTTATTAGGTGAACAACCTATTTCAAGCTTTTGAGGACTGTTATCAAAATATTTCCAGCCCTTAATTGGATCCCAACATTTTAATCTTGCAATGATTTTCTAATAAAAAAAAATCATGTCTGCTTTTAATATTTTTTCATTTTTAAAATGTTTCCTTTCAATATATCAATTTGCCCAACATAACCACAACCTGTTATCAGGAGATATGTCATTCCCCTGTGTGACAATGTCCTCTTCTTTTGCCTATGCAAGAGACTTTTTGCAGATTCATTATCTGCCCATCATGCTGTTTCCAGTGCACTTTACAGTATCTGGGATTGAGGGTTATTTTTCTTCCCATTTTTAAAGCATTTTCTTCTAAATTTGGAAGCTGCTGCTGCCACAAGCCATTCTTTCATTCAGCTGCATATCCCAGGTCTGAAATCCGTCCTAGCATCTGCTCCCTGAAACCTGAGCAGATGGAAAAGTCCAGGAGGGACTACTTATGCCAGCACAAGGTAGCTTTGTCTTTCTGTGGTAAATGTTCTCCAAGAGTAAAACTGAACCCCAGACAAACTTGTCAGGAAACTTACAGTAGTTAAGGTCTCTAAGTATATACATTAATATGTATGTCTTTGGGGAGAAAATAAGCAAGTTGATATTAGCTAAACTACAAAGCAACTATGTTTTCAAATGTATTTATGGCCGTATTGAGTAATTTTCCTTTAACTATCATATGATTGTCTATATGATCACCTTAGGTTTGTGGCAGTTGCCCTTAAACAGCTCCTGAACAAGAGAGGAGTAGAAAACCTAAACACATTTTCAGGAAAATCCAATTAAAATATGCAGTCACCCTATAAATATAAGAATAAAAGGACAATTCAGTGCAAACATATGCAAGGACACTGGATACCCTGTAAGATGGAGAGAAGTTAAATTCAATATTTCATCTGTTTCTTTGGTCTGTCTTGCAAAGCAAACTAGTGACCCTGGAAACCCCAGAGAAGGACATACCATCTCTGCACCAGATACTTGGGTGCTGACTTATGTCTTCTATTGCATGGTGTCTTCTGAAGGTCCCTTTGGGACAACCTAACCGCATACCATTTAAAATGTGGTTCTGTGTTTTTTTAATTCATTGAATAGGAATCTGTGGAGCCTGAGACCCAATCAGAACTCCAGTCATTGAGAGGGGCCTGGCTGTTGAGATGAGCAGAATAAGGAACATCAGTTTTGATGAAAACACTGCTTGAGGAAGAGCAGCTTTAGCTACATATTATTACATTTATGCTATTCAAGTTTCTCTGTTTCCTTTGGAAGGAGTGCAGTATTATCCTTCACATGGATGCTAATTCTGAATCCTGGGAGTGAAAGGCTTGTTAAGAAGGATTTGTCTAATTGATGAAGGCATAGTCTTTAAAAAGTCTCTCAAGAGTACTTTTCTTTTAATGGTTATTTTTTTCAATTGTGCACACAGAAAAACAACTTTGATTTCATATCATGCACAATACAACAAAAGAAAATATCAACAAACATCTCCTGTAAGCCACAATACCTTTACTTCTGACTGAGCCATTGACAACACTGTTCAAATCAGGATTTAATTCTCCCCATTATGTACTCCTTGTATTTCTTGATTCCTTATCATCTTGCCTTTACAGTTTTCACTGATTTATTCTGTTCTTGTTTTGTAGTGAAATAAGCACAATGCCAGCCTTTTATTGACTGATAAACCTTCCATCTCTCCTGACTGTCCCTGTGGGTGAGGACATTGCCCATGAGGAGCTCCTGGAGGAGAGCCCTCACCTTACAGTGAGTGACTGCACATGCTGGGTTATCCTTCTAAAGCTTAGGAATCCTGATGTGTGCAGTAGCAATTCCATTTGACATCCTGAATCTGTAATCCATCAATGCTGACAGAGCCTTAAATGGTTTTGTAAAATGAATTTTGAGTACATATTTTGGCTCGCTTAACTTATAAGTCTCTGTGACAGAAGCCACCAGCAATTTTTAAAATAATATGAATTTACTTATTTTGATCAGAAAGAGCCCAATGAGTTAGGATGTTCTGGGAAATAGAAAAGGGAAATGTTGTTTATATTATTAAAGAACTAAAAAATATCCTGGTCCCATTAGCAGGATTTTGCTATTAAAATAATAACTTATTCAGAGACACTTTGCATTCCTAGCTGAGCAATTAGACCAGGCTTCTGGAAGCAGTGCTTTAATTCAGCTGTTGTGTTGACTTGCCTTGGGAGTTCAAAAAAATTAGTGACTTTTATGTGTAGACAAAAGAAAATTAAAAAGTTTGGTAGAAGCACTAAAATTTTTCGATACCTCTGCTTTGGTGAGTACCAAAGAGAAATGTAATATTCTTATTTTCTGACTGGTCACATTGAGATAATCACATGTCATTTTCTGCCTGGATTTGTCCAGCTCTCTGCATTTATTCAGGCTATGTTAATTTCATCCTTGTTGAAAAGTGACATATATGAGTAGCTTTAAGAAAACAAGGTATTTCCCTTACATTCCGAATAAAGAAAGATTTTCTGCCCACTGAATTTTATAACTTTTAGCACTATAAATGGATGTTATTTCATTTTTTTCTAAACAACACTTAGATTTTATTTTTAAACTTCATCCAAGAAATTTTTTTGAGAAACCATATTCTTACAGTCTTCATCTAATAGGAAAATACCATTCCTGTGTCATCTTCCACTTATAAACCTTCTGTTATCTTTGGAAAGGGGAGAATGTACCTTTTATGGTCATCCACATAAGGAAATAAAAAAATAATTGTTCACATAGACCCACATAGAGGAAAAATCTTCAGTAAGGGGAACAATTTTTGCTTGACTTAACAACACTTAAAATAATGTGAGATGAATTCCACCATGGCTGCTTTCATCCAGCCCATTGCAGTACAGCTTGATCAGTCACCTCAGATGTACCACAGAAGAGTTATGCCATAGTAACCTGGTCACCTTCCACAACAAAACTTTGTCTTCTGTTGATGTGGGGAGAGCAGCAGATATTTTACCACGGACAGCAAAGCATTCCATGCTGACTCCCACAGTCTTCTTCTAGACAAACTGGCAAGACACGGACATGAGATCTGTTTGGTGGGGTGGAAAATCCTGATAGGGATGGGGAGCAATGTTTTTACTCAGGCTGGCAGCGTGTCACAAGTGGGGTCCCCCAGGGACTGATACTGTGCTCCACACTTTGCAACACCTTCCCAAATGATCTGGATGGCAGGATTGAAAGGGCTGTCATGAAGTGTTCTGATGACACCAAGCTGGGTGTTGAGGAGGACACATCAGAAGGGAGATCTCACAGAGAGACCTGGATAGGCTGGAAGAGTGAGTTAGTGAAAGCTGTATGAAGTTTAACAAAGACAAGGGCAGATTCCTGTCCCTGGGGTGACATAACCAAAGAGCCCTTTACAGGCTGGGCTCTGTGTGGATGGGGAGCAGCCATGCTGAGAGGGGCCCTGGGGCCTGGTGGATGAGTGGCTGGACACGTCAGCAGTGAAGCTGCTGCAGTAATGAAGGCAAATGAGGGTAAAAGATAAATTAAGGTAAATTAAGGTAATTGAAGGTAAAAGAAGATAAATGAAGGTAAATGAAACTAAATGAAGATAAATGGGATCCTGGGCTGCATCCACAGGGATAAAAATTTACTTGTTAGGCCTGGAGTACAGTGTCCAGCTCTTGTCCCCACAATTCACAAAAGACACAGACAGACTTGAGAACATCCAAAGGCAGGCCATGAAGGTGATGAGAGGGCTGGAGAGCCTCCTCTGTGAGGAAAGACTGATGGAGTTGAGTCTTAACTTTGAGAAAAGCTGGCTCAGGGATGACATCATCACAGTATTCCAGTACTTAGAACTGTACTAAAAAAAGGATGAAGGCTCTGTGTTCACAGGGAATCACAAAGAGAGGACAAGGAGCAACAAGGACAAGTTGCACAAAGAGAGGTTTAATCTCAACATAGGAAGTGAACATTTTACAGTGAGAACAGTGAATCACTGGAACAGCCTCCCCAGGAATGTGGCTGAGTTCATATCACTGGGAGTTTTCAAGATGAGGCTGTGTGGTGTGCTAGATGATCTCACCTAGGCTCCCTTTGATTGGATCAGGTGATCTTCCAAGGTCTCTTCCTACCTGGGCTATTTTATTATTGTTTCATATGGCTTTGCCTCAATCCCTCACGGGGTGATTTAAAATGGAATTGTGACCTACTATTGTTGAATATAAGTGTACCCAGCATGCACATGTCAGTAAATGATAAACAGTAAGATACCACATCTGGACCTTAAAAGAAAATCTTGTTGCTGTAGGACAGATCTAGGTATCCTTTAATGAATTTTGCCAGACCATTTTTCTAGAAGAGGTGAGGGGTTCCTTTCTTGAGTCATTTCACTCAGTAGGAATAAGGACTGAAATGAAAATTCTGAAGATCAATGAAAACATTTTGGAATAAAAGAAGGATCAAACCTCCCTAACCATTCCACATCTGAACCGGCTATATCGTTCTCATACTAACAGAAAACAAGCAGAGAAAACTGAGAAACAGATGAAGCAATTGAAAAAGCACACTTATAGTCATTTTCCCCCACAATTTTAATGTAAACAAGGATCTTTATCATGTACAGAGCTGAGTGACTCCCAGCAAATATAAGCATGGGCAGCAACCTGCATTTTGTGCAGATGGCTTCTGCAGTTTTTACTGTTTGAAGTATCATATCAGTCCTGTGTCACTGAGTCTCCAGGGTCCCAAACCTGCTCTTTTTTTTTTTTTTTTTTTTTTTTAATACATAACAGAAAACATTTTCCCCTCCATTTAACTCATGGAATAAAGTCTTAGACCAGGAGCTCTGTGAAGCTGAATTAATTTGTGTCTGTGGAGCACTGTGAAGCACTGTGGGGAGACATCTCTTAAAATTGCAAAATACTTTTGCTGTTACAGTCCAACTCTCAGTGGAGTGATATGAAAAGAATGTTAAGTGTGAAGAAATGTGCAGTTTGTGAATGGTGCAGACATTTACTGACTGTGGTGAGCAAGTGCTGGTGTCTACCTCATCCACTTAGCTACAGAAACAGTCATTTAGCAGTAATTGCAGCTTTTCTCCTTGGCAAACAGGTATGCTGAGCCCTTCTTAAAATTCAGGAAAGAGGGTGGCATGGAAAGAGAGTTTATATTTTTGGTGCTGACATTTTGCTGTGCTGGATCTCACAGTGTAATGATATACTGTGAAATGATTAAGTGGAAATTAGCATGTTTGCTTCTCTTCCTCCATTTTCATGCTTTGAATAAATACAGTTTCATGGTTTTGCCTATTTCTGTGTGCCACTTTTTCCCCAAGGTTTGGAGTAAACTGCTGCAAGGTTTTCTTGGCCTCATGGGCTTTGGTTGGGATTTTAGCACAAGATCAGGTACAGCACTGGCTGTAGTGCTCAGTGTCTGCCTCCAGAGCTGGGGTGGGATTTGTGTCCAGGTAATTCTTGGTCATTCTTCTTCTTCAAAAAAAAACCCATAAACAAAACAAAAACACAAACAAAAACAAACAAACAAAACTCACAAGAAAATATACAAAAAGAGAAAAATCTGGTACTGAGACTGGTTAACAGTGAGCAACACCAAGGCACCTACAAACAAGAACACTTCAGCCACTGGAGATGTACAACGTTTCAGGATACTCATCCCAAAGTACTTCTCCTCCTAAAGGGATTGCTACCAAGCATCTGATTACCCTGATGTGCTTGATAACCCCTATGAGGTGTGACTACAGGGCACTGGGGAATCCCAAGGTTACATGGCTGCACTCAGGGCTGTTCTGGCTTGACCAGCAAGGAGGTAATAGAAGTGCAGGAGCCCCTCTGTCCACAACCCTTTGTGTTTTCAAGGTACAGGCTCCTACCAATCCTCTTTGGTACCAGTGACCACAATTGTGTGGTTCCCATGGACTGGGGACACGACAGCCTATGACATCCCTTCACAGGGTTCATATAAAATAACTGATAAAAGCAAATTTATTGTAATTTGGATCAACTTCCTTATGTAGAGCTCTGCAATGAAACACTGTTGTGGTTTTATGAGTGAAAAACAAGCGATCTGTAATGATCTGTAAACGTTCTTACATGATCTGCATACACTCCCACCTTTACTAACAACAGAATTGAACCTAAGTTTTTCCCTTTAATGAAATCTATGTTGTTTCTCTTACCCTCTGTGGCTGGACATTTTCCTAAAACACAAGAGGGTAAGGTCAGCTTTCACAGATTCTGTAAGTGGGCTGGAAACTGCCACTGAACTAATGACTAATTTTCTCTAGCTGCAGAACATAGACAGAAACAGCAGGTGTTTATTTTTTTTCCCCTTCTGATGTATCATTTAGGAAGAAATATGTGCAGAAATAATGAGAAAATAATGAAAAGATAAATTCTTTAGACATGACAAGTCTATCTTGTGATAAGCTGGTGAAGAGTAATGGAAGCATCAAAACTTTCAGAGCCACCAGAGTTTACAGTGCAGTTTAAAAGAGACAAGGACTTTCTTTCACAGGCTTTAACTACAGTAAATATCATCATCCAACACCCTCCCAAAATGATTCCATCATTAGCCATATAACTGAGAAAGAATAGCAGAAATCCTAGATGAGAGAGGGGATAAAAGCAAAGCACAAAGGATTAAGTGACTCATGCAAGATTGCACAGGAACTCTGGCAGAGGTGCTGTGGGGTTCCCAAGCTCTATCCTGTTCACATCAGAGCAGAAATGTTAGACAGACAAGCAGGGTGCTACACATTTCCTGTTTGGAAATGTTCTGGTAATGTGCTATTTTTCATTATTGTAAAATTACCATTTGCTGAAACTTTTCATATGACTACAAGATTTTTCATGAATTTTAGTCAGAAGAGATTCTTTAGGAACAAGATAGAAATTCTAGTCAGAGTCTCATAATGTCTTCAGATGTGGGAAAATCAGACCAAATAGCTAAATCAATTAATATTCCACTGCTATTTAGGATGAGACAGCTGTAACAGGAGCTAGCTGTAACAAGCCTAGGACAGCCTGGTAAGGTATTTGGTGTGAGTGTAGATTTTCATATCACAGATTCTTGCATTCAGCCATCAGCTAGAGACCCACTTGAAGGGCTCATGTTGGTTGCTGTAGCTGATCAGTTAGTTGGATTTTTTGTGGTTTTGGCTTAATATTGTTCTTTAAATGAGAACAAAAAAAAAATTGCCATCCTGAAATAACATAGAACATTTGTATTTTCAACTCTAAAACAGTATTTCTCCAGGCACAGATAGCTGTATCCTACATTTCCTCCCAGGTTTAGTTTTTACAATATTCTTAAATCCTACTAGAAAATACTTTCATTAGGCAGAAAAACTGTGTATGGATTTTACAAGTTCAGCTTCCTGCATCTTACAATCAAGCCCTGTAGAACACAGTAAAAATGTCACAGAATCATGGAATCATGGAAAGGTTTGGGTTGGAAGGGACCTTAAAGATCATCTAATCCACCCCCCTGCCATGGGCAGGGACATTTTCCACTAGACCACGTTGCTCAGAGCCTCATCCAACCTGGCCTTGAACACCTCCAGGGATGGGATATCCACAGTTTCTCTGGGCAACCCGTGCCAGTGCCTCACCACCCTCACAGTAAAGAACTTCTTCCCGATATCCAGTTTAAACCTACCATCCTGCACTTGGAAGCCACTGCCCCTTGTCCTACCAGCTCACTTCAGGCAGCCCATTTTGGAGATCTACTTCCTGTGTGCAGCTTGTGACCCCTCAGCCCTCAGCAAACACAGTCTCTGCATCTTCCCTGCTCCTGAAGAAACCTCAGAAGAACTGCAAGCTTGAATAATTTGCCTTTCCTCTTAAGTGTGCTCCTGGGTCATGGTGGTTTACCCTGTTTCTAATCTCTAGATGGTAATTTCTTTTCCTATGTGGAAAAACTTCAGTGCTTAAATCGACAGATGTGTTGTTTGTTGCTCTTGTGGCTGCTGTTACCTTTTGTTTATGAGTTGGGATGCCAAACTTCCAACCTCATTTCTCATGCATTTTCTGCATCATTAAGTGTTTAAATTTCCTGTGCTTGGACGGCTGTTACTTCTCTCTAGCAATTCCCTCCAACGTGGCTCTGTTAAAATGCAGAAACTGTTATAAAATCACAATAGAAAAAAGACCAGATGGCATCAATAACTGCTAATATACCCCCATGTTTATGCTTCAGCACGTGTCTGATGGATGGGATAAGTGCTAGTCACTGGTATTCTGTGTCATGTTTTGTGTCATTGTTTGCTGAGGTTTATTTTTTTTTTTCAATTAACCATATGCTCCTAGGAAACCTTGAAAGCATCTCACATGGCTCCCCAAAATACACCTGCATTGCACCTTAAAAATGGACAGCATTTAAAAATATAACCCCTTTTTCTTTGTAAAAAAGGACATATATTGTATGAAAAGAAACTGAACTACTTTCTCTCCTGAGTTTCTATTCCTGATATTTCCCCAGCTGCTTTCTACTGAAGAGCCACCCATTCACATGTTTACTGGTCTAAGCTGCACAGTCTCTAAATGCCTGGTTTGGTATACATTTTTTTAATCCTAACACCAGAATAATTATCAATATAACCAGTTAGCTTCACTTTCATTGTTCAGTCTCCTAAGACTCCTGACCCTCCTTAGATGTTTGTGAAAGCAATGCAGCACACAGACTGTCACACACTGATTCTTTGTGAAAATAAGCAGTTACATCCCTGAAATCTGGAATCCATAGTAAATGACTAAATATGCCATCCTAGTTATGCTTTTCCATCATTCATGCAGACAGCTTTCATCTGGCAGCCTTAGGTAGCAGGTTTCTGGATTTGCCCCATGATCTCACTCACTGTTTTCTCTCACATGTACTCAAAGCAGAGACGTGACACTCATGGCAGAGGAATTGTTTCTGGGGTTTGTGACTATAGGTAATTCTTAGAGGGAAGGGACAGTTGATCATGGCAGGAAGAAAGGCAATTTTATGCAGGCTTTACTGATAATTTGATTCTAACAAAAGGGTTAGAGCAGTCTGGTTTTCATCGGCTTAATGGGGATGCAAAAAGTGTCCTAAATCATAGAATACCCTGAGGTGGAAGGGACCCACAAATGTCATCAAGGCCAGCTCCTGGCCCTGCACAGGACAGACCCTGGAATGACATCAAGCACCTGAGAGCATTGTCCCAACGCTCCTTGCACTCTGTCAGGCTTGGTGCTGTGACTGCTTCCCCTATTCCAGAGTGTGTTATTTGCATTTCACTGTGGCTTTTAGGGCAGGGTTTGTATTTCTTAGCTCCCCAAAACTTACCTAACTAAATTAGCGATGCAGCAATGTAGGAATTGACATCTGAGTAAGTTTCTTGTGCTCCTATTATAGTTAATAGAAAACAAGTCCACAGAGTCAGTGAAGCATAGGGTGAGTCATTTAGCCAAACAAAGGTATCAACTTTAGGATGACATAAATCAGACCCCACTCTTCATTGATCATCTAGAAACCCAAAGGCAACTTTTAAAGATGCTTCTGCCACCTTACATTGTCTCATATGGTAGCTTAATTAGCGTGCTTTGCCTCCCACCTTAGTTTCTTGACTTGTGAAAGTGAGATTGTACAATCAGCCGCCCAATTTGCGAGAGATGAAGATAATGAGTTCATGTTTGTACAGTGCTGAGGAAATATTATATCCAACAAGCTGTGCCTTAACGATATAGTCTTAACCCATACTGATGAAGACATACTGTTTACATAGAGACAGCAAGAGAGCCATAAGCTCTGGTTGTGCTGGCAGTCCTTCAGGGTCTCTACATGGCTTTCAACATTAGGTATTTTGTAAATAGGAACTTTAGGGCAGATATGTTGGAAAACTTGCCTTGAGTAAAGCAGAACTGAGCTGGGATAGTGATTTTTTTTGTATACAGCTCCTGTGACAATTGCTAATTGTCAGATATAATGTTGCTCTGTTTTCCTGTGCTTCCCTCATTTTCTCCTGAGGGAATACAGATGATTCTTATGTCACATTTCTATGTTGGCTACCAAAAGTCTAAGAAATGCCTTCAAATATTTCAGTATGAATAGAGAGATAAATATTATTAATTTTCATTGCAAGTAAGGTAATTTGTTCCAAAATTTCTGCAGTGTTCATGTATCTAATGAGTCAGTGTGTTTCATAACTCATCAGATTTTCAGCTGATGCTTTATAGCTTTCCTATGTCAGAAGGAATAACTGATTGTGGTTGTTAAAAGCATGGATCAGTGCAGAATTATTGCTACCCTCTGTATGTTATCCAAATACCTTAAAACAAATCTTGGCTACAGTATTTCATCAAGGCAGCCGAGTAAGAGAAATCAGTAACAGTTGAAATCTGTGGTATCAAGACATGAAAGTTGTTCTCTTATTCTCCTGTCAAAATGTTCAGCAGCAGTTAAATTGCCATGTCCCTAGAGGTGGGGTAAAATACAGTAGGAATGAGACAATCTCTGAAGTAATAAAGTCAAATGATAAAACTTTACATTATAGCTATGTATATAAAAGATGAAAAGGCATAATCCTTTAGAAGACTAAAACTGCCAACAGAGATCTAATCTATTGAGTAGCAGCCTGATTTGCCCTTCTCCTCCCTGAAGTAATCATGAAAATAACAGTCTAATTTTCTACAGAAAAGTCTACAGAAAGGCTAAACAGCAGAACCACATACTGCTCTCATGGAATAAAGAAAAGCAATCAGAATGGATTGCACAAACACATCAGGAGTTAAAAAAAGAAAAAAAAAAAAAAAAACCAAAGGGAAATGTAAGTCCATTTCTATTTCTTATCTGAAAATAACTAATTACAAAAGAACAAAAAATTTAACATTGGGTTATTAAATCTATTATTTTTTAAGAGGAGGATAAGAGTCCAATATAGAATAAGAAAAAATAGACTAAGGATTTTTTCAGGAAATAGGTGTGTTCAACATAACAGTATAGTCAGCAATCAGTAAAGAGTGGTATCCCTGAAAAGTACATACTGGGACCAGTACTAATTAATATATTCATCAGTGACATAGAGACTGAGGTCAAGTGCACCACCAGCAAGTTTACAGACCACCAAGCTGAGTGGTGCAGTGATCTTTGTTTGAGGGAATGGATGCACCAGAGGTACCTGGACAGCTCTGAGGAGTGCTACCATGCAAACCTCATGAAGTTCAACAAGGCCAAGTGCCAGGTCCTGCACCTGGGTTGAAGCAATCCAGAAATAGACTGGAAGATGAAGGAATTGAGACCAGCCCTGCAGAGGAGGACTTGGGAATGCTGGTGGATGCAAAATTAGAGATGCACTGGCAAGGTGCACTCACTGACCAGAAAACCAACCATGTCCTCCTGGCTTGCATAAAACAAAGCATGGACAACAGGTCAAGAGAGGTGGTTCTGCCCCTCTATTCAACTTTTGTGAAAGCCCACCTGGAGTAATGTGTCCAGCTATAGGACCCCCAACATCCTGTTGGAGAACGTTCAGAGGAAGCCATGAAGATGCTCATAGGGGTGAAGCACCTCTCTGGACAAGACAGGCTGAGAGGGTTGGGTTTGCCCAGCCTGGAGGAGAGAAGGCTCCAAGGTATCCTTATTTTGGCCTTTCAGTACACCAAAGGGGCTTGTAAGAAAGGTTAAGAGATATTTTTACCAAGACCTCTAGTTCAGGACATGAGGAAACAGTTTTAACTGAAAGAGGGCAGGTTTAGATTGGGAAGAACTTTTTTTTATTATTAGGATGGCAAGACACTGGAAGAGGTTGTCCAGGAAAATTGTGGATGTCCCATCATTGGAATGGTTCAAGGTCATGTTGAATGGGGCTTTGAGGACCTTGATCTAGCAAAAGATGTCCCTGACAGGGAGGATTGGTGATCTCTGAAGGTCTCTTCCAATTCAGATCATTCTGTGATTCTAACATTGATTCCTGCTACAAAATGTAATTTCTATTTTGAAATTACCTAACATATTGAAAACATCATCATTATTCCACATTGAAAACATCATCATTATTCCACTATAATTAGTATAGCAGAGTCTGAGCTAGAAATCAGTCACTAGCTCTGAGCACCATGTTACAAATATTTCTGAAAAATTTGGAAGAGTGCAAGAGGGACAAACCCCCCCCCCCACCAAAACAGGATAGCAAGAATGTGGTAAGCATGACCTATGAGAGAATCAGAAAGAAGTGAGATTATGGGAAAGTATACAACAGTCCTCAAATATGCAAAAAACTTATATTTCATGTTGTCTGTGAAAGAACAAGAGGAAATCAGTAAAAATTTGTAGGAAGACTGACTTTAGCTACAGAATGGCATGTATGAGGATGGTGACATGGAGTGACAAAGCTGCTGTCTCGATCACTGGATGTCTCTAAAAATTCATCAGACAAATGCATCAGAATATCTAAACAAGATTGTCTGAACAGTCACTGAAGGGCACAGCAGTTACATCTCTGTTCCCCAAATATATTCTCACTGTTCTGTGTGGAGAGAGCAAAGAGGGCAACAGCTAACAGATGGGCTCTGCTCATGAAAAGCTGTAACTGGACCCTATACAGATTATCTGAGTTATACAAATGGATCATTTTGAAAACTCTCTTATTGTCCTGTTCATAGGGGAGCTAATGTGGAGGTTGTCAGAGAGGGCCTCATTGTGTGAAAGGCAGTTACAAGGGAGGTTGGATTAGCCTGTGTTTGGAGCATCCCTTCAATTGCTATCCAGACGCTTTTCGTATAACACATGGAACAAGAAAATATCATGAGTACATTCTGTCTGTAAGTAGGAGTAATTGACTGAAGTAGTTTGCTCACTTAGACTTTTTTACAGACTGGTTTTCACAGACATTAGTGTAAGTTTGACAAACAGTTGACATTGATTTCTGGTGGAACAGAAAACTTTTAATAGGAATATATTTCTCTTCTTTCTAACAGCCTCTGAAGAAGGTATATCTCAGCTAGTATTTCAGCCCCTGTTTTCCCTCCAAGCATTCTGCTCCACCTCAGAGTCAGTATCTGACTCTTTGCATCTCCTTGGAAGCTTCTGAGTTGCCACCTGTCATCAGATTGTCCTTCCTGGTACAGCACCCTCCTCACCAGAGCCCCTTCCTGCTCACCTCTGCCCTAGTCCACCTCTCTTTCAGGTCACTTCCCTGCCTTTAAGCACAAACAAACAAACATAAAACACAGTGATCCTTCCCTTGCTGTCTCCCAGCCTCCAGAAACCAGGGATGCAGAAGTGGCTAATCGGGTATGGCATCTTGCTGGACTTGAGTGCCATTGAGGAAAAGCAAGTGTGACTCAGCTAAAGGCTATGTGGGTATGTCAGAAGTTACAAAACCCCAATTGGACAGCACAGGAGTGTGAAATGATGCTTCTTTTAAAAGTGAGGCCCTTGAGGTTTAGAAACACATTCATTAAATGCACTGGTGCCCAGAAGTTATTTTGGTTTCGGGCCTTTGACCAGAATGAGGTCACTCTACATTTGCTTCCCTGTTAAAGGAATTTGTTAATCTTGAAATATTTATGCTGAGTTTTAACAGTGTTACTTCTTTAGAGGCTGCTTCTTTTGTGACATAATACTTTTTCTGTGCTTTTTTTTCTAGGAGGTAGATGTATCAGGAGAAACCAGCTATGGATCTGGCTATTTGTACAGGAGAACACACGGGATCAAACCCAATATCTCTGCCTCTCACATACCTACAGAAGGCTGCTCCCAATTTCTCACCCATAATTTCTTCTGCCTGAGAACATGAATAAAATCTCTGCCCATGTATTTCCTGGTAGATTTCATATGAAGATTTAAATAAATTAAACACCTTAAGGAACATAAAGAAATGCAAGCTGGGTCTACTTTCTAGGATGCCTTCACCTGAAACAGAGCATGCCTCCATTGAGAAAAAGACCCTTCAAACTGAAAGAGAAAACAAAAACAAAACCAACAAACAAACAAAAAAAACCCAAAACAAAACAAAACAAAAATACCAAATGGATATATATATATGAATTTGAAGAAGTAAGAAACAGACTGGATGCAATAAAACTCTGCTTTATTTCCTTAGGAGAGCATAGAACAAAACCAGTATTGAGATCAGTGACAGCTCCTTGAGGAAGCTGGTGACATATTTTGGAAGGATGTGTGGAAACAGACAATGTAAAAGGCTGTGGAAGACAGGTTTTATGAATAAAAAGAAGCATCAAATTCCACTTTTGACACATACCTTCTGAAGTTATGTAAGTTTGTGGCTCTCAAGTAGCCCAAGAATAGACAGTCATACTGACAGGTCTCAAATGGTCAATTTGAAAAAACAGCTTCAAATCGACTTACTGTGGTATGAGATTCCCATCAGACCCAGCTATGCCTATTATAAAATAGTTATTGCTTTTCTGTTGAAGACTAGTGCAACAGCTTCAAAACTTTTCAGTTCTGGATGAGGAATTCAGAGTGCTTCACACTAACTAATTTATCTTCCCTTTTGCCTAAAGCAATAAATATAATAAAATATACTGGGCAAGAGATATGTTCTAAGATCCACCATGGTTTTGTGACTTGAAGTTACAATTTTCAAGGGCTGGGTGAAGTTTAATCACCAAGTGAGACCTTATCACACGAACTCAGCAGTAAAACAGTTGCAGATCTCAGATGGAAACTTCTAAAAGGTGCTTTAATTCAGATGAAAAGAATGATTTCCCTAATCAAGAGAGACTGTAGCATTTCTCCTAACATAATCAACATCAGCTGCCAGATCAGGATGCACTTTCCTGGAACACTGTTTCCTCCCACCAGGTGTTGTTATGTGACGATCAGAGGAGAAGAATATCCCTAAGGAGCAGCTCCTCATCACCTGATTGCTCGTTCTGCAATAGCCCTGACTAACAGGATCTCTCCTTTTTAGAGGTACACAACCACAAAGTAAAAAACACCACTTTCATCTCAGAACTGAAACTCCTCATGGCAAAATCAGAGTGACTCCAAACTAGTTCAGACCCTAGGGGTAAATTCTTGGCCTAAATAAAGCCAAGAATAAAATTTACACAGAAATTTGCAGCCTCTTGAAGCAACAGGAGATTTTCCATGGATTTCAGTAGGCTGTGATTAAATGGATAAAAGAGGAAAATGGAAAAAACCTTATTAGGTAGATAAAAAATGTAAGTACTGAATGGGAAGGCAGCCTGTCAAGCCAGGTGTTTTAGCACAGAGCAGCTACACACACAGAGGAGTGCTCAGCATAGCTGTCCAAAGCTCTTCCATGAAATTTTATGGAAAAAACAAGGCAGAAGTTAAACTGTTCTGAGGCAGGAAACAAAAAGGAGCTGCTTTCTGTACAGAAGAGAAAGGAAAATGTCTTGCTGATTAAAACTGAGCACAGACAAAGCAGCTGAGTACTTACAGAAAGATTCCACCTTTAGGAAATGGCCTGCTCTCTCTATTCATGCCATTTGATCCTTTGCCCACTGTTTCCATGACCTGGATAAAGATGTGATTGTTGAAAAACACCTCTTACCACCCTGATACGGTCCAGAGGCAGATTACGGTGGTAAAAGCTCTGCACCAATCCCTGTCAGAGGTCTCTACAATCAACCCTGCCTCAGGGGTATTTCCTCTGCTCAGTTCCAGCCACTCCTCTCCCATTGCCAGTGAGCCATTGCCAAAGCCCACTGTCACCTGCTTGTGTGACCTGGCAGCTGTCCGAGGGTTCTGCTGCCTGCAGTGTATGGTAAATGTGATGTAACTGTCTGGTAAAAGTGTGGTAAGCATGGTGGCACTGGGGACAGGGCACACAGGGAACACAGGGCACGTGCCTCCTCAGCACAAATCCAGAGCTCACCAGACAGCATTTTTCTTGCCCAGGCTGTCAATGGCCAGGCAGTAAGCAGCCAAAAACATGGAAGAAAAACTATGAATTTGAAGAATTAATATTTGCTGAAAAAAAGAAATTGCTTCACTAGAGTAAGGGCAGACTGATTTGGCATTTTGCACAGCTTGGACATCCAAACCAAAAAATGCAATTGTTTTTACCTTGATTTTGGGAAAATGTATTTTTTTCACTAAATTTACCTCCATCTGAGTACCTGTGATCACTACTCCTTCTTCTGTTTTCACCACCATCATCTTCCTGTCCTCATCTGTCTGAAACATTCTCATCTGAGGTCTTCTCTTCATTTATCCATGTTATGCCTGTGAATTCTCAAGTGAGTGTAAAATTTGCAGGTTTATAATAAACAAAAACCCAAACAAACAAACAAACAAACAAGCAAACAAAAAAGCAAGCACACACACACACACACAAAATATGCAAAAATCCATCCACAACTTTTCATGGCTCAGAGCTCAAAAACTGATTGCTCCTGGAGTAATATTCTACTGAGAAGGCTGAGAACTCAGAAAAGGCCAGGGGATCATAAGTAATTTTGTTACAGCTATTTAATGAGTTCCCAGTCACCTGCCAAATCACAGTAAATTTTATATTTATTTTCATATGCTATCCCACCTACTGTGTGAAATACATTCTCTGAAATCACTATTTGACTTGCTAAATAGTTAGACCACTTGCAGATAGCTGTTAATACTCTGAGGATGTTTATTTACAATCAGGTCTCTCTTCATTTAAAATGCATATATGAAAAGCAATAGCAAAACATTGCTAGATGATTCACATTGTTTCTCTCTGCTTTTCATGAAGGCCTTGGTGAATAACAGAGCAAATTATCAGCAAATTTCCCATAAGAATTTGAAATTAACTTGTTTCATCTGTGCTTATGCAAGTTTCATTCTCCTTTCTGCAAATATGCAAGTAATTGCTTTTTATTGTCCATGGAAAGTGAATTTAGAGATGCAGTTTTTACACGACGGTATTTGTGCTGGTAATGATTGTGTCCATTCAGGGGAAAGAAATGTGAGTTACCTGAGACAGCAGCACAACTCAGCCTTTGAATATCGCAAATCAGTCTGTAAAATTAAATATCAGGTACAATAGTCATTAATTAAGCTATGGTAGCAAGTTCGGATGGGAGAAAGTGAGAATCTGTCTTTCTGTATTCTAAAGCTAGAAAATAAGTCAGTAAATTACCATATTATTCATGTGCACTTCTCTTCAGATCTAATTGCTGCCCTCTTTACATGTCTTTTTTATGCAGGAGAGTCTAATGACTATGAATAGATAATATGCCTTGGGGGAATGATTACATGGTTTCAGACTTGACTTCCTTGAGTATAGAAAGAGGTGGCAGATTAAACTTTATGGGCTGTTGTTCCTTCACTCTGTGTGGGACAACACTTTAATGACATTTTCCCAGGCATTGGAATCAAAGGCATGGAGCGTTTGGGAGAGAAAATTGCTTGGAGATATGAATTCATGTAAAGTGCAGTGGCATTTGTGAGAGGGGCAAGTCAGATCCCATCCAATATCACAGTTCTGTGATCCAAGGGGAGAAAGGCACTACGGTGTGACTATGCAGGAGCTGTGCACAGCTTACAGGTGAGCAATGTGTCACCTCTTCTGCTCCTCTCACCTGTTTTCACCAAGTCACATGGCCTGGCAGGTCCCTGGAAGTTTGTTTGCCTTGCCAAATTCCCTGGACAGCAGTTTACACACGCATACTAAAAACCAAATTTAAAAACCCAAGACAGAAAAAGTAATTCTAGAAGGATATTACTGCACAGGGAACTTCATTGCAATTTTGTCTTTATGAAATTACGGACCTACATAATTTATACTCCAAAGTGTGAGTGATATTGTAGATGACCTGTCTCCTGTTAGATCCCAGCACTGGAGCTTGGCATATTTTTAAACTCATGCATTAGTATGTGTCACATTCAGACAGCCATCTGAAATTACTAGCTGTGATTAATATAATTAATTATCTACCATTATGTCTGCCCAAATTTTGGTAGGACCCTTTCAGAGAGGGAGATCATTTGATATATTAGCTGGAAAACTTCCAGACAGTTTGTATCTAAAATGATTAGGAAGTAATAAGACTTATTTCCTGCTTTCACAAATAATTCTGTAATGAGGTTGTAGAAAAACAATGAAATTTACAAGTAATAAAAGCAATTTAAAGCTGTTGATAATTGCACTGCAAATAGAACCTGGAAACATTTTCTGGTAGAGTTTTTTTCATGACTGAGCAATTCAGCTTTGAGGACTGACTCTATTCACTAACTGAGGGGATAGATTGATCACAAGAAAAGGTGTAATTTTTATTTGGGTTTAATTAGCCTTTTCAGGTTCTTATTCACTTTTAAAACAAAAAGGCATTTAAAGAAGTAAAAGCACCAATGAGCAATACTGTGTCATCTCCACCAAAGGATCATCTCTTCCTTTGACCAGTCTTCACTTTATGACACAAAAAGGAAACAAAGAGTGGGTTTGCTCAAAAAAAATCCCATCAGCTCCAAAACCATATACTATTAATATATTTTTTTTTCTCAAGAACATCCAAAATTACTTCACTCCTCCCCCTTTTCCTAATGTTCGGGTGAGCAACAAAAACATTTCTTTTCTCTGCCTTAGCCATGACCCCAATAGAAATTTCTTACACTTTAACACAAAGTGTAAGATGCATTTTATACTCCAGTAAGGAGTATTTCAGACAGAACAATAATTTCTCCATCATATTAAATTTTCACCAGTCTCCGCTGTGCTGCACTGCAAGCACACATTGTAACCTCTGTGAAAAAGAGGAGGCAAGTTACAAAGGGATTATTAGATAAACAAAAGCAGGAGATGCACAAAGGTTATGCTGTCCTTATGAGCAGTGTAGTAATGGCAATACACTTCTGTTAATAATTATATGGTGACAGAAATAGGGCAAAATACACAAGTTTTTCACAGTCACATTCATGCCATGAAACAATGAAGCAATAGCTCCCATGATGCTGCCCCAGATGACATGTCTACACTGTGCAGGACTGTAGGACAAGGTTCTGGCCCAGGCCTGAATCCTGTTTACAACCCCATGTGCCTACTGACAGCTCCAATGCTTTTTAGCTGGTGGGGGTCTCCAGAAAATAATGTAGTGGGCATGAATCTGTGTGCATGTGTATAACACACTGTAAAATTAAGAGAATTATAGCGTTTAAAGAAAGAACAGAAAAGGTTATCCTTTGGAAAGATACAACAAACAAGACAAGACTATTTATTTGTTATAGACTGGAAAGCTGAGAATATTGCCATTACCTAAACAACTTTATAACTTCTTCCTGCAAATCCTTTTTGTGCTCAGACCAGCTGGAAAAATCCTCTCTGAGGGTTGCTGTGCTGGCACACAGACACACAAAGTCTCTGCAATGTGTTAGCACCTTCACTAAAGATACATCAGTATGCAGGTAGATGGACATTTGCCACAAGTTGTATCAAGTTGTTGTAAATTTTTACTTGGGAATTTTGCTGATTCCATCCAAGTTCACAGAAGATGGAAATATGGCAACAAATGAGCTCAAAAAGGGATGTGTAGGATGAACTTGCAAAGTCTTTTACAAAAATATGGATCCTTTTTTTACCTCCCCACACATAACCACTAAATATTCTCAACCTGTTGGTATTATCTTCACCAAGAACGGCATCTGCTATTGCTGTTTTATACAAAATGTTCTTCTAAACCTGTGGTATGTTTTTGGCCCTGCTGCTTGCCACTACTAAAGCAAGAAGCAAGGAAAGATGTTGTGAGGCTTATAAAGTTCCAGTGAGGTGAGTTGTGCTTCACTGAAGCCAGAACCACCTCTGCATGTGACAACATGCTGAGACTAATAATTCTGACTTTTGGTTGCTTACTGTGTGCTAAGGACGTTATTTCATTGCACAGTTGAGATCATCAAGTATGAGATAGCCTGCTTGTATTAGACCAGGTTATTTGGGGTCAGATTATCTGACAGTATCCTGTCTCCAGCAAGGATCAGCAAGTGGATACAAAGGAAGGGGCAGAAGAAAAAATCAGGCATGCAATGTTTCCTCTCCAGGGTGCTTTGCCAGTCTCCAAATCACTTAGAAGTCACAGATTTCTTGGAAAGTTGCCTTTGCTGTTGACAGCCTCCTGGACTCCATGAAGTTTCCCAGACACTGCATGTAAACTTCTGGCACCCACAACATGCTGAGAGGGAGTTCCCTGTTCCCACTGGGTCCCCACCAAAGAGCTTGTTCTCAGAGCTGAAACAGTTATTTTCCCTCTCATTGCCATCTAGAAGCTCAAACTTCAAATAAGCTGCAACTCTAAAGAAAGGACAACAAATTCCAGATGACCAATAACCCATGTTTTGAAAACCAGAGTGCCCAGAATTTTTTCCCATCTCTTTCTAGTTCACCCACACATCTCTTCTGGCTGTGAGACATCTGAATTTAACTTCCCCAAGGATAACAGACCCATTTCCTAAAGCAGGCTGCCAAAATCTGTCAACTCATTTGTCCTTCTGCCAAACCTCACCAGCAGTAGGCTCCTTCTTGCTCTACCAGAAAGGAGCAACTCTATCTTTCCTGCTCTCCCACACTGACCAGAACTTGAGAGGAAGGCTCAAGGCACCAACCAGGACTGGTTCAGCCCAAACTGGGGCCACAGCTACCAGTGGTACTGGCTAGATGCTCGCAGCTGCTCCATATGCAGACAGTTGCCTTCTGATGCCTGCAGCCAGACTTTGTTGGCTGGGTTTTTTTGTCAGAAGAGTTAAGACTTCCATCACAGACTAAATGTGAGCAGAACAACTGGTTTTAGAAATGCTTTTCCAGCATTTTCTGCTTCTAAATTTGTATTATGATAAATATTTAAGTGCAAATTATTTTTTCGTCCTTTGATAAAAAGTAAACTGTGAACTTCCTGTGAATGAAAAACAATGTAGTGATTGAAAATAATTTTAACAGATGACTCATAAGTCTACATTGGTTTTTGCATTAGCAAATAAAAATTGGTCAGGATAGATGGAAAAAAGTTCATTGAAGTTTAACTACCAAATGCATCTTCCAAGCCGTCATTACCAAACCCTTTTCAAATGAAGTCTTTTTCATCATAAATCACCCAGCTATGCTTTGAACTTGCAATTTTTTTTTTAATTAAAAAGCAGAATAAAAATGGAATAAGCACTCTTAGTGACACATCTCAAGAACAAAAGGCTCTCCAAAATGCAAACAATTAGAGAAGTCTAAGTTATGTACGCATTCACACAAAGGGAAAAAATCCCCCCAAAAACAGTGAAAGAGAAATTATTGTGCCAAGTGAAGGCTTTTTCAGCTTTTACTTATTCATTCTTCTCCCTTACGGTCTTCTGTTGAAACTCTTGTAATTCATCAGCAGCCTTTTAACTTAGGGGCTCTTTCCCATAGGACTCTAAACTTTGCCAAGTTGGACCAAAATGACCCATTAATATGGCCAGCTATTGTCTATGTTCTTCTGCTAAGATTTGCCAGTACTGACTATTTGAGGTGAATAGTGAGTGTGTGGGGGTGATTTAAAGGTTGGCTAGAATACTGGACTATTATATATTTTCTCTTTTAAGACTATTTTCTCCCATTCTCTAATACTTGGAAATGGGAAGAAGGGACTCCTTCCCTTTTCTTTCACACTCTTTTCTGGAACTGTTTCTTCTCTTACCTAACTTTTTTTTCTCCATTATGAAATCATTTGCATCCTAGTCAGCCCAGGGGGAAGGGGATGTCCCATCTTTAAAAGTCCTTAAGAAGAAAGTTAAAGGACATGTGAGAAGCACAAACATAAAGAAGTTAAATTATTTGCTCAGGATTTTGTCAATGACAGATAGAAGAGTATTTAATGAGGCTGAAACCTTGAATTTATTTTGCTGTGAACAAATTGATTTGAAACAGTAAGAGCAGCTTTTTTTTTATCTTAACCAAATGAAGCAACATGATGGAGTCAGATATTTTATTCAGCTAACACAGGCCCCAAGGATTGACCAAAGAGCAAAAGAGTTGCTTATCACAAGGCGATGTTAGCCAAAGAAATCTGAACTTGCTCCCTTCATAGAGCTTGTACACTTACTTTTCTCCTGAGCCCAGATTACTGAGCAGGATTCATTCTGCTCCTGAATAAAGCTTGGTGCTTATGGCATTCACCCAGCAACTTCCCAGACAAAGTACCTCCTTAGCAAAGAGCATTCATTGCACCTCTCCCACATATTTAACCACCAGGATGTATCAAATGGATCATCATACTGCCAAGCCTCTGTTGAAGCTGGGTCACTGTGCCAGACCACAGGAGGTGGATAACTGCTGAGTGGGTGTTGGTGTCACGTCCCTCTTTCGAGGACTATTTATGCTCTTCACATTGGACAGCTGTTGGTTGTCTCACCTCCACCACTATTCTACAGCCTGCTGACCTGTGTATTTCCTGAGGACCTGAATCCCTGGGTATTGCAGGCTAGAAACCTCCCAATAAGATCAAGTGAGCCTTTCTTAGGAGCTGCAGTGGGTACTCCTACCAGCTCTATACTGAGCACAGAGTGTACTCAACACCATTCTTCTGTGTTTTCTCTGTAGTCAAGTATTTTTGGTGTTACTGCACTGTCTTTTTGAAAGGTTTTCTGTGGTAGTCTGTTATTTTACAGTTGGTTCTTCTGTAGTATGTTTTAATATTCCTTGTTATAAGTTTGTAATGCTTCCTTCTATGTACCCCATTTGGCTTCCCTAATGGTTCAGTCCAGAGTTGTTTACCACAGTTTTCCCCGCCAAGGTGTATGTCAATCCACATGTCAATCCACCTGTATACCTCCCTTGTTCCCTTGTCTTACCCCTGTCTGTCAAAGATTGCACACTCCTTTGGTTCTGGAGTGTTCCCCGTCTTTCATTCCTTCCTCAAAGCAGAATTTGATTGTAAGGTTTTCTCCCTCCCCGTGTTGGCTTCTACTGGGGAGCCCTTACCCTGCACCCCTCCCCTAATGCCTCCTATTGGTCAAAGGCTGTGACATCCCCATGTTCCCCCTATCCCTTAAAAGCAGCACCTTCAGGTTCAGATTTGTCACTTGCTCTACCCCCACTATGGGATTAAATTTCTGGAGACTCAGACAAGTGTCCTTTGCAGTGGTTACCTGCTATGACCTCAAGCAGTCAAAAAGCCCCGACTAGTGCTGCCTTTGTGAGACCGTAGCCGCCACGTGAGCGGGCACTCCAGGGTTGTGGCATCTGCCTCCCTGATAGTACGGAGCGCCCCGGCGTGGGTAACGCAGCTTTGGTAGCTTCACGCTGAGAAGAAGTGAAGGGACGAGAGAAGGACACTTGCTTGCTGATCCAAAGAACTTTTATTCCCCATTGGTGGCCAGAGGGATGCTCTCTGGACTGCATGCAGTGCAAAATGTCAACTGAACAAAGAACTTGGAACAGATTAAACAGGGGGTGGGTGGACAGGTGTGGAAACCTGCCTTACTCTACAGGGACAGACGACAGGGGAGTGACATAGATTATAACCACCTATGGGAACATAACAGAGGTGGGTACAGCATTCTGGGATAAATAGAAGTGCAAATGTAGGGTGATTGATGCAGAACTTTCATGAAGAAGAAGGGAGTGGTTACAAGATTGACACCCCAACAAGGAGTGAGCACCCCTGACTGACAGAATCTTGTAAGGAGAAAACTGTGTGAGGTGAGAAGATTGACGTGTCTGAGTGACAAGAGCTCCCATGGTAAACAACTTGGAGCAAACCACTGTGAGGGAAAATTAGGGGTACAGAGAACCAACCTAACATTAATAAAATCCCTGACTAAACCAACCCAACCTACAACAGTCCTTCCCTTATTCCTCTGCCTCGGTTTCCTCGTGCCCTGTGCCTCTGCTGTGCTACCCACGCCGCAGCCATCACCGCCACCCGCGACAGTCTCGGCAGAGACTCGGGGGTGGCCACGCGTGTCTGCCCTGCGGCCACAAGCGGGACAGCAAGCCGGCCAACCTCCATCCCGTGGCCACCGAGAGCCAGGCACAGTTTTCTACTGGTGGGTTGATAGGAAGTGAGAGGGGATTACCTGGACAATGGCAGCAGCACATTGCTATGAGCACAAGAACCATGAAAGCTATCCTGCTTCTGACCTGCTGCAGTATGGACATCTGGCTCTGTGCCTGGAGGACTCTTCATCCAACAGGTAAGGCTGTCCCAGGGATCTTGGCATGACTGTACCTGCATACTGTCCTCTGCAGTCAGCTTGGACCTACCCTTCCCTGCCTCTGTCATACCTTAATGTTTCTGTCACAGCTGTCAATGGGAACTTCCTAGAAAATAGTCTAATGATTCCTCCCTGTTTCTGGGCTGTCTGTATCTGTGGGGATAACATTCACCTCTACAGGAGGCTACTGTAAAGTTGCTGGCAAACTCCTCTTGCTTGGTGCCTGTAGCACCTCTGAAGTTCCCAGATGTGAGAAATTAGACCTGGAAGTGAAAGGCTGGAGCCAGACTCAGAACTGGGACTTCAGCAGAACTTACAGGATCAAACCAGATTGGTCCCAGGAGATGAGGCTGGGAAATTTATAGTCAGGATAGTTGTTGGCTCTGGGCATCAGGCCAATCTCATTATCTTGGGCACAGTCAAAGATGAACTCACAGAGTACAAACCTTGCACTGCAAACCACTTTCACAGCTCTGCTGTACTAATTATGTTAGTATTGGTTTCCCTTTCAGCCTAAGCAATTGCTGGTCCTGCCTCAGGTGGCTCCTGAATTCAAACTCCTTCTCGCCTCCCACACGAGCCCTGCTGTTCAGTGACTTGCTCCTGTTAACAGCCACTGTGCTCATGCCAGCAAGGCAGGTGTTTTGTCTTGGTGGTGGGTGAAGTTATTTCCATACACAATTGATAAAGAGCTCTGGGATGAATGACAAGAAACTATATTTGATTATTGAGGCAAATCTCTGAACTGTTTTCTCAGGTTCTATAACAGCTTCTTCTCATAAGGGGCTTGAAAAACTTAATCAGCTGCATAATTACAATCCACATTGAGAGGCTTGCACCAGTTCAGCCTACTCCTGCTAACAATGCTCTGGATCAGCACATGGGGAAAGGCTCAGAAAATGTTTTTTTTTTCCCTATCAACTGCTGTTAGAAAAAAAGCTTTTTTTTTTCAACTGCAGGCTACATCCCTTTCTGTCTTCCCTGAATAGCCTTGCTCAGCTTCCAAGTCACAACATGACCAAACTAAGAAACTGCTTGTTTTGCTTTCCCCACAGCCTCAGGAATTAGGGCCCACAGAGGAAACAAATGCATGAGCACACAGACATCTTTAGGCACACACATGAATCCATCTTTTTTAGACAAAGGCTTGCAGACAGTTAATTTTTTTGTTTAACTAGACTCAGTACCGTGAAAATTATCTCAAGAATTAGGAGTTAGAAATCACCACATTATTGGTTTTATTTTAATTACCAGCACATGTGTCTGAAATAATTTTTGTTCAGAGTCCCACAAGGGCCATTTTAATGGTAGCTGGACAGGAGAAATACAAACCTTTCCAAGGAAAGGAAATGTTAGGCAGATTGTCTTCAACACAGGAGATACCCCTCTCAGTCATGTAACATTCACGTTTCTTGGCTTCTCTGGCATCCAACTGCTGGTATTTGCTTAGGGTAGGATGACATTGGTTCAAGTCTCTGCCATGCACGCAGTCCAGCAGAGCAGGATGTACCCATCTGTCATGGGATAAAAACAGCACAGTATGCCCACTCTTCTGAGGGCTTAGACCTAAACATCAGGGCTAAGTTAGTGCATGGCAGCTGCTTTGGAATGAAATTGGAGTGCTGTCTTTGTAAGATAGAGCTCTAGGCTGACTTCGATGTTTATTCATTACAAATAAACATTGAAAATTATTTAAGGTAGTGGTTAAAACCTCCCTGGAACTTAAAATGAGCATGCAAGGTTACTTTATGGTATGAGAAATGAAAATCTTGTTCCATTGACGTCTTTAGATCAAAGATCTCTGCTGCTCTCCCAAGGACAGATAAGCACACACAGTCTACCATTAAAGTGTCTCAGCTTTGTTTTGTAATAAATATTGTAATAAAAATTCTATTTCAGACTGGAGGCATTTGCTAAGCAAGGGTGAGGAACATTGATCTGGACTACTTAGCTAATCAATACTTCTTCTGTATGCTTATCTGGAAACTTTTGATCCTCCCAACTCCAGCTCCATTTCACCAATTAGAGTAAGAAAGTTTAAGCTTGGATTTATTTTTATAAGCAACCTGATTAAGAAAAAATATTTTTTGCCTCTTTTTTAGTACTTACAAAGTTCATAAAGCCACCATCTGAGTAATATATTTGCATCTGAGAACTGCATTTCTTCTTGATGGCTCAGTAAAACAGGATGTTTGTAATGCATATAACACATTAATTACTTTAGGAACTGACAGCATATTCCTGCATATTTTGCAAACTCTGAAGTCTGTTGTGCTGAATAGAAGGATGCAGTGTTTTAATGTGTTTCCACTACAGAGTGCTGGATCAGGAAAAAGCAAAGGAGACCTTCAGACAATGGGAAGAAAAAAAAAAGGTCACAGGCCTTAGTATTGTGGGGAGTTTCGATGACCCCAATAGCAGCTTCCAAGTGAAGGGCAGTGGAGAACCCCAGAGTGATGGACTGGGGGAGTACCTGAACCAAGGGAACCTCAAGAGAGGAGTGGAGAGACTCACCAGAAGCCCACAGCTCAGCACCAGGAGACTCTGCAGGGCCAGGAGTGACATTGGTCAAACCACTCTCCCCGTGAAGAATCCCCTAGGAAGTGCTGGGACCAGGAGCACTGCAGCACTTGGCAGGCAAGAAGGGCACTGTAGCTCTGCCAGCTCTGCCAGGCAGGGATGGTCTCCAGAGGCAGAAGTCCCTGTCCCCTCTCAGCTCTGTGCCCACCACCACTGATGCAGCTGCACAGCCAGAGCTCAGAGGGAACACACTGCCATTCCAGTGCCAGCAGGAAGATCCAGCAGATCAATTCCTGGCTCTGAGCCTGGTGTCACCAGCAGAATTTAGTTTTGGTTGTTTTTTTGTTTTTTTTTTTCATGGGTCTGTCTACATTACACCAGTGCCACTGGAACAGATGTGGTGCATGAAGGGGGGAAAAGGAACTTAGTGCAAAAGTGAGCAGGGCTGATCTAAAGAACTTTAATCTGGATTTGAACGGAAAAAAAGATAACATTAAGTTCACTAGAGGTAAACCTGTCTAGCAAGGTAGCACACAAATGTTTGAGGGATGGTGTGGGAGTGAGGACCTCCAGGCTGCTCCAGGCTGTGCTGAGCACTCTGGAGCCCATCTGGAATATCCCTGTAAGAACGTACACGGCCCCTCAACCATCGCCATGGGCCCAGGGGATGGAGATCCAGTGGCAGCAAACTTGTAGGGATGATTCATGGTCGCAGTTCAGGTTACTTGCAGGAAAGTAAAGACACACTGCATTTTGATAAGGGCTCTCTGAATTAGAAGTTTGGATTTAGCTGTTGAGGGGATGTCATGAGTTTACCTCATACTTCCACCCCATGGTATTTACTGTGGACATGACTCCAGCCTGCTGCATTAATCCACTGCATTACATTGGTTATTTCCCAGTGTCCACAGTGGTTTCAGACCAACAGCGGAAATGAGAATAATTACAGGATGAGGTTTGGAAGGGTGAGGAGAATATGAGACTTCATCCTGCACTTACATCAGTGAACTGCAGAAGTTGTTGGTGAATTCACAGTCATGCACTACCCATGGGCAAATCCAACCAACAGGACAAAGCACAGTAGAATAGATTCCCTTTATTTTTGAAAGATATACTTGGATTTCAAACCTTTAAAATGTCCAGGTTTCATAAAACTGACTAGTTCAAGCTTTTGTTAGCAGTTTATTTTTTTTAGGTTGCTGTAGATGGCATTGTCTTTGATAAATTATCTTTTTTGAATTTTCTCCTAAGCCATTTTTTCTTTCAAAGCTGATTTCAGTACTAACAAGAAACAAACAATGAATTTACAACAGAGAGTTTTAAATAAAAAGAAGGTAAATGGCCACTACTACCTAGCTTTTCCAGGTCAAAATGGACAGTCAAATAATATCACTGTGATGCTACCTTTTTAAACTTTAGATAAACTTTAAGGAAGACTAATAAATGCATGCTTAGCAAAAAAACCCATTTAGACAGGCATTTCTGAAAAGGGAAGAAGTAATGAGTTTGAAAATATTTCATTATTATTAAAAAAATCCATCCTTATTTGAGTGGGAAGGAGAAAATATTAATATTTTATGACCTAAATCCCTAAAAAGAAATTAAATATTCTGAGTACTTCAATACTTCAAATAAAACTGCCTTTGCTCAAATATTTTGTGCTTTTCAGTGGATAGGGAGTATCCAGGATATTGCTGTCTTACTGTAAATTTTGTCATAAGCTACATTTCAGTGATATTACAATAAAGCCCATAATTTACCTTCAGAAAAACTGAAGGTTACCTGAATCACAACAAAAAGGAAGCAAAACAAAAATGTTACAACTATAAACTGAACATGGACAAACAGCCACTGGTCAGTTTCTCTTATATACTCTCCAAAATGAAGAGGGATTCTCCAAATGTATATTTAAACAAGGTCTAATTTTACTAAAAGTCTAGGATCATTTGTATTGAATTATGAAGGAAAATAGAAGACCCATTCCAGAGGATGTTAAATGTTTCTGATATTTATTTTTCATCTGAGGCAGAGTCCACAGCTTCTTCCTCTAAATTTTGTATTTAGAACTAATAAAAAAAGTTTTCTTAAAAAAAACCTGAAGTACTTTGCTCCAAACACAGTTTCTTCCATTTAATTAATTACATATATAGATTTGAAGTCAGTTATTTTTAGGTGAAAGGAAAAAATTAAAACTATTCTGTTCTGAAAGGATCAGGACAGAGCATTAAAGGTTAGGAAAATGCATTCATTTGTGAGTCAGGTAATTTTTCCACAAAAATAAATTTCTGCAAAATACTACAACACAGCCATTTTCTAGTGGTAGATTGCTTCTGCTGATGATATCCAAACGGGCTGCAGTTGCTGTGTGTGATGAACTGCTTGCTCAGTTTGCTTATCTCCTTTGTACTCTCAGTCCTCTTTGCAATACACAGCTTGTCAGAATGATTCAGAAAGTGTCTTCTTCCCACCTTATACTTAAAAGCCCAGCATAAAAATACCCATTAAAACCCTAATAGTATTAATCTCTCACTTCTGTTCTGAATCCTAAAAGATGGTAAGAGGAAAGATGTAATTTACCCATCGTCTTGCTTCAACTTAGGGTTAATTATATGTAATTATATATAAATCAAGAAACATTTGTCATTTTTTTCCCCAAAAACATCCAGTGATTGAGACACCAGAACTCTTTAGACAACCTGTTTTCTGCATTGTGATTCTTTTTTTTTTTTTTTTTGTTCTAGTTTAAAGTTTTAATGAGTATCTAATCTTAAACACTGGAAATTTCCCTTCTTTGGAGTTTGAACCCAATAAGTCTTCCTTCCATA
The DNA here is from genome assembly GCF_026979565.1 of Vidua chalybeata. Taxonomy (NCBI): domain Eukaryota; kingdom Metazoa; phylum Chordata; class Aves; order Passeriformes; family Viduidae; genus Vidua; species Vidua chalybeata. The sequence continues at coordinate 144,499,828 of NC_071530.1, forward strand.
GATCCCACTCATGTCAACAAGCAGGTTGTTGCCTGTTTTTCAGGCTGGCCTGTAATACACTTGAAAACAGTTCTAGATTGTCCATCTAGCCTTCCCCTTTCAAGGTCAAGTAGTTGTTGGATAATTCAATTATTCCTTGTAAGTCATGTTTTCCAGATCTTTAATTATCATACCTAGGTTTTCACCATTTAGTCCATGTTAGTCTACTGCTTTCTTGATGCTGAAACCCAGGCTTTGAGCTTCAGAATACGTGGAATACATGGTCCAGGTGGTTTCTTTCAAGTGTCTGACACAGTATCAGCATATCTTCTTTCTTCATTTTAATGTGGGTCTTTTGGGAGTTTTGGTTTACTTTTTTTTTTTTTTATTTTTTTTTTTTTTATTAGTGGGTGATTTGGGAGGAATTTTTAGTTTTGTGGAGTTTTTTCATGGGTGAGGAGTGTTGGGTTTGTTGTGGTTTTTGTGGGTTTTTTTTAGCAGAATAATACTGTTGGATCTTATTAATGTCATCAAATTAGTGAAGGTGCTTTTTCCATATCCCCAGCTTCTCTGAACTCCTCTGAAGTTTGTACATCGTTCTGAAAAAGATGTGTGTTTCAAAATCATACCACATGATCTGATATAACATCTAAAATCAAATCTCTGTTCCTGTAACATTCTCGTTTTTGTTCCTCCAAGTTCATCTATATTTGTTTTTTCTATATAGTTTTTTCCACTTTGGGTGAAAAAAGAAATACATTGAGAAAGAAACTACAGTAAAAGCTTGTAAAAATATCCAAAGTTGCGAATGTACCTGCAAAAAAAGAAGGCAAAGGAAGCATAGAGAAAAAGTAATTATACCAAACATTTTTAATAAAGGATGGACTTGTGTGAAGAAAAAAAATGAATGTCCAAGCTCCATTAGGTTGCTATTAGAAACCTCACTCTAAAATAAAAGAGAGATAAAATTTCTGAATAATTAGTTAGAGTTCTTAACATCTATTTAGGCAGAGGCATTTATAGAGATCTGAATGTTGAGAAATTTTTGTTGTGAAGCAAGTAATGATGACAATGGCATTTTCTCCAAACTTTTTGGAATAAGCTCTAGACAAATTACGAAGAGAACTCTTTCCTGCATAAGGAGTCCAGGTGACCTGGAGAGTCTTAAAATATGTTACAGGAGACAGCAGAAATGTCAACATCCTTTTGTGCTCAGGAAATCAGACCTTCATCATGTTTCAATAGCTAAGGTGCTTTACCACTGGAACAACCTTACAAGCACCACAGAGATTTCTTCACCACAAAACAATGTTCATGTTTATTTCCCATTAAAAACATGATTTAACTAAAAAAAAAATAATGTGGCAATCCTCTGGGCAGCAGTGTGTTACAGCCATGCTGAGGTTACTGCAGCCACTTTTCTGGCTTTTTTTTCTGTCGTGGAGAGGACACGAAGAGGTCCCACTCTTTTTGGGAGCTATTCTGAGGAACCATAATCAGAATCCAGTGATCAACTTAATTTACAATTAACTCACCTAAAATTAAAAGGAACTGAGCTAAGAGAAAGAAAAACAATGCTTCATTTTTTCATCTCAGCCAACTCTCACCTTTACCTGCCTTTCAAAGTAAGCAACAAATGTAGGGAAGGAAGGTTTTCTGTCACTCTCTGGATAGGGATGACGAGACTAAGGCTTTGGTTTTGCTGGGAAATCACATTGCTAAGGTGGTGTCATGTTTGCACTGTCATGGCCACAGCCCTGTGTTAACCCAGCTGGCAACATCACAGATGACAGGAGCTGTGTTCACCAAAACTGAAACTCTCCCAGCACCTGCCTTGTAACACCCTGCCTGTAACATGACCACTGCCTAAATCCCTTCAGATTTGGAGATGGGAATACAGTGCAAAAATAATTTAACCCCAAAGCTGGAAAACTCCCCTTCCCACATATCGTCAGAATAAATGAGGACTGGTTTAGAGAGGCTTCTTATTTCAGAATTTTGTGTTTCAGCTGTGGTTAGATATTATATTGTTCATTTCATCAGCACATCAATAGAAATACATGTCTCCTGAGCAAGCAAGGATGCCTGGCTCTCCTGGGGCAGGTGTGGCCCTTGTCCCACCAGGGACAGCAGCACCATCTGCTCAGCAGTGCCAGGTCTCTCCCTAACTCTTTCATGCACCAACAGAACATTAATGAAACTGATGTGTGAAAGTCTGGGATAAAACAGAAGGAAGGCAGCCCTACGTGGCTGTAAATCACTCCCCACCCTGCTGACACCTGCACTGGATGGAATTTAATACAGGGATCACCTCTCTGCAGGACTCTGATCCCACAGACAGGAGTGATTTGTTGTCAGTATTCCCTCCTTTGGTGGAGGGCAGAATGGGGAGAAGCAATTTCAGGTTTGTAGACAAGGGAAGAGTGGTGAGGAAACTGGAAACTGCCCCAGTGAGCTGGATTTGACCTCCATGTCTTTACGGTGGTGTAGGAAGAGGTATTTTGCCTAAGCAATGTTTTAGGAGGGGATGGATTTATTGCAGCTTAACTGAAAACATAGAGCAGGTTTTGTGTCAGTGGAACTGTGCTGCTCAGAGACAGACAGACAGAGGGGCAAAAGCACAAGCTCTGGAAAAACAAGGATCATACCATTACTCAAAATTAGTCTGTGTTCCTTTACCTGCTGTTCTCTGTGCTTTCTCACTGTCAGAGGGAATTGTGTCTTAATATTTCAGAAAGGTTTATACAGACTAAGTCATTAATATTTGTGAAATACTCATGTAAAATGAACAAAGAACAACAGAAATGTCCTGAAGGAACCTAAGTGGGGCAATTTTTGACTGATACTCCTTCTACAAGGCTGATACCGGGCATTTAGGAATATGACTGATGCAGAATATTAAAATAACTGCTATATTAATGAAAACATATAAGGGACTGCAGCAACAGAGCCATGACAGACCCTCACAGGGACCAGCTCACCCTCAAACAGGTGCATTGATGATGCCAATTTACTTCAGTGACAGAACAGAATAATCTTTTTTACAGGATTCTGGCTGAAAGGCAAGTTCTACATCAGAGAGAAATGAATATGTACAAAACTGCTGACCATGTAAGGTACAAGCTGGCATCTCTGGAAGTAAATTTGCAAGGATTTGTTGGCTTGCAGGCAGATACTGCCTCTGCTGCTGCTCATTCTTTTGTCATGCAGTGGGAGATGATGGAAAGAAGTTTCAGAGCCCAGGTAAAGAATTGTCACCCGGCTCTTCAGCAGGACAAGGGAGAAGTGCTAACTCTCAGAGATCTCCCAGTACCTGAAGATGGATGTGGAGGGGAGCATTTGTTCCTTGCCTGTTCCCAGAAGAGCAGCACAGGACAGGGTGTGAGTGGATCACAGCTCCTGAGCCTCCTGCCCACCCCATGGTGACATTATCATTCCTGTCAGCATCTTTGTAGCCGCACAGGGAGAACTGTCAGGGATGTCAATTTTTCAGTGCAGCTGCAAGGAAAGGCTTTTGTTTTATAAACACAATAATCAGCTGTGTCATGGTTCTTTGCAATTTGTCCTTAACAGAAAATTCTGAACATTGCTGCCCACTCCAGTCTAATTCAGACTAAATACATTTCGTAGGTGAAATTTCCAAAGAAATGAGACTGCTGCTTGTCTAACAGTTCTGCCAGACAGTACCAGGCAAATTTAAAATCGAGTAAAACAAAAAAAACCAAAAAAAAACCCAAAAAAAACCCCAAAAAACAAAAACCAAAAAAAAAAAAAAAAAAAAAAAAAAAACCACAAAAAAAAACCCCAAAAAAAAACAAAAAACAAAAAAACCCTACAAACAAACAAACAAAAATTAAAAGGGGTTGTTTTCTTCTTTTGCAGAGAAATCTAAAGGAATCACATCACTCTCATTCTACTGCATGAAAAAGATCATTACAAGGGATCCAAATGTCAGTGGAAGACAGGGACCTGCAACAACTTCAGCACTCTTAATCCTCTTGAAAGGACTATGAAATCTAGGGTGCCAGAGGCAGGGGACAGAGAATGTGCTTTGCAGAGATTTTGGCAGTGAGACATGTGGGAAGAAACAAGGAAGAGGCAAGACAGAACGTCCCTGTCCTCCAGCCATTACAGAAAGGAGAGCGTCAAATTGATTAGACATGAAGTACAAGTGGCATCTCTGTTTTACATTTTCTTAGAGCCAGGTCCAGAAATATCACTCAGGTGGATTCATAATTTGTTTACCCTCTCCAGAGACTGCAGAGACTGCTTTCAAAGATGTCAGCCATCATGGACATTTTCCTTTGTAATGCTCTGGGTTAGTAGCTATCAGAGTGAGAAAATTAACTGGAGTCCATTAATTTTGCCAGTCTGTCTATGGCTGTTAATTTTTGTCTTCTAGAAAGCAAATGCCTTGCTACTTTATCAAACTGTTATGGCTCCAGAGAGCTTCAATGCATATACAACATATATCCAATACATGAGCCAGATAACATGCACAAAGAAGGAAGTATAATCTACTAAAACAGCTGACAAAACAGGTGTTGAAAAATTTCATGCCTCAGATTAACTTGTCTATGTTTATTAATTAATATGAAATACAATTAGCAATAACACTGAATGTAGAATCTCTTTTCTGTTTTGCTTCTTAATTAGTACAATAAAATGTTAACTATGAAAGAAATTTTTGTCCCAGCCTTATTACACTGGAATTTTCCACTGCTGTATTGAACACTGAGAAAGAAAAAGCTATGTTGTAATTCTGCAATGATCTACGTCCTGAATAATTCAAAAGGGAAGTTCACTGTATGCCTGCAACTCTGATTACAATGAAAGACAGTGGCACTAGACTGCCCACTGATTAAAAGCATCTCCAGCACCTTATTTATAATTAGGGACCTGAAAAGAACAGTGCAGGAAAATGTGTAAGTGTTCCTCAAATATCATAGAAAATGCTGAGGCTGTCGAGTGATAAATGACCTGACCTGTAATTCAATCTTAGCTTTCTATCTAATGATCTCATTGATCAGTCACATCTCACAGCTGTGATTCATGATATCATCTGAACCCCCTCCTATTGAGTTATGGCTTTGTTATAAAACCCACATTACCCATTATCCTTACATTGAATATACTCTACCTTATTAGAGTAGCACTCAACTGCCCTGACAGACTTGAGGGGCTGTTGGTTTTCCTATCAGGAATTCTGGTTCTCAGAGGATTACAGATCAGCTACGAGAATAAACTCTGAGCTGAGCATCTCTGTCTGACCTTAGGAAGGGGAGGATGAGATAGTGATTTGGGTGACAGCCTTGGCCTGGAAAAGAGCTTGTGCAGTTCCTTGCTCACTCAGGCTACACACACAACCTTGCCCAAGTCATTTGAGCAGCTGAAGTGCTTGAGGATGTGGCTGTATCACCTGGTAGACTGGAGAGCAGAGCAATCTGAACCTGCTCCTGGATTGTGAGCAACATCCATGAAGGGCTGAGTGAACCCTCTGATGGAGAAGGGGTCTGGCTGAGGCTGCAGAAGCAGCTTCATAGTGCCTGATTCTCTTTATTTATATGGGAAAGGTGGGGCGGATCAAGCTCTTTACCTCTTTGAAAAATAAGATACACTGGTAATAACAGTCCTTTTGCAGAGGGTGAGTTAACCTTAGAATTCCCAGTGGAATGGGAAACAGCCTTAGAATTCCCAGTGGAATGGCACACACTTCACCCTGCGCACACTTCACTGTTGTCCTGGCATTGACAGGGGAAATGCAATCAGTTTAGGAGGAAAAAATGCTTCTCAGTGCTTTGGGCTTCATTGCATGATGCCAAAATGGGTCTGTGTTCTCCAAATTGGCCTAAACTGAGGCATAGCTGAGCAGGGCTCTGTGTGTCTGGGGAATCTGGAGAGCTACCTGGGAAAGGGGCTCCTGAGACTCGAGGCTCCCTCCTTGCCCCCTCCAAAACACCCAATTTCTTGGCAATGCTGAGGGCAGTGGTGGATGGGCTCTTGACTCCTCAGGCATCCACAGTGCTAAATGAGAGATGTGTTGTCATTACCCAATGCCAGGAAGCAGTAGCAGTGGGGCTGCTCCAGGAGGGGCACAAGCCAGAAGACCATGCACAGGCAGACACTGTGCCTTCAGCAGCAGGGCACAGAACCCCAGCTTCAGAGTGGCACTATCCCTAACCAACAGCCCCAGGCAAGACTCAGGTCCAGGGTCTATCAGAGGGCAGTCAGGAGTAGCAGGATGTGGAGCTGGTGACAAACTACTTTGTCCCTTATTCATTTCTGCCTCTTGAATGCCACCAGTCTCACCTTCCAACCAATTAACACACCATAGCATGGCCAAGGACCTTCTTCTCCTTTCTCTCCTGTCCCAGGTCACCTGTTCTGCTCTTGCCTTTGATCAAACAGTTGAAGTTGTGTGTGTATGAACATGATGAGGACATGACAGATTATGGATTCAATCCACCAAGCCAAGGAGGTATTTGCTGCTAGTGGATCTCAGAAGGCTGAGGTCACATGGGCTGTATTGAAATGTCTTGTCATGCCTTCCAAAAGCAGAAGCTGAAAAGAACAGAGCTTGCTCTTGCTTAGCACACTGATATCTTCTGATAATGCCTCTGCAACCCAAAGTCTGTCTGAACTGTCTCTGCACTTCAGCAGAAAAGGATGTTACTTTTTTTCCCAAAGCGTAGTGATTAATTAAACTTGTCTAAGTCAGTTTAATTCCTCTTTAAGCCATTTCTCTAATTTTAGAACATACAATTCTTGCATTGTGACATTTTAAAGTTCAGTGACAATTTGGGGGTAGTCTGCTCTGAAGAGTCAAGGTGAATTTTCAGTGAGCAATTCAATGACGCTTCAAAAACAACTCACCAAAGTACTTTAAAAATTCCAGTCAAAAATAAATTTTAGACTCGTGTTCTTATTCCAGCCATGAAAATCTTAGCCTCATCTGCAGAACAGCCTAGATGCTAACCTCTGTGCATGGGATCAGTAAAAAAAGGTTTAAGAAAAAAATCATTAGGACTTATTCAGTGCTTTGCAAGAACAATGTATGAACAATAAACAAGTACAATGGATGTATATTTTTTTCCCCCATAGCTGGTAGCTCTTCATTTCTTTTTCATTTGCAAAGCTCATGTAATTAGTAATCATTGGCTATTAAAGAAAACGTATTACTGGTAGTAAAAAGTGGCATTTATCCTAATTTTGAGTCATCATAAATGTTTATCCATCCACCTGCTGTAAGCAGACAGGGCAACAAGTGAGTTACCTGCTCACCTTTACCGATCAGCTGATCCTTCCTAGAGAGAGACCAGTTTCCTTTCCTGAAAAGATCATCAGTAAAATTGCCAGAACCTTGCTATGTATTGAGTTCAGACCAGATAGTTCTGTGTGTTTTCAGTAAGTTCCACCACATCCATCTACTTTTAGTAAAGAAAAAATCCCAGCACATTGTGTACTCATTTGTATGTGCTGAATCTAGTGGGAAAATGTGATAAGGTGGGAAGGAAAGAATAAAGTAAGATTCACAGAGCCAGTTGATGCAACTGCTAATTAAAAGAAACACCATTAGTTTCTCTCCTCTGTAAGCTAGGTGCATTTAATAATGTGAAAAGAAAAGTAAAAAAAAAAAAAAAAAAAAAAAAAGCTGAAGCTGTTTTCATAAATCACATCTTAAGACATGACTTTTCTTTAAGGACACATTCCAAAAGCCATTAATGAATCTGCATCAACTTCTGCAAACTTTGGTTCAAACCTGAGAAGTTTCCAGTTTGCTTCCAGCATCCAGTGTGAATGGTGGTCATTAATGTTCTGGGTAAAGGCATTCAGTTCCAACACTTAGACATTTTATTTAGGTGTTCACTTCTAGAGATGTGATTCAGAGGCTACAGCAGGGTCTGGGGCCTTTTGAGATGCCCAGCAGCTCTCACCTGGACTGCAGGTGTGGGTCCAGAAGGGCACAGATCAGCCATTGATCTACCAGCCCCATGTGGTTACCTGACACACAGGAGCTTAGAAAACTGGATAAACTTTTGATCTCCAGTGACTGTAGTGGGAACTTAAATGTCTGACTCACATGCATATGTGAATTTAGGTATCTAAATTCATTAGTTATGAGCTGAAGCCCTTCCCAAGTTTCTAACTGAGCTCAGGAGAAATTAGCATTGTGCACAGTTCTCTTCTATCAGTCTTAGGGCCACATGAGATGTTCCTCATTTTCAGTCTCCAGTGATGGAAACAGAAACATAGGATGGTCTGGTGTTACCTCCAGGGAAGCAAAAATGCTAAAGGGTGAAGGCTGGGTAGGGTTAGAGTTGCTGAGCTAGTTCAGCACATTGCAGAGAAACAGAAAGTTCTCTCAATAGTTCTGATTACAAGTTCATTTGAAGGCAGGAAAACACTCAGGATGTACAAGACATGATGTTAACAACAAGCAAGCTTTGTGATCTGACAAAGGGCAGGAATAGTCTTACAGACCTTTTAAATTGCATTTCCTCCCTGACAAAGCCGTTACAAAGAAAAGCTTCCTAGTGATCTATAGAATTGAGTAATAAACTGAAATGTATGTTTTACCAAACAGGCCCAGAAGCACTGGAGTTGAACTGCCCCTCAGGACAAAACAAGATGCCACACTCTTTTCTGGACCTGTGTAGTCACACCAACCAATGCAAATGCACTGCGACAGCCAGACAGCCTTAATCACCATCACAAAAAGCTGTCACTGCCACACATTTATCCCCTGCTGACATGACAGATTCAGGTCCTCTGGTTACTGAATCCATTGCATAGTCTGCTTCAGCAAGATAACAAAAATGCCAGTAGGAAGTGTGAAAGGAGCTGCCCCAGTTATCCATCCCCTGTCATGCACTGAAAAACTGTTGCTTCTCTGAGACTTGATCCTTGCTGGGGAGGGGAGAAGGAACAACTAGACAGCTTCGTTTTGGATCTGTGCTGAAAATCAGATTAACACCCATACCAAGGAAAAAAATACATGAAGTACCCAATGTGTCTGTTTTATCACTCATGAATATAAATTAAAGAGTTTAAGTGGTCCTTAAATAGATATTTGGACTAATACTTCTCATTCTAATAGATTACATAAGTGGCTGTTAGGAAGCCAAACAGTAAAGATTATTAAAAGTCTGAAAGCATTCAGCTCCATTCCTTACATTTTTTCTCAACTTATCAAAGCTGCAATAGAATGAAGGCATCCCCACAGACACATATTTGGTAACCATTAGATCCACAACTCCTTCTCCAGCAGCAGGAGCAGGTAGAAAATTATGTCAGAAAGCTGCATTTTCTGATCACAGCATCTTTCCTTCAGGGATTCCTGGTGACATAAACCATGGAGTTGTGTTTCAGTTTGGATTACGTGAGCCTAACCTAGTCTATACTATTAAACCTATAAGTGAGGAGTATCTTACCTTTAATGCTCTACAAATCAAGACACCAGTGTTACTCCCTTGTTTAGGCTTCTCCTAAGAGTGATGGAGAGGACTCTGTGGGAACAATTAATTCTTTCTGGTTTAGGATGTGTTATCCCACACATGAATTCACATCAGTGCATCTTAGAGCAGCAACTGCCACCCCTTGCCAGCCAAACCAGTAATCTTCCTTCTCTTCAAAGGACAGCCTCTATGAATATAAGTTTAGAAGAAAAATGCAAAAATTTGTCTAGTTGTAAAATTAACGTCTAGGAATGGGTAAGATTGTTATGTAATTTAAGTGCCTGGCCTGGCAGATTTGTATGAGAACTGGGTATTCAAGAATGATCATCCTGATGAAGTTTTAGAAACATGAAGATACTCTAGAGAAAAATTTGGACTTTTGAATATGCAACAATGCATATTTGATGCCCAATTATGTGTAAAACACTTGCCCAGAGTGCAATAAGCAGAAAAACCTGTCATGTGCCTCATTCTCAGGTTCTCTTCACCCAAACAGAGCTCAGTGATTGAGCAACCTGGAGCGTGTGGAGCATGGTTTGACCTACTTAGCTCCAGAGTGCAGCTGAAACATACACAAGTAAAATAAAAGAGAAACAATAGCTCTTGCAATCGTGGGGTTTGTAGCTCTGTGGCATCCATAGTTGCCATGGTGATGCTACAGAGTACTGCAATAGTTACAGGTGTAGTTAAGGTTACAAATTTAATTCCATACCTTTGGATTCTCATACCTTTGCCCTACAAATTCTCCCACTAAATCAGGCATGTACAATTCATTGTGAAGATATTAATCTGAATCTGCAGCTCTGTTTCATTTTCACAGTGCTTGAAAATAAAGCAAAGCTCACCTACAGGATGAAGGTTCTATAATTGTTTACAACCAGCCAGCTGTTTCCTTTTTTTTTTTTTTAAGTTAAACAGGATTTGCTTAATCCATTTTCCAGCTGGGTTAGAGGAGATGGAAAATACTGTTTTGCTTGGAAAAAAACAGTCAGATGAACCTATAAACAACTTACACGCCTTTAAAAGGCACAATTATAATATTGTTCAAGTATAGGATTGCAAATTTAACTTGTGCATGTATTTGCTAAATTGGGTGTCAGAATCTGTAAATGTCACTTGCATATTCAGTTATCAGTCCTGAATACTCCCCTCTCATTGAATTCACAGCTGCATACCTTTGCTCTAGTGTGCATAAGAAGCATTCCCAAAACCACAGAGCACCTAATGAAAACAAAGAACCAGAGGCAAAGCAATGCAGCAGTTACATGGACTTCTGAGCACAAAAACCTGCCTTTGTGTACATCTATTCCATTGTTTCTATTGTCACAGTACCTACCAGCTTGTTTATAAATGAAATAAAGAATGAATCCATCAAGAACCTTTACCTGTAGCATCAAACACGGGAATGAAGCAGGGTTGTTTGACTAACAGAGCTCCCCTGCTCTGTTTGTGACAGCCAGTGGGTGACAATGCACACCCCTGCTCCTGGTGAGATTTCTGCTATCAGACAGTCTTTGAGTCACCTGCCATCACCTTGCTCAGGTATTAGTGAACCCAGACCTGTGCTGTCACTTGAGTAGAGGAAAGCCACTCTCTTCTGGTCCTGGAAAAACAGTCTCATTACACTGATGATGGAAATCCTCTCAAGGAGAAGAGCTCCCTGACAGTGGACTGTTTTCTTTAGTGTTTTCAATGCAATTCAAGAAAAAGTGAGAAGAAAACAAAAATCTGAGAGATGATAGCAGGTACAGTTAAAAGAGTCCAGGACAGCCTAAGATTGTCACAAAAATAAAGAGCACAAAGTGCTGAAAATACCAAATAGTCCTTCAGAGAGCTCAGCTCCTTCCACCCACCCTCAAGCAGACCCTCTGTGGATCCTGAGTATGCCTTTCTCTTCACGAGGACATCTCTGTGCTCTGCACTCTCCCTGATGATCAGAACAACTAATCAGAACTCAATCAACAACATGCTAACAGGTTACACTGATGGGGGAGTTTTTAAGAGCCCCATGCTCAGTATTTTTCTTTCTCAGACTCTGTCCTGAAGTTTGCTCAACTTTCAATGCTCAGTCTTCCCAGCTTAGAAAATGCAGAGGAAACCAAATGCGAGGTAGCAGGTAAGCAAGAGAATTTACTACTCCAAATCTGTGGTAATTTAATAATATAAGAACTAGGTCCACCTATGGATAAAAAAAAAAAAAAAAAAAAAAAAAAAGTGTATTGTTGGTTTTACACTGGCACCAGTGGGAGTTGGAGTAGGTCTCAGTCTCACCTCCTGGCTAAGCTGGAAGTGGACATCCAGAAAGAGCACACTCATCCCTCTTCCCTGGATTCAGATTACTATCTCCATACCACAGTTTGACACCTGTGGTATGTACTTGTACTAATTTTTCAGCAGGCCACCCCAATATTTTCTCCCTAGCTCTGCTCCAGCCTTCTTGTAGCAGAGGAAAGAGGACAATAGAAAACACTTCCATCCTGTCAGAAATATTTTTTTTTCCTGCTGGGATGCAGGTGCCAAGCATGTACTCAGCTCTGAATCCATCTGCCTGTGGAAAGCTGAGAGCCTTGTTCATTGACTTTCAGATCTGAATAGAGTAAGGATATCACAGACAGGAAAATTTGGTCCTATTCCTCATGTGGATGCTATATCAGTATCTGTGACATTTAAGGGTTATTTTAAATCTAATTCCTCAGGTTTTTTACTGGAAAGTGAACATGGTATCATGCATTTTTTTAATTCATTAATTTTCACAAATTTACATGTTCAGCAAAGATGTTAACTGAATTCTAAGAAAGAGAAGAACTTAATAGAGATATTCATTACATAGGGCTTGCATCAGCCACCATATTACATTTCCATGGAATATGAAAATAGCTCAAGAGTTATAGTGTACATTGTATGAATGTGATATCCTGGACTGGCACAGATCCTTATGTACAGAGACCTGATTGCACAATCTGTGCATTTAATTGATTTCTTGGAAGTTCACAGTCATCTGTATCAGAAATTGAAATGCTTTTTTGTATTTTTTGGCTTGTTTTTCAAGGGTCTTGGAGAAAACTCATTCTGCTTTATGACAGACCCTTATTTGTGCAGGTTTTGTAAGAAGCAGGACACTCATTAATACCATGTAGAGTGCTTGGCAAAATGTAACTGTTCTTTGCTGCCAATTTCCAGTCTCTTCTTTCCTAACTTGCTCAGCCCAAGCTGAGCCCAGACTCAGCTCTGGATAGAGCTGACTTAGCTTTAAATACATCTCTACACTTCTCTGTTTGGCTGCAAGCCAAGCTCAACTTACATAAGGAGAGATGTTACTGTTGTTGTACCCTGCTCTTTGCAGAAAGATGACTCAGTGAGTCCCCTTGTTGTGTGTTTCACTTGTACAAATTTTGTATAAAAGCAAGTTTATCCTCGTTACTGTAAAACGACATCAAACTGACTTTTAATTTCTCTTTAGCTGATTGACCATGACTGCTCTTGCCCCAGATGAAAACTGGGAGTACATGCTACATTCAATGGTTTCAGGCACCTCATTTCTCTCCCTGGAGCTCCAACCCACTGAAGCCATCACGTGGATATCTGGATTTGATTTAGGGTTCACTCCAGGCACACACACAGTCAGGAGGTCCCTGATGAGGCTGCAGCAGTGTAACTGTAATGGGAACTGAAATAGAGATGATTTCTCAGCACTGGGAGCCAAGGTCCCTGGTTTGGAACTAGCCCATGGCATGCCAAACCACAGATGAACCTCTCTAAATCTCATCCATCACAGTGACCCTTTCCTCCACAAGAACCCAGAGAGCTGGAGCTGAAGGATTTCTGCATAGGAAGGCTGTGGCTGTAGAGCATTAGGGAAGCATTAGAGAGGTTATTTGGTCACATGCACAAATTAGTTGATTAGGAGCTGGACACAAATTCATTGCCTTTGTGATCCCTCAAATCATTATGATTCCTTTATTGCCAAAAAGAAAGGTCAGATTGATTCTTAGTGTAATCCTTGTGGTCAGGAACATGCAACCCAAGAATGATTTTGGCCCTAGTTCTTTGCTAGTGGCTAATGCTTTACAGCAAAGGCAGTGCTGTTACTTGTGTTTCCAAGAATCAGAGAATGGGTTTACATGTGTGCAATTCAAATGTATGCTATTTGAAGTACACAAAATGCTTATTCACACGGGACCAGGCTTTGGACACTTCTCTAACATCAAGGACAGAAACCAGTTCTGTGGAATTGCCAGCAGATCTGACAATAAAAGGCATATCTATGATGTTATGAATTTGATTATCTCTGTACTTTTGCCAATGAGCTATTATAGCTTACAATCCAAACTATAGCTAATGTCTGTGCAGATGAATATTGTTTTCTGTTTCCACCATTTTAAAATAGATCTGCCTCCCCCTGCCTTATCCCATTCTCTCTTTCATGGTGAAGTTTTTTGTCTTTTCAGTAGAAGGGTGCATAGAATTGATCCAGCATACAGCACAACTGAGAGCGTGAAAACCTTCAGAAAGAGACTGGAAGTACAGAAATCTATTTCCTTCAGTGCTCCTATTTCTGATTTGTTCAATATTGCAGACATAATAAACTTTTATGCTACACATTTCTAAGAAGAAAAGCTATGGAAACTGCAAAGCCAAACAACTTGTATAGAAGGAATGTAAAAAGCAGGAAGAATTATCAACTCTTTTCAGTTTAAATACATTGATAATAAAAACATATATTCATGAATCTGCTGTATTGCTCAGGCTGGAATGAATTTGCTTTGTGAATATCCCAAGCTTTGGTGCTTCTAATTTTTCTCAACCTGGTGTTGGTTGCATACCTATGAAAAGGAAAGGCCTTAATTGTCTCTTGGAAGAACTGTTAATTTTTGCTCGTTTTTAGTTTTTCTTAGATAAAGTAAGTCACCTACTGATTATATGTTTTTGGGTAGTAATAAAAAAAAAGTGGACCTGAATGAATCATGGAGTTAAAACTCGTCCATGAATCATAATGTTTTAACTAAGAGTGAGTCATGCCAGGATGAAGCAGCTGTACTGAGTACCACCAGGTTTTTTGTCAGAAGGGCTCTCAAGCAAAGCATGTCATCATGCTGTCCCCCTGGGCAGCAGGGCCATGGCTGGTGCTGCCAGTGCTGCACAGGAGACACAGCACAGTGGGACATTTCCAAACCTGGTGATGGCAAACTGCTGGAAGATGCTATGGACGCTATGCAGAATATACAATGGATGTGGTTCCTTGTATGGCATCTAAGGATTCCTGAGAGCTGCAATTATCTGAATCCCATATCCCAGCTGAGTTACTTGCAGCAGCCACAAATCCTTTGAACATTGCTGGAATTCTGGACATCACTACTTGATCCTGACAAGAGATGCCCTGTATGATGTATTGTTTTATCTGACCACTTTGCACGGTCCAGGCAATAAAAAGGAGACTGAAAGCTTTCTGAAAAGAGAGAATTAACTTTTCCTCCACTCCTGTCCTTCACCATAAGTAAGGCACATTGTGGATGGCTCCCACCTAGCTGCAGTTACCTGCCCTGTCTGCCTGGACATAGGCAACACACAATGTAGACCAAAGAAAGACACACCGGCTTTTCATGCCATTTGTGCCTTTGCTTCCAAGCTGGAAACACCCCAGCAATGAACCACAGAGCCCAGCAAGTCCTGTGGGCTTTGCCATGATACAGCAGTAGATCCCATCAGCTCTCTGAAGACAAGCTGTAATCCTGAAGCACACCTACCCTTCCCATGTTCTATCTGTGGATTTGGGGACCACCAATGTTCAGACCTAATTCTATGAACACCAGCCTTTTTTTGCCATGGAAGAGTCTGCCCCCCCCACTGCTGTGTCTCCCTTGACTTGCTCAGACAATATGGATAGAGGAGCTTTCCATGTCAGTGATTGGAACGGGATAAATAAAGACTCAAAGCAAAAGAAAATAGCTCACTAGATGTGTCTGTTGCATATTTTGATAGAGTTGTGGCATTACAGCAATGAAGAGGTTGGAAATTTATCTATTTATAAGCTTGGTAACAATTTTTTATAGTATATTTAACATTGCTATCTCAAAAATTTCTTTTATGGGATCTCCTTTCATTCTATAATATGACATTATCATATTGCTTTGAATAGTCTCTGCTTTTTGCTGAATCAGCCCATTGCCTGTGTAGCCATGCCAATCAGCAGAACAGCCTCCCCACAAGGGTTATGTAACTTTTCATACTTCTGTATAGACCCATCAAGGAGGAACATTCAGACATATAATATACTGACCACTCTCATTTTTTCCAATCCCATACACGTGTGTATGGGATTGGAAAAAAGTCCCAGAAAATTAAGATTTCAGGTCTAAGCCTTCCTGTAAACCATTGCTAAAATTTGTGTATCTTCTCTCTGCCTTCCTGGGCCTTTACCTCTTGCATGGTAAGAAGGAGGCTCTTTCAATAAGATCTCCTTTCTGAGTCTGTTTGAGATGGATCCACAATTAATTTTTGCCCTTTAGTCACTGCAGCTCATCCTTGCATCTTGCAGGCTTCTGATAATCATCCCTGTCATTTCTCACTGACCTCAGACCAGAATCAGATGCAATTGAAGGGATATTTTGCCAAGGAGCTTCTGTTTTAAGGCTGTGAAAAGAGCAACATCTCTAAGCTGCCTTTTGCAGCTTGAATCTGCTCTATTTGTTGGCCTTTGCATCCTGTGAGCAGCTTGACCCAAAGCTTGTTTTAGCCATATTACCAGCTGTTTTCTGACATGGCTCTGCTCTCTGCTATTGATTTATATGTCAGTGGTGGCAATCACATTTCTTCTATTTCTATGAGAACCAGGACTTAAAATAAATGATCACAGGAAGTCAGTGATATGTCCTATATTGGAGATGATTATGAGTAAAAGTTTAAGAAGCTTTGCTTTAATGTTCTTCTGCCTTTCCAAACCACTTTGCTTTCCATGCAGCTACACTAGTCTGAATTCCTGTTTTGACCTTTCAGTGCTGGGACTGTTTTTTGAATATGTTCCACTGTTCTTGATTCTACCCTTATAAAACAGTGTTCAGAACAACAACTCCAGGATGAGAGTTGAACCAAATTTGCCACTCCCACCTTCACACACAGAATAATCACTGAACAAATGGTCTAAAAGCAACTTGAAGAATCATAGAACCACAGAATCATAGATGTCAAGAAGAAGTCAAGAAGAAATGAAGAAGCCATGCAGACCCCTGCCATGCAGCTGGCAGTTTCATAAGGCTGACATAATTTGTGACAGATGGATGAGATTTGTTATCTCATCCTAAAACCTTTTGGTGAGTTTAACCATCCTACGCAATATTTCTCCTAAAGACTAATCTAAATGTCCCTTACTACAATTCAAGGCAATCTTTCTTTTTTGTTCCCAGGCAATACATTCAATTTCTCACTGAATCTGTAACACCCAGATATGTGTTTCACAGGCACTTCCAGAATTTCCCTCCCTCTGACACTAGTCTTCTCTGAAACAGACTGAGTGTACAGAGTGTATCTGTTCTTTCCTGCTCTCCCCCAGCCTCTCTTGAAGACATCTTATCATGATGTGTGCTACCCCTTGTACATCTGAGCAGTTCATTTGTGCAGTTCATTGTACATCATTGCTGTCCTGGTTATTTATCCCCTATACTGTTAGGATAAATCATATCAACAGACTCACATGAGGTGTGGGAACTGTGTGTGTAGTTGAGTCCTCAGAGATTTGTGGGGCTCTTTCCAAGGCTGGAGCAATGAACCAAGGATGAGATGCTGCTATTCTTTGCTGTAACAACAGAGATTATGGTGGAGATGTCTTCATATGTAAATTACAAGAAATGTAATTTCACTTCTTGAGTAATGTCTTGAGCTCCCTTGCTCAGTTCTGTGATCATCGACAAGTGATGTTAAAATTCATCTTTTTCCATCTTTAATGGTGCAGACCAGCCTCAAAAGTGGTTTCAATGTTTTTCATGGAATCATTCAGCAGAGAGGAGTAGGCAATGAAATCCTACTTTTATGGCACTGTCATTCAGAAAGAGTGGTGACACCAATTTGAGGACTTTCTCCTGTTGTAATCTAGATATGCATAAAGTAGATCTCAATTTCGACATAGGCAGGAATAAATGAAACAGGCCAATGCTCATTCATTGCCTTTAAGGCCAAGCAGCATTGCACCAGTGTCATCCAGGTGGATAAACTCTCCCTCACCATCAGAAGAAAAAGATGGTGGCATCAGGTGAGGTGCCATTTGACTTGGGTCTGTGGTGGGGTCATGCAGAACCATGCCCAGGCAGTGCTCGTACAGACCCCAGGGCAATGATCAAACATGGAACACTCCTGGCCATCACTGCAGCCAATCCCAGGCTCTGCATAACACATTTGCTGAGACGTAGCTGACAAGACCTTCAGGTCTACCTCAGGCTATCAAGGAATGCTGCACCCTATTTACTGATGTGCTGCACCTTTCGATCAGTGAAATGTGTTACAGCACTTGAGTTTAAACATCCACCTTCTGAAGAAAGGTAAAGAAGGTAAAAAATAAAACATCTGTAAAAGCATGGCTGAACCAGAAGGTCAAAATTATTTGTTACAGGGCAAAAGATTGGCATTCTACACCAACTAAGTCAATTTCCCAAGCCCACTCACTCTCCTCATCCCCTGCAGGAGTTTGTAGATAGCTAAATTTAACTGCAAGAAATTTTCTTGCACGCTAGTCTTCATGATTAAATGAAATCATTCTTTGATTAGGAGTACAGAAAAAAAATTAGGATGAGTATCGCGAGAGTAAAAATGGAAACACAAGTTAGATTGTGAAATGAGTCATCTGGCAGAAGTATGTAAACAAAAAACAGAGACATCCCAGAATAGCTCCTCATGAGAGAAAACATTGTAGTGACTGAAATCTAGACATGCAACTATTGGAATAAACTACAGGAGATTTGAAACATTTTGGCAGATATTTGCACCAGTTTTTGTAAGCTTTAGAAGCATTTTGGAAAAAAAAAAATCCAAATTTGGTGCAAAATTAAAACAATATCCAAAGAGGACAAAATAAACAAAGGAAAGTTTCATTACTCACTTATTACAAAGATGCTACGGGTCAAACCACAGCCAATATTTTGACATGATTTAGCCAGTTATTTCCTCTTCAGATAAAAACCACTGTATGAAATGAGAACAGATGTGATTTTTACAGCGGTTAAAAACCTTTTAACTATTCACCTTCATGGAATGAGCTTCTTCGCTGACTGTTTGACAGGTATAGGTAATTGATGGATTATTCAGGAAATTCTACCCAGGCAGATGCCATATGCCAGAAGAAGAACTAATTTCTACCCTTGCTGCTTGGCTTATCTCTCCTGTCACATGCAAAATGTTGGCAATCCTCAGTAAGAATTGTTTATCTTCATAAAATTATGTAACTTTCTATAAATTTAGCATTAGCAACACAAAAACGAGTGCCCAAACTAGTGCATGGCTAATGCAACCCACCATATGCTCCCTTTTACAGGCAAACTGCACAGCCATGGATGCTTATGCAACACTCAGCACAATATCCACACGGTTTTGTCACAAAGTCTTTATTCCACGTTTTTGGAAAGACTGAGCTTTCAGGTTATTAAATAGCCCTCCTTTTGCCACTGCTCTGGATCATTCCTGATCCATTAAATTACTACAACATTCCCCCCAGTGGTATGTTCCTAAATTTTCCAGCTAATACTCTGTAATAATTTTCCTCCATTTAAGACAAGTAATTTCCACACCCATTTGGAGACTCCTAGCTCAAATTTTTTAACAGAGATTTTTGTTGATGCAGATTCAAAGCTCCACATTCCACAGTGTAGGACTGTGCATCTTCTTTGCTTTTCAGTCCATAGTGTTTTATTCTCTATAAGAAAGAAAAGCTTTCTTGTAACTGACATATATCAAATATTAGAAAAAAATAGAGCCTACAATCTCCTAGGAGAGAGAAATCATCAACCAAATCAGTTCTGAGCATTGTCATTTTTATCAGAAAAAAAGCTTATACATTTTATTTGCCCTCTGGAGGCTGGTACACATGAAAGATGAATTAGTTCAATAAAAACTTCAGTGGAGAAAACTTGTTCTTTAGCTCAATGCAAGATCTTGTGATTTTAAAAGCCCCAAATAAAATTCTGCTGATAGCTTAAGTAAGAAAAGTTACCAAAAAAATCACCCAAATTCAGAAAAATACCTCAAATGTGTCTTTAACTAATTCCCAAGTCTTTCCTAGAAATGTAATTTATGAACTTAGGGGTTTTTTTAATATGTCTGAAGTCATAGTAGGAGCAGCTTCCCCCTTCCTGGCAGGCAGCAATGCTCATCTGAGCCTGTCCCTTGGTCATCTTCACTTCACAGAACATCTCTATGACTTAGCTTGTAGAGGTAAAAGTGAATCCTTCAGAGCATGTGCCACCAAGGGCCTGAATGGGTCTAAAACAAAATAATCTGTTAATGCAGATTCATCTCTGGCTTGGGGTGGACATCAACAGATTAAGTTCTGATTCCTGTGCCTGCAGGTTAGGCTTTTAGTCACAGGTATTGTATTATTGGCACCTGTGGTTCATACTGAAAGTTATCAGCCTGTCTCTGTATGCAAAACTTTGAGTCTGTTTTAGACACCTTGGTGCCCTGCAAGGCCTGTGTGTGACATGACTTCAGAGCTCACCAAGCCCTGGGGTGTGCAAAGGAGGAAAGGGATGACAAATATTAATGTAAAATTAGTCTTCAACAAAGGGCAAAAATCAGCTTTTGTGAAGGTTATATCAGTTTTGAAATTCAGCTTCTTTCCTAGGGAGAACTTTGACCCCCACTTCTGAAATTCTCTGTGACTGAGGTCTGTGGGGAGGGAAAGAGTGTGAAAAGTCAAGGTATTCATCATTCAGCAATCTAAACACTGCTTTCTAAATGGATTCATCATAATTTTCCACTTCTGATATCACTGAACATATACTTTAACATTTGCAGAGGCTACAGTTTATGAAGATAACACAGAATAATCTCAATTCAATAAACACTAAAAAAGATCCCTTGCATCTTTTATTTCTGTGAAATAGCAAGAATCCCAGAAAGACCTGCTGGTGTTTACATGTAAGACCAACACTGGAATAAAGCCTGCATGCAAAAAAGCCACAGAATTTGGTCCTCCTTTGGTGAAACCACAATGAGTGAAT
This sequence comes from Vidua chalybeata, assembly GCF_026979565.1. Classification (NCBI taxonomy): domain Eukaryota; kingdom Metazoa; phylum Chordata; class Aves; order Passeriformes; family Viduidae; genus Vidua; species Vidua chalybeata. The sequence goes on from NC_071530.1 coordinate 144,520,463, forward strand.
TGGTGCTGGAGTTAGTTCTTGCTTCTTTGTGCTTCCTAACAGCTTCAGTGAAGAAAGACACGTTCCCAGGCAAGACTTAGAGGAAGACTTAAAGTTCTAAGCAATGCTAAATATGACATGTGGCCATGATGTTGGGATACACAGGGCACAGGGTATGCCTGGAAATTAGATGGTCCCATTTTTTATGCTTTGGAGAATTTCTCTCTGTCAAAGACTTCCTTTTATCCCACCCATGAGTCTATAATTACTGTCTCTTGCAGACTTCAGTGACAAGGCCCTCTGAATGTGTAATGCCAGGGCATCCTTTGGGAAGTGCTGTCTCCCATCTGATGCATCTCACTTTCCTCCTCTCTGCCTCAGCACCTTTGTATCTTCCCCTCTTCTGATCCAGCTGCTTTCAGATGCTGTTCAGTAGCAATAATGAGATGGTGCTAATATTTGTTTTCTTAGTTCAGGGCTAAGCCTTTGAAGAAATAGTGCATTGTGTGATATGGACTATTTTGGTGTATTTTGACACACAGCAAGGGAATTTCTTCACTACTTTCATGTGCTTTGTGACAGTTCCTGAGACATCAGCGTATCCTGGGAGTTGGGAACTGGCATATTGTCTGTGAGCCTTGAAAAAAGTGCAATTCACAGGTAAAAGGAAATTAAAATATTTTTTTTAAATCCCAAAATATAGCATATATAATACAGGAACTTGATCTACAACATTTAGATACTGTTACCTCTCCTTAAAAAAATCAGGGAATTTGTAATAAGTCTCAGTGATCTGAAGACTTCTAGAAAGAAAGACATTCATTACTGCCCTTAAGAAAAGCTGAAATGCTGGTCTCTTGGATTTGATTTAATATCAGTCAATTTACTATCAGTTCTGGATTTCAAATCTATGATAATATTGTTAAGGGCAAGATTTCTCCTTATCCAGGTGAGATTCTCCACAGAGACTTTGTTTCAGCCACTCCCCTTGCTTATTCTTGTCATTAAAAAATATCTCTTAATTTGTATCCTAAAGCTTTCCCTTCATAGTTTCAGGCCACTAGTTCTTATCACATCATCTACTGAGAATTATCTTCTTTATATTTATTGTTACTCTGAAGCTATATATAAACTACCCTTCCTGAATCTTCATTGTCATAGAGGGAATAAATTCAGCTTCCTCCATGTTTCCACTTAGAATTTTTTTTCTCTAACGCTTTTATCTTTTTTGTCACCCTTTGTATTTCTTTGCTTCTCTGCTGCCATCCTAACAGGTACCATTCTTTTGCTGACAAAACCTATTTTTTACCAATGACAGAAGAAAATGAAGAAGAAAGGGCATTTTTTAAAACTCACACTTTTTCCTTTACAAAGTCATAAAGATTAAAGGTAAAATTCTTTAGTTCCATTTTCAACCTGTGGTTGTTCTTATCTTTTGACCACTAGGAAAGATCATAAATTGTCTGAGCATTATGGAGCTTATAACAGTATTTGCTCTTTATAGCAACACTGTTTCACACTCATTACGCTTTCCTTTCCAGAACATTTCTTCAGAGACAATGGTACAAAATTTAACCACAATAAAAACCACTGTAGGAAAAATTGAACAACCCAGGGAAACTTTTTTCAGCATAACCTTCAGAGATATGTCCAGCAAAGGTCTGTAGTAACTGAATGTTTCCGTTGTCAGAGATGAAAGTGTGTCTGCATATAAAAAGTGAAGTGTTCTTTGCAGAAATGTGGCTTTGCAGCCACTCCTTCACACAAGCAAATGTGTAAATTTGTAGAACGAGATGCAGATAGATAACTTCTTCTAACATTTCCCATGGAAGCTCAGTTCCTAAAGACCCTTGGCTAAATCAATATTTTTGTATGCATTTTCATCACAGAATGAGCATCTTTGAGTCCTTTCTTCTTTCTCTTTCCATTTTTATGTGAATTACTCACTAGCTTTGCCAATATTTTTGTGTCCTGGTGCTCTTAGGTCTCCCCAGGAAAATATTGATGTCTGTCATCTTTGTTTTTACCAAATTACAGTTGTTCTTTGGCAATTTGACAAATGTCAGAGGTACCTGATTTTCATTATGCTTTCTTCTGCAGTCCAGATTATTACACTCCTAAGCACAAATATTTTTATGCTTTCTGTGCACTGAAAATTATTTTGGAGAACCTGGGGAATTTTCTGCTGCTTCTGAGACCCCGCTGTCTGCTGGGGACAGGAATCTGCTTTTATTCCAGGATTTGGGGTTTTTCTTCTCTTTTGTTGTCAGAGGATGTAAAACAGGAGAAGAAATAAGCAGCACCAGATTCTCCTATACTATTCTTAGCTTCTGATTACTCAAATACATAAGAATAATCCAGTTCTTACTATTTATTCATATCCATGCTAAGTTCAAAAAGGAAGTCTGGAATGAAAAGAAATGGTGTTTGTTCACAATCCATAATTCTTTCTCTCCCCTGAGTATTCACCAGACTCCACAATTATATAACTGTACTTTACTTACTGTGTTCTCGGCAGCAGCTTTCAATTCATCTGCAGAATTCACAAATGGAAGGCATCTAATATTGTCATATTGCTAAATAAATACTAGTTAATCATGAGGTGAGTTGGAAATACATATCCCTTTACTAGGAAGGGGTTGTCTGGTACATAGGATACTAATTTAGTATTGTATTATATAATTATATATTATATATTTATATAATATTGGATTGTGTACAATACCAAAATTGAGGAAGGATTTCAGGCTTGGAGAAAACTGACTTTGGTTTTGCTGTATTATGTACTATTTTGTCTCATTATCACAAGCACAAACCTCACAGCAGTGAATCATGGAATCACAGAATACTTTGAGTTAGAAGGGAACTTAAAGATCCCTTAGTTCCAGCTCCCCTGCCATGGGCAGGGACACCTTCCACTAAACCAAGCTGCTCAGATCCCCCATCCAACTCAGCCTCAAACATTTCAAGGGATGTGGCAGCCACGGCTTCTCTGGTCAACCTGTTCCAGGGAATCTGTGCACAATGTCTGTGGGATACAGTGAAATAGTATGAAAAATGTGTAGCAGTGGGGATAGAAATAAGGTTGAAAGACCTGTGGGCAGACCCTGTTTCAGCACTGCCAAAAGCAGCCCTTTGACTCTTTATAGTACAGTGTTCAGATCTTCAGACGTTTTGCTGTGCTTTATCTGTTACATTGCTAATACTGATCCAGAATGTACAGCTGACTGATTGTCTCTTAATTACCTGTCATTAATACAACTTTAATTATCCTTGATCCTGATTTGAAATAAACCTCTTAAATTGAGTAGGGTTCCCCTGCAGCAGTCACCATCACTCATTATATATTTCCAGGAAGTAATACTAATCACTATGAACTAAGTTAATGAAATACTTTGGTCTTTAGTCTGGCGTGCTGTGGTTAACTCAGAAGAAGGTAGAGGCAATTATAACAAGAGGGAAATGGGACTTCTTTACTATGTGGGTAATCATGCACTGGAACAGGTTGTCCAGAGAGAGTGGGGAGTCCCCTTAACTGGAGATATTCCAGAACCATCTGGACACAATCCTAGTCCATGTGCTCCAGGATTACCCTGCTTGAGCAGGGAGGTTGGACCAGATGACCACACTGTGGTCCTTCCAGCCTTACCCATTCTGATTCTCAAAATACAACCAAGGTGAGGAAATGTGCTTTGTTATGTGTTGAGCACACCTGGCTCAGTGAGGCCCTGGTGGTTTTGGCCTGGACAAATGTAATGGCCCTGAGGATGTCCAGGTGAACTGAAACAGAAACACCAAAATTGTATCATTTACTGACTACCCACAATGCAGCCATCAACAGAGATGGTTATGGAGAGCAAAGAGGAGATACCTTCATCTTTTCTTTCCCTTTCTTTGATGTGCTCTAGTTAAGAATAAGAAAATTTATACATATACATATTCTTATAGGTAATAGAAATATTCTCCTTAATCTTGGCAGTAACTGTTGTCCTGGGAATCTTAGCTGATGTAAAATGTTTCATTAACTCCAGATAAGTACAGAGATATTGAACTTCTAGGTTTTAAGGCATTTTGTGATGCATTTCACAGCAGGCAGGAATAAAACAAAACAACCAAGAACTACATTTTTGTTCAAATTATGACTATGGGAAAATCACAAGTTGGCTTACTTTAATTGTGTTCTCAGCCTTCACCAAAGGGTTTTTTAAGATAGCACTCGATTGTCAGCAAGATGCCGTAGAAATGAGCATGGTCTGTGTGGCCTCAAGAAAGTAAATGGCTTCATGCTTTGTTCTGAGAAATGCTGTCATTTGGGTTTGAACCAAATGGTTTCACAGGGAAAACACTGCTGCCTTCTGCCAGCAGGCTGCAAACAATCACCATGGCTGAAATTCATCTGAGTATGGAGAAAGCTAATCTCTGTGCCTGTGTTCTGAAAGCCTTCTACACAATACCAAATAACTTCTCTCTCATTTAGTTCTGAATGCCTTTCTCAGTTCTTGGAAGTATTAATTACAAGGGTAGATTTAATTGTGGCCCTAAGTGCATTCAAGATCCTTACTGCTGGTTTTTGACTTGAAGAACATAAAATCTTTATGACCCTGCAGGAGATTGTGACTTTTGCTGCTTCTACACGTACAGCAACAATAAACAGGCCACCAGATGGGAAAACAAACCCTGCCAGTTGTGTTCCCACGGCTCAGGAACTCAGAGAGAGTACAAACTCAGAGAGCTGGATGATCACTCAGTGCTCTGCACCAAGATAAAGGGTGGGAGGATGATCCCACTGATCCCACACATCTCCACAACCCTGTGCCTGGAGCAAATGAGACTATTCCACTAAGTAGGAATGGCTGTAAGAGCTCAGGCATATCAATGAACTGCCACAACACTCAGCTTCTCAGAAACTTCTCTTTTTCCAGAGGTTTAATTCTGATCTGAGTTTCCCACATCAACAGAAGCGCAGATTTACATCAGTAATCAAGATCTAAAAGTCCACCTTCTACCATATGCTGTGTTAAGTGAGAAAACAGGCTGACTGGCACTTCTATTACTACATTCCCCATGTCTGGATGAACAAATCCAACAGAGGTGTCATTCATGTGACAACAGGATGGCAAAACACAGTGGAGTTTCTCCATGACCACTGTTACTGAAAGAGAAAATGGGGATGGGAAGCAAAAAACATTTTGCAGAATGCCATTTTTGGTTCACTCCAGAATGCCATTACTATATAACAAATGTGAGCTGGCAAGCATCTGCTTCTTAGCAGAAAATTGAAGTATTTTGTTGGGCCTGTGGATAGTATAATATCTGTGAGAAATCAGCTGCAGGAGGTAGGGAAGAAGGAAAAAAATTGCTGTAGAACTCATGCAGAGAAGCAGGATTGTCTCTGCCTGCTTAGAATTCAGAGCAGAACTTCTGCATTCTTACTAAAACCAGGAGCTGTGAGACATTGCACCTCAGTCAGGTTTTGTTCCACATCATGGGAATTTAGCCATCTAAAAATTAAGCTAAATTTGGTCACTATTGTGAAAATTCACTGTCCTCCCTTTTCTTTATTTTTCTTTTGAGAAGAACAAAGTACAACTAATTAACCTCCCACTAAAGGGATCACATGAACATCTATGGATCAAAGAATATGAGGCAACATTAAAAAGCTAAATTGACAACAATTCAGCAACAAGTCGCATGAATAAGCAAGTCACATGAATAGAATAGCATTTGATGGCCTGGAATGGAAAAAGGCAGCTAGTGCCAGCACAGGAGAACTAGTCTGCTTTGCCATGTTCTTAGATATATAATAAGAAAGCATAACTAGAAAGACAAGCAAAGGTAGCCACAGAACCTGAATAAATATGTGATCAATGAACCATTCCACACTTAAAAACTCTCACCCAAATGACGTTGGAACATTAAAAGCCAGCAGTCTATGCCTTTTGTTAATCTGCAAGAAAATTAACTACAAAGAGCTGTATCTGATCTGGGAACAAAATTGTCCTTTACCCACACCACAGGCCTTTGTACTGCAGAACTGGAAAGCTGCTAGAAGGTCTCCCCAGAGCCTTCTCTTCTCTAGGCTGAACAGCCCCCAACTCTGTCATCCTGCCTTCATAGCAGAGGTGCTCTCTCCCTCTGATCATCTTTGTGGCCTCCTCTGGACTCGCTCCAACAGGTTCACATCATTTTATGGGAAGATGGGGCCACTTCTCAAGCCTGTTGAAATCCCTGTGGATGGCACCCCTTCCCTCCAGCATGTCAGATTCCATAACTTTGTGTAGTTTGGTGAACTTGTTGAGGGTGCACTCAAACACTCAGTCCCACTGTCCATGTTGCGAACAAAGATGATAAACAGCACAAGTCTCAAAAATGTAAAATACATATACAGTTCCTTGTAGCTACGACTGAATTCCACCCTTCCTTTCACTGCAGATTGTGCTTTTTGATTGTTATTTTCTCTGTAGTTCACAAGCAAAAGTACCCAACACTTCCTTCTGTTTTTTTTTTTTTTTTAAACCTGTCAGGCTGACAATAGAAACAAAAATGTGAATGTTCACAGTCTTACTGAGCTAATGCTCATTAGCATTCTCAGTCTGAAATCAAATTATAACTGAAATAAGAGACTGGTAAATAGGGGAGCCTTTGAGACTGAGATTTTCTGTTTTGTGTAGTACCTAGAGAACTGCCTATCTGTGCCTCCTGAAAATATCCTTCCTTTGTGGAAGAAAAGCCCTTTGAATAGAGGAAACATGCAAAAAAAAAAATTAGTCTGAGAGGTTACTGGTGTTAATCTATTCCTTTACAGTTACTTGACAAAATCCAACAGGAATTAATTGTTTGCACATAAACTTTTGCTGACAGCCACAAGCTAATGCCTGTTTAACCTCCTGGGTGTCAGTTTCCTTTGCATATTTGGTTTTCCTGGTGTAGCGTTTTCTTACTAAAGGAGGAAGGATGCAATTGGGAATTTCTTGATGGTGCAGAAAATCGGGTATGTGTTTCTACTACCTTGGATCTTGAGCTATTTCACAGGAAAGAGAAGCTTGCTGCTTCTCTTTGGCAAGAGCTGTGGGCTTTGAGAGGGTCAGGTACCTGATTCCCAGTGCAATATCAAAAGAAACTTTAAAATTCAGACGAAACCCATGCGAATAAGTGCAGATAACTCACATTTTGGGGTGCCAGGTAGCTACTACACAGGTAGGTCCTGTGTTTGGGCTGTCCCTGCCCATGTAAGCAGCCGGGGCAATAAATTGATTTTCCTCAAGTCTGGTTTGCCTGCAATGTTAATTGGCAAATAATCTCACTCTCATCATCTTGATCCATTAATGTTTTCATCCCAATTTCTCTCATCAGTTTGAACTGAGGAACAAGCAGCTGAAGGGCTGTTTGGCCATTATCAGGGCAAATGCACCACAACTCTCAGGAAAGTGAGGGAAGGGACAGTCCTTTGTCCTTACACAAAGCTGAGATGTGGCCAGGAAACTAATTGGGACTGAAGAGACCAAAAATACATCTCCACACATTTGAGAAGTCTCCTCAAGAATATTCTTCATACAGGTATAAGTCTGTCAAGAGAAAAGTCCTCCTAATTCTCTCTATTCCCGGGGCTAGCAGAGTACTTCATTTTTTATAGCAAGATTTTCATCCAGAAGATACCAATTAAATTTTTAAAAAGCTGTGTCAAGAGCCTCATGGAGTTCCTCCTCTCTGCAGCTTCCTCTGGGATGTCAGAGCATTGGGGAATCTTGCTCCATGTTTTCAATGCCCAAGCCACCCGATGCACAGGCTTCTGTGCCATGTTTTGGGATTAAATAGGAACTTGTCTGAGGGGAAGAAGACATGGAAGCATTTCTAAGGTAAGAAATGAGACAAATTTTTCCTGTGCCTTTGGAAATGGCTCCACCTGGGCCTTTCAAGCTTTTGCCACATGTTTTATTAAGGGATTACACTTCAAAAGCTGTTATTTCTCTTCAGTAGTTTCCTAATGCACTCTCCACTGCTCTCCCCTCATTCTCAAATGAATTTTTACCTTTTGGGCATCTTGGGCAGAAGATGATTCCATTAAGGGCTGGCAGACTGGAGCGCTCCCAGGACGGCATCGCTCTTGCCCACGCCTGGCATATCACTTAGCAACACTGGAGAACATTTATTGCATATTCTGCTATTTATGTTTCATGTTTTATGTGTTGGCTTTCTCTCCTGTCTCCAAGTTTTTCATGTTAGATGCCTTGTTAGTGATGGCCAAACACATGTCCCCATCCTGTCCCTGAGAACTAAGCAGGAAAATTATTTCACCTGCTGCAAGAGCCAGTTTTTCCTGCTTGTTTTTATGGAAATCTGCAGCACCTGATTAATGCCAAATATATCCTCACTGTTAAATAAATGCCATATTCTCAGATACAGGAACCTCAGCAAGGGTGGTCCCAACATTTAAAGCTGATAATGTTTCACCTGGAGTGGTTTTTAACACAGTGGAGCATCCCATTCTGTACAAAGTCCTACCTTCATTGCCCTCTTGGCACACTCCAAAACATCTCCTTTCCCTTGGGTGTTCCTCCATTTTCACTGGTACATCCACACTGGTATTCCTCATGTGCATTTCTTTCAAGGAGGCCAGCTGGCTGGCAAAGAGTGAAAATGACTGGTAAGAAGCTAAAGGTGACCAAGACATCCACCCCCACCTATCAACTAGGGTTTGGTTTTTCTCATATTTTTGTTCTTCCAACTTTTCTGCGTCAGAAAGCCCAGACTGGCACCAGAATGTGCTCTGCTACGGTACAGCAGATGCATAAGAATAATAAGGTGCAGGACTTTCTCTCTGAGGGGATTCATGTTGTAGATATGTGACTCTGTTTACAGCTGTCTAGAGAGGAGCTCAACACCTCAATATAGATTCAGAATAGAAATTTACCCTTAAACCCCCAATTAAATATGTTTTGGGGAGAAAGTTTGTATTTAAGGTAATAATATCTAGCAAAGAATAAAAACAATATGTATTGAATATAAAAAAAGATTAAAACATAGGGAAAAATATTAATGATTGTTGTGTGAGATTGAATGAGCTGGATTCACAGAGGTGTGTGAAAACCTCTTTTTGCTCTCATTTGATTTAGTTTCTCTCAGATTTCACTTCAGGGTTTGCTGCTTGAGTGTGATTTTGCAGAACTATTTCTGGAAGCAGCTGAGCTCCATTCTGGGAACCAATCCCAGCAACTGAGCATGAAAAATAAACTATGACCATATACCTGATGCACTCTTTCCATTTTCTTCATGCATTTGACTGGAAGAAGAGGAGAAAGAACTGCTTACAAAAATTTTACATTAATTTAAGCAAGCTATCTGCAGAATAAGTATACAAATTGGATACCATGACAACAAATCAATTTGAACCTTGATGTAATCAGAAATTATTTCTGTATGAAGTCATACCCCATTTCTGGGTAGAATGACACACTTTGTGGGAGAAGAAATAAGGATATTACTTTAAAATAAGGATATTAAGTGCAGTTGGGAATATAGAAATATTCAGATTAAACACATATAAATTACTCATACTAATATACAAAATTTGTTCATAGAAAAATGTGACAGCTACTGCCATTACAAAACCAATGAAAGCACAACAGTGGCAAAAAAAGCTACCATGAGCCTAAGGGAGCTCAATTTCTCACAGTGTTACTTTCTGTGAATCAAAATATATGCACACAAGGTATTTTGGATTTTCTATAAGAATGGCAGTCAATTTTGTCCATTCTTCTTTCTAAGTTCTTAAGACACATCTAACTAAAATGGCTTTTGGATGCAGAGGAAGTTTCCAGTAGTTTTGGTGATGTCTTGAAAGAATCAACAGATTTGAAAGCCAACAGCGGCTTGCTGAGTAGAAAATAAATGCAAGGGAGATGTTTCTCTGTACGTAACTCTTTGTTACTGAACACTTTAGGCCAGCAAACCTCCTCAACTAAAATCTATACTAACAGTGTCCTCCTCATAATATGAAATAAATGTGGGGAAAACAACATGGACTTATAGTCACACCTACAGGTTGGGCAGAGAAGTGGTTGAGAGCAGCCCTGTTGAGATGGGCTTGGGGATGATGGTTGATGAAAAACTCACCCTGAGCCAGCAGTGAGCACTTGCAGCCCAGAAAGCCAAATGAATCTTGGGCTACAACAAAAGGATCTGGGCAGCAGGCTGGGGCAGGTGATTCTCCTCCTCTACTCTGCACTTGTGAGACTCCACTCAGAGTGCTGCATCCAGTTCTGGGGCCCCAGCACAAAAGGGAGCAAATCCAGAGGAGGCCTCAAAGTTGGTAAGAGGACTGGAGCACCTCCCCTGTGAAGACAGACTGAGAAAGTTGGGGCTGTTGAGCCTGAAGAAGAGAAGGTTGTGTAGAAATCTCATAGCAGCCTTTCAGTTTCTGAAGGGGACCTCTGGGAAGCCAGAGGAGGACTCTTCATCAGGAACTGTGGTGATAGGACAAACCATGGGTTCAAAACAAAAGACGAGATTAAAGTTAGATATTAGAAAAAATTCTTTACTGTGAGGAAGATGAGACACTGGAACAGGTTGCCCAGAGAAACTGGATGTCCCATCCCTGGAAAGTGTTCAAGGCCAAGCTGGATGGGGCTGTGAGCCACCCAGTCTAGTGGGATGTTTCTCTGCCCATCGTAGCAGGGTTGGAGCCTTGAAAGTCCAGGCTTTAAAATTCTTTGAGGTCCCTTCCAACCCAAAATCCTGTGATTCTATGATTCAGTGACACCAGTTAATGTCACTGTTTTTCTTTCTGTCAGTGTGTGCAGGTAGGAATGAGTGAGCCAAGGGGATGATTGTGTTCAAAATCCAAGGGAAAGTGGCAAGTCACTCACTCACTCTCATGTGAAGCTGAGGGGTGAGGATCAACCCCAACTGCTAAAAACAGGCTTGGGAGAAAGGCTGGACTCCACGTTTATAGCAGTGGCTGCATGAGTGATGGCTCTGTTTCAGTACCTGCTGGTGGGATGGGAAGGTCCAAGTGGTGTTGGAGAAGCACCATCTCCACTGTGAGGTATTTCTTCCTGGAGTGCATCCAGCAGCTCCCCACTGAGAGCCTTTAAGCAAGAGCAAAGCCTTACCAGAGCCTCAGGAAGGTAATCTATACACTGAAATACTCCGTTGAGCAGGTTGTGTAGTTTCCTGCTCAAGCACAAGAGGAGATACCTGACTACTCAAACATTACTACCTCCTTTGGAAACCACAGCCTGTGCTCTCAGCTGTGCTTTGATGTGTGAGCATCTGTCTTGAAATCCCAGCCTTTCCCACCACATAGGGAACAAGGGCATGTGCTGGCCTTTTCACTTCAACAGCTGAGCCAGAAGTCCCACCACAGCCACGAACCAGTGTGTATGAAATTATGAAATTATTAAATTATTACACCAGTGTGTAATAAATGTTACACACTGATCATGAAGGAACAGCCACACACCAGCTGTGACCAGGGGCAGTTCTCACCAGGAAAAGATGATAAGAACAGGATATATTCCAAATTCATGGTGTAAGCACAGTGGGCCTGGAAAGCTCAGCCCCTGATACATCTGGCCACTGCCATCACATCATCTTTCAGAACAGAAGCTTTTCAAGACCAAAGGCATCCAAACAGATAATCCATAATATTCAAATTTCACATACAGCCTGGGCTGTTGGAGACTACCACTGATGGCAAAAACCATATGCAAGCTATCAGTAAAGTGAGGGTGAAAGGATTTTAAGTGGAGGCCACTGGTGGTCAGAAAATGCAGATCAAGCTGGCACAAGAGTCCAGGAAACCTTCTGTTCCTTCAGATCTCCCAGCCAAATATTTTAAAGCAGTTGATAAATACTTGCTGGTGCAGAAATGTTCTTTCCTTCAGAAGACAGCAGAAAGTGCAGATTGTTTTTAAGAAAGACACACAGGCTCTTTTTTTTCGAGGAGAATTTCCAATATCTGCTGACACCCTCAGGCAGAAAGGCAGATTTTCTTTCAGTTTAAAAAGCATATGCTTCTCTCTCTCTAAAAAAACCCAAACACCCTTCATTCAAAGCAATTGAGGAGGGGCTGTTTGCTAATTTTACTCAATTTAGATGCAAAAATATCTAAAAGTAACTCATATGCAATATCTAGTACTCAGAGCTGTAGATAACAGGCCACAGCCCCAGTACTGAGCAATGTATAACAGAAATCTAAAATATGCTTTATTTGCTTCTTTGCACTTGGTTCTCTAGAGTTTTATAACTCTATGAAACTTCTTCTTTCCCTAGACAGTAAATATTCTCAGAGTGAGAGCTCAGGAGGCCCCGAGCAAGCTTGGGGAACTGCTGAAATTCAAGCAGTAGGTGCTGTCTTCTCCAGGAGTAAGAGAAAGCCAAGAGGCAGAATGGCTCCATGTGCAAACAGTAGCAATAGGGCTGCTCTGTTCCTGTCATCCTGGCCCTGGGCACCACAACAGTCTGAGCACATCGTGCTGATGTCACCCAGAGTCCCATCCTCACCCTCCTGCTACTTATATTGCTCTTTCTGGAGTGACAGCTATGTGTGATTAGATAGAAATTTATGTACACATTTAAAAATAAGTTTCTTCTCCTACAAAATTTAAAAGGAAAAAAATGGGAGGAAGAAAGGAAAAAGCTATTTATTCCAGTATCATTATCTTAAATTGGTTTATTTCTCCTTGGTGAGATATTTTGCATTTCTGAGGCTTGTTTGAACCTTCAGCATCCTCATTTCCATGTTCTTCACTGCTGAAAGGAAACAACAGGGACACTGCTCAGTTCTCATACAGATTTACCATGCCATGCCATTTTCTGGTGGAGACGATTTACCAGATAAGGAAACTATCTGTTACTGTACATCAAAAAGATTTCAGTTTTGCTGTGATCCTGCATTCAGCAGGAATTAATTCAGTAATCCAGGTGTACTGGAGCTGGGGTTATCTCTTCTCATGTTACCAACACAAGACTATTTGAAAAGGTCTTTTTTACAAACTACCAAAAAACACAGTTACCACTTTTTTCCTATCTCTGTTTAACATATATCTCTTAACACTTGCTCTGGCCTGTAATTTTTCTCCAAAGATAATGTCTTGCTCCAAGGAGTAAGTGCCAAGTTGCCATGTGCAAGTGTCTCCCATTGACTTATGAATGCAGGCTTCAGCAGTGAAGGTTGCACAGGGGGTGATAAGATGATAAGAAGATTGTTACAAGACAGCATTAAATTTTTTTTTTTTTTTCCCTTGGAAGATGAATGATTCATTACAAGTGAAGAAAAAGTGAGATGTGAGCAGAGGAAAATTAAGAAAGGCTTTTTGCAGTGGATTGAAATCACTCCAGGCCAGACTGGGCCAGCCAGAGGGAAATTTCAATGCAGAAATTACAAACATAAAGAGTATAAATGCATTTCTACAGATTGAAAACTTGCTTGATCTTCACATCTCCTCCTTCAGGTTTTCAAAAGGTCTTTGGAGGGTTTTGTTGTTTGTGGAGGGAGTTTTCAAACTGAGAACTAGATTTGAACAGTTACTCTCTCATAACCAGTTGTCTTCTCCTCTCTTGCCCTTCCCCATCTGTAAGGACCATCCCACTCATCAATATTCAGTCTCAGAATCTCGTACATCAGGGAACAGGAGAACAATATAAAACAGAAGAAGAACTCTCAGACAGCTGGGGAATATTTTAGAGGGCTGATGTGATTTGCTCAATGGAAGTGCCCACCTGGAGTTAGCCCACGGCACTTCCTCATGGGAAAAGGTGCTTTTAGAGAAAAGAGGGTTTTAAAGAAGAGGTGCCCTGAACTAGCTCAGTTGCCAGAAGTGGTGTAGCTGTTACCTGTTGTCACTGGTGAGATAGATCTATCCTAAATGCATGAGTCAGGACCCTTCTGCTGCACTGAGATTTGCATCAAATCCTTTTTCAGTACAGCAGGTACAGCAAAGATGATTGAGATTTCATCTGAACAAAAGTGAGAAACAATACACAAGGAAAAACCCCCAGATGTGTGAATGGGAAGAGGGATATCATTGGGAGGACCAGGATCATTAGGTATCTGCATGAAGTCCAAATGCAATTTTAGTTCCCTATTGCCAGTGAAGCATTCAAAGTCAGACAGGATGACAAGGACAATTATGTCCCTGCAGCTCTCACTGAAGTGAGACATGCAACTGCAAGAACAGACGGAGCTGGTAGTAACTATTGGATGAGGAAACATGATTGAAACATTGGGACTGAGACACAATTAGAAGTATCAAGATGGAAGGGGAAGGGGGAGGGGAAGGGGGAGGGGAAGGGAGGGAGAGGAAGGGAGAGGAAGGGAGAGGAAGGGAGAGGAAGGGAGAGGAAGGGAGGAAGGGAGGAAGGGAGGAAGGGAGGAAGGGAGGAAGGGAGGAAGGGAGGAAGGGAGGAAGGGAGGAAGGGAGGAAGGGAGGAAGGGAGGAAGGGAGGAAGGGAGGAAGGAGGAAGGGAGGAAGGGAGGAAGGGAGGAAGGGAGGAAGGGAAGGAAGGGAAGGAAGGAAGGAAGGAAGGAAGGAAGGAAGGAAGGAAGGAAGGAAGGAAGGAAGGAAGGAAGGAAGGAAGGAAGGAAGGAAGGAAGGAAGGAAGGAAGGAAGGAAGGAAGGAAGGAAGGAAGGAAGGAAGGAAGGAAGGAAGGAAGGAAGGAAGGAAGGAAGGAAGGAAGGAAGGAAGGAAGGAAGGAAGGAAGGAAGGAAGGAAGGAAGGAAGGAAGGAAGGAAGGAAGGAAGGAAGGAAGGAAGGAAGGAAGGAAGGAAGGAAGGAAGGAAGGAAGGAAGGAAGGAAGGAAGGAAGGAAGGAAGGAAGGAAGGAAGGAAGGAAAATAATCTAGCAGAGAAAGAGAAAAGAAAGAATAAAACCAAAGCTGCAAAGTCAAACCAAAATCTAAAATTCAGGTTGAAAGGTTAATGACTGCAAATAGCTCAACTGGGGTGCTGAATATTGAAAACTACAAATCATGTTGAACAAGGGAGTAATCAAAAAAGGAAGGAAAAGAAACACACTGGGCCATGGCAAAGGCACAATTAAACTCACTTGATGTAAGTCCAATGCTTTTTCATAGAGATACATCCAGTGCAAATGAAGTCCATAATTGGAAAATATGATTTGGCACCTCTTTATTTCCCTACTGAAAACATACCTGCTGTTTTCATTTTTGTATAAACAGATGTTTGTACAAATATTTCTAGTTTTATATAGCCAGATTTAATCCAATAACTTTCCTCCAAGTGCTCTCAAAGCCCAAGGTGAAATCAGCAATGCTGCACAAAGTGCCATTGTCAATGACCACAGCTCAAGGGCTCGGGGTGTCAGTGGACACAGCAAGCAGTGCTCCCAGACAGGTTTGTGAATGGACATCAGCAGAATGGACATCATCAGAGGGTCTATAAACCAACCTTCAAATGGCACAGGAAAAACAGTGAGGAGCTTGCAGCATTTGACCAGCTTGTTCAGCAGGTCTGCACAACTGCTCTGCATTGCAGAGAGAGATCTTCAGAGCAGGGAAAGTTTTGAATTTATGCTAAAAGTGGGAGCTAGGCATGTTGTACCTGAATGCAAGTATCTGGCCATATCTGGCATTCTGGGACTTACACAAGCTGCATTTGGTTTCTATGTGAAGTTTCATTTCCAACCCATGAAACCATAAAGAGAATGGGTTGACAGAAGTGTGCAAGGAAGTTGCAGCCTTCCCTATTGGCACCACCTGGGGCACACACTCTGCAACACACTGTGGAGAGGATAAAGCCTTCCTTCTCCACAGCTCCTGGTTAAAATGCTTTGGATGCTACCAGCCTGAGAAGTTGCCTCTGGACTTTCCTTGTACGTTGCAGTATGATATTCAAGGAATGTGAAACTGTATTTTTATTTTAGCAATCACACTAAAAGAACTTAAGCATAGGTCAAGGTAAGCAGACCATATGGTCTCATTAAATAATAAATTTTTTTTCAGTAACAGTTATGCAGAATCTCAAAAATCTCTCTTTTCACTGCTTCTTTCATTCTGTTTTTTTTTATAGTATTTAAAAAAGCCAAACAAATAACTAGAGGACCAATCCATATGTCTGCTATAACCGGAGATTTCTGAACCTAATATGATCAGGGTTTTTGTTTGTTTGTCCCATAGACCCTGGCTGCTTCTTAGCTGTGGATTATGGTCTGTCATAGAAAAAGCAGCTTTTTAAACTGCTTTTCTTTCCGTTTTAAACTGAAAGAAATTTCTCAGGTCAGTATTTTTAATCTGAAAAAAAATCTGGAAACCAGTAAAAGTATTTGGCTTGAAGAAGAGGAGTTGGAAAGTGTTTTGGTGCAAAAAACAGTTGGAGACCTCATTAAATTCTCTGGGAGACAGAGACTGGCAGAGCTCACATGTTCTGCATGAGGTCTGGATTTTATTAGACTACGTGCTGTGGACCTGTCATATTCAATAAAATGAGACTTTGATTTCTATTTGTTTCTTAATTAAAGTGTTTTTTAGGAAAATCTGCTCCCTAAAAGAAGATACCAGAAAAAAAAAAAAAAAAAAAGGAGACTATTTAACCATAAATGGTCAATGTCAAGTTTCTTATATAATGCAATAGAAAATCCCAGAAGCAAAAATGCATTTCACTCCTTCAGAGCTCAATACTCCTCTTTTGTTTTTTACAAATCTACCCTGTTGTAACACATTTTCAACACCCAGTTCCTGCCTTGGGTACTGGTCAGGGTCTCAGTGCCATAAGATTTCCAGTATAAGAGGGTACCATACAGTCATTCAAGAGAAAGGAAAGTGAAGAAACAAGTAATGTGTTTCCTTTACTTTTTTAAACTGAAAAAAAAAAAAAAAAAAAAGTCAAGACAAACATCTGATGACTCTGCATGGGTTAAAAAAAATTCCAGGTAAATGAAAAAGGTCACCTTCATAGATTAGGGTGTGCTTTGTAGTACAGGTTTTGCCCTGGGATTTTCTCTTTCAGAGAAAGTCAAAGAAAACAAAGAAAAGAATCTTCAGTGTGAAGCTGGCAAGTATATCCATAAATGTGCACATTGCTTCCAAATCTAGGTGGATAAAGAAAAAAAAAAAAAAAAAAAAAAAAAAAAAGGGGATTGTTGAAAACAGATAAACAGATTAGAGGCTGCCCTCGAGGAAGTCAAGTACAAGGACTGGACAAACCCTGACAGGAAGAGGGACCTTTACTCATTCCCAGAACAACTGTGCAGTTTCCTCCTAATAAGACATTAAGTTACACTGCTAAAATTATGTGGTTTCAAGGTCTGAAAGGGGCTTTTAGTATTTTCTCAGCAAGCCCAGTAGTAAGATAGATTCAAAGAAACCTTCCTGAAACAAAGTGTTATTTAACACATTACACAGACTATATTTAAAGAGCTTACTTTTTAAAATGAGGAGATGGTAAATCATCATCGACATAAGCAAAAAAAAAAAAAAAAAAAAAAAAAAAAAAAAAAAAAAAAAAAACAAAACCAACATGATGTACAAAGTATACAAGAGTAAACAGCAAAACAATTTTTTTTGTTGGGTTGTTAGGGCTTTTTTTTTTTTGGTGTTTTTTTTAGTTCATTTCTTCTTGTATAACTCCCACATCAGTAAAACAGCCCTGAAAATGAATCAGCAGTATTAACTCCCTAGGCAATTATGTGCTGTGAGGGGCAGGTTGTCCTTTCTCATGTATAGTTAAGAAATGCATTTGTTTTTCTCTTTTAAACTGAACATACTGCTCTTTGTCCTCACCAGGAGGCAAGCAATCAAACAAACAAATCCAACCAATAAACCAAAAATAAAACCCCAAAACTGAAAGCCCCGGTGAAGTCAGAATTTAATTCTCTATTAATAAATGAGGGCATCAGAGTCTGGGGAGTGTGTATGGAGAAATGGTCCCTTAAGTGCCAACCTAACAATTCCACAGAGCTTTTTTCATGCAAGTTCTGGAAAGAAGCTTTATTAAATGATTTACTCTTTAGCCACAGCACTTACCTCAGAAGAATCTGGCTGGAAGCTGTCTGCAGCCTGCTGTTAAAAACACTGCCTTGTGCCAAAACAGGAGTGCAGGAAGAAGAGATGAGTAGATCCAGAGACTGAGTTTTGTCTGGGCATTTTGAAGTGGTTTACTTTGTTCAGAATGAGCTTTCATCAGCAATGCAGTTACTGCAAACACTGCACTGGGGCTCAGTCTGGCACTGTTGTGAGGAACTTTGTGAGTGGGGAGCTGAGTGTGCCTGGTTTTTATCCAGACCTGATGATATCTCCAGTATTGCTTAAAGCATAACTAATGCTGCAACTACCATCCTGTTTTGCTACTCCGAGTCTGCCAATTCTTCTCACATCCTTCTTCCCCTAGAGCATATCCCAGTTTATATTCCTAATTTTCAAAGATCTCCAGTTCTGCCCTACCTGTCCTTCTTATCAGTTAGCACCTAGGATAGCTCCTTCCCTTACTCTTAGGTGGCTCTGTTTTTGATTTAAATCCTTTTCCCTGTCCCAAATTCCTTTCTAACATATTATATATATATATATATATATATATATATACACACACACACACACATATATATATATATGTGAGATAAATATAATTATAAAAGTTTTAAGCCTATCAATCTGTCTGCAGCCCAGCCTCACCTCAAAACCCACTTTGGGTTAAAGCAACAGCTGTCATGAAAAACTACCAGAGGGTGCACTGCAACAAAACCTGTTGATTGGGAATTTAGAGAACATTTAAATTGACTTAAAGTTTGCCATAACTCCTTATCTCAGACCTTTCCACTACTGCTTATTATTCATTTCCTTCTCCTGTTATAATTTCCCTGAAAACTGAGCCAAGTTCTTGGTGCCTGGATCATCCTACTGTGCAGTAGGATGATTCCTGGCCAGCAATCAGTCTGCATGGCATGCACAGAAGGGAAGGGATGTTTATGTTTAGGGCTGTTAGTGGAAAGTTGTGGACTGTGGCACTGAAAACTTAACAGATCTTAGCTGTCACATCCTTGCAGTCTACAGCCTTTATGGTACTAGGTACCATGGAATTTTGGATATGGATATACTGACATATTAGTGTGTTTGTAGCCGAGTCATGTGGAGGTGGTGTTTGTTGTTTGCCTGATCCACTGCAGAGCTCGCCCGAAAACAAAAGGCAGCTTAGTCAGTTTTCCCATATAAGCAGCAATTCTTTGAAGAGATGCAAAGAGGTTTTCACAGCTGTTAAAAAAGCAATGCCAGGACACTTAGTATACCTTCCTTCTAAATTATCTCTGTGTTTCAGAAAGGCTACAGCATTTGTACAGGATTATGGTGTGCTGCATCTGCCTGGGAAACTGTGGTTTTGTGGGTTCCTTGTGAACTGGACTTTAAAATATCAAAGACCCCACATTTTCTCTTAACTGTTCTTAAACCTCAGCTTGCCATTTCTTAATCTTCCCCCTCAGCTACCACCCACCTTCCTGCCTGCTGTTCTCAGACTGGTCTGTATTAACAGGGGCAGAGGCTGAGCAGAGCCTGGGGATGAATGAGATTACTCCTGTCACAATTTGGTACTGGGTGGGTCTTGGGCTTAGGGGAAGGAGCAGCTCCTTGGTCTGGAACATCGCTCTCCTGCAGCCCTTTCCCTCCTGTCCCTGAGGCATGTGGGCTGTGGAGCTGCAGGGCACAGAGCAAAGCCCTCCATGCCAGTCTGAGGCAGAGGAATTGGCCCCAGTGATGTTCCTGAAGAGCAGGCAGCAAGAGCAATCCATCCTTTCCCAAAGCCATGGATGGCTGCAGTGAGAGTTCCTGCTCCACCCTGGCTATAAGCAGGGTCTGTAAAAATGTTCACATTGTGTAAAGGTGGAGGTTCCCCTCACACAGTGCCCTTCCTCCCCTGATAAGGGACCAGGAAACCTGAAATGAGGGAGAGCTGTGGAAATGGCGGCTCCCCTGGGCTAAGGAAAACTGAGAGTTTGGAGAAACTGTGATGTTTGTGCTTTCATAAGGCTGAGGTCATGAGATGGCCACCCAAGCTGGAGGACAGGGCTCTGCCTGTTGGGCAGATGTCTCTTTACACCATAGTCAGCTGGGCTGTGGAGAAGCTGCCTTTCTGCCAGATCAGTTCCACTGTGAAGATCTCACCAATTCTCTAAAACAGCCTGAACATCCTGTAATCTACCTCTTATTCCTTGCTTTCTGGGAGATTTTCAATGTCACCACGACATAACATATATCTCAATTTTCTCTAAATAAGGCAGAAGTAATGGATTTTTTTCTTTCCTTCCTTCCTTCATTATGAAGATCAACTTGTTATAGTCTAAATTTCTGGGGTCTACACTACTACATTTATATAAATACTAGAAAACAAACACAGGTCCATTATATGTGACTGGGTTAATTGGGGTTTTGTTTTGCCTTTCATCTGTCAATGATGCCATTGACTGCAGCTGCATTAAGAACCCTTAGAAAATCTCACTGGTCTCCATGATTCCATGTTTTGTCCACTCTTTTGCCACCATCTCAGAAGCTGAGTGGTAGCTAAAGAAAGAAGATAAAGAGCTGTGTTTCATTAGAGATCAAAGCTTAGAACCTCAGAGAAGTTATAAAGACAGGGTAGCATTGAATATTGCTAGAAAGCTGCACCTTACCTGCCCAACAGTAACTACGAACAAGCCTCTATACAAATGTCAGCATCACCCTCAGCAGCAGCTGCTCAGTCTACTTTTTCAGGCCCTAGAACAGGCACCAGCAGCAGCAAATCTACTTTCCTGCCAATAATGTTTCAAATTTTTTTTGCTGTTCATGTAGTTTTAATATCACTCATTGTGGCAATATTGTTGCTAATGAAATAAAAAGCTGCATGACTCAGAAACCTCCTCTGCAAGGACCTGGAATAAGTGTAAAAATACGCAATTTCTGCATGTGAAAGACAGTTTTCCTTTCCAACAAAAGTTGCAAAATGCACATCCTTTTAGAGCAAGTAACAAGACTCCTGAGAGCCATCTTGCTAATGTGAAGGGAACAGCTTATATAATTACATTTGTTCGTATTTTATTTGCTCTGTTTCACAATGTTCAGGAGTTGTTATTGTCTGTTTTTTTATAATTACACATTTTAAGATGAAATTATAGCACAGCTTTTAGCTGTGCAAGTCCTAGTTTAATCTGCATTTTTATACTTTTGCTGGGTATTTGCTAGAAGTCCAGCTGGTGGGAGATTCAAAAACAACTCATAAGCTGCTGCTCACCAAACCTGCTGGCAGGGGCACGATCTCACCCCCTTTGTCCCAGCACCTACCTCTTATTAGAGAGATCAGTTTGTAGCAGCTCTTAAAGTCCACCCTGGACATTCAGTGATTGCTGACAAAATGCAACCATCATGTAGTAATTTCAACATCTGAAGAACTGGGCCATTAGACATTCCACTGATAAATAATGCTGCTGGCTGTCACGGTACAGATAGCCTTAAAATAAAGGCTACCCACAACAGAACGACTGGAGTCTGAAAACAGAAGCATGTGTTCATTTGTTTTGAGATGTATTTGAAAATGCAATTCAGTATGTGCTAAATTAATGATCACAGGCAGAAATCAGATAGAGGCAAAAGGTAGAGGAAACAGAATAGAAACAGGTAGAGGAAAAAGAATCCACGTGCCATGTACCTGTTTCTGCTGTGATGTGCTGGGAATTAGTTTAAATATATCTCTTACATCTGTTGATTTTTGGTTCTGCTTTTGAGTAATAATCCAATCTGCATCAGTATTTAAAAATAATTTAGCTCCATACTGCAGCAAAATTTATTATAAAACCATAAATAAACCAAAATGAAGATTGCCCAAGTCCCAGGACTGTAACATAAATGTATAGGGATGACTAACTCATTTTAACACACACATGAAATATTATTTAAGCTGACAACCTGCTGGGTTTCTTCATTATATCAAAAGCAACCTTTAAGATTATGTAACAGCTGTAAATATAGCACCGAAGCAATTAATGGTTAAAAGAGGCTTGACAGAAGCACTGTCTTTCTTAGTTATTCAGCTATCAGACTCAGAGAAGCTTTGTTGATGCAGCAGCAGACTTCTGCCCTCCAGTGTAATTCTGACTTGTGCTGAGCATCCAGTGAAACTGAAACACTGCAAAGAAAAAGAGGGAATTTATCTCATTTTCCATGATAAACATACTTTGATACTTTTTGTCATACCTGAATGTTTTTTTTTTTTTTCATAAACACTGAGCTAAGTGCTGTGTCAGAGCCCAAAGAGACCTCAGGTCTGCAGCTTTGTCCCTTTTTAGGGCCACTCTGAAGCACCTGGTACTGTGTGATCACACACACAGGTGCTTTCCTGAGCTGGCAGTGGCTAATTATGTCCATACACAAGTGATCTTCTGGCCTTTTATGGCCAGATCAGCTTTGAAAATGTTCCCTTTCATTCTATTCTAGTAGAACTGTGTTTCTGCAGTGCTAAAACACCTCACAGGCTCAGGCTAATTTCAGAGTGGTTTTAGTTAAGCTCTTTCTGCCCTAATGCAGGACAGGGGGTCCCACTCTCTCCCTCTGTGCATCTCACATATTATTAGAACTACACCAAAAACTAAAAGCTTGGTAAAGAGTCTACATGACAAATACAGGACCATACCAAGCCATAGTTCTGTGACCTGACTGTCAGGCATTTGCAGTTTGTGGGATGAAGTGTTGGCTTTGATGTTTTTCCCCCCAAACTACTGAAAGACACTATCCAAGAGGACTGTGCTCCCCTGTATGTCCTCCTGGCTGAGGTGCAGATACTTCCTCCTATGGGAAGGAGTCAGAGGACACTGCTCTCCCTTGAGGACTGGCTGGCATCAGAATCCTCTCTGCAGGTGTGTTTCCAACAGTCCAAATATTTTGCCTTTAAACAGCAAATTATGCTCTCTTTTGTTCAGATAGTCAAAATTGGTGCAGTAGTTATAACAAGGATCATTTAAGTGGAATGAGGATGAAGCACAAAATAGCACCTTAAATGAAACTGGACCACAGACTATATCATTAGGTTTCTGAGCTGTAGTACATATTTTAAAACCATAGTAAAATTCTGGCTGCTCTCAGTAGTTTGGGATTTAACTTGTAAAATCAAAATGGATGCAAAATGTTTTATTTTAAAAACTTAAGTACTGTATCAATTCAGGACATAATAAAGCCAAGATTTGTACAATGAATGAAGGAAGGAAGAAATAAGAGAAACATTCAGAGCACAGGACACTAGTGAGAATCAGGTATGCTTAAGAACAATGTTTAGGTTGTCATGTCCCTGAGGACTCTTGGGGAACGGGTCTCATGTAATTGAGTGGAAATGCCATCTGACCTGAAATAGTCTTATGAAAATATTTGTTCTAAAAAAATCCATTTCCTGGGAAGGAAGTAGAGCAGGAAAAGATTTTAAATGTAAATCTTCATAAACAGCTGTACTTTAATAGCCGAGTCCAAATATAAAAACACATTTGCAGAAAGTATGAGCATGGGTAAATATTTTTTTTACTTTCCCATTAATAGACTAGACTTTCCAATAAATATGCCCATAAGTTTTACTTCTAAAACTACTGAAAAATTTATATGAGTTTAATACTAGAGGGATTTGTGTTTCTATTAACATTTCAGGAGTCCAATTTATTTTCCCAATAGATATTTGATATTCTTGTCTTGGGTGCTTTAAAGGAAATATTTTCCTCCAATGTTTAAGAGTGTACATCAGGGGAAGAACTGCTTTTTTTGAGGTTAGAAAGGAACTTTTATCTAGTTTCTATAAATTTACGACAAAACCAGGAAATAATCCAACTTACTGCAATCTCAACTGCATGCTGTTTAAATTGTCAGATCCACAGAAAAACAAATTACATTCTGGCTGATGGATTTATCTTCTCTATAGATGTGAATCATTTGAAAAGAATTATCAGAATGCAGTTACATTTTATGGATTTCACATAATTCTCAAAATTTCATAGTGTGGAAATATCTTATTTGATGGGAGATGGATCTCTAGCTCATTAGTTAGGGACAGGTCTGGAATCCTTGGACCCTTGGCAAAATTGCATTGTCACTTCTGTGTGTATCAAAGACAGATTTAACCATGTTATTCTCTCAGTAATGGCATCACTGCTTCCCACGGCTTGCTGAAAGCAGAAACAATCTGCCTAAAATATTCTCCTCTGTCAAAGTTTTAATTTTGTTTCTATGTAAATAATGCATATGTGCAGGCACTAGTGCTGCTGTCATTAACTGGGAATAAACCTGGAGCTTTCAGCTCTGCAAGTACAGACCCACACAAACTGAGCAAAAGAAGCAGTTCTGTCACATTCCATTCAATAACAGGCTGCTGCAGCCGCTGTTACTCACCGTCGGGAGGGCAAATCTGCATGCATTAAGCACTGTTTATAATATTAAATGTGGAGGTGCCAGCAGAGACTGTGGGGCCCTCATTTGATCAGTTTTAAAGGGTAGGAATCAGGCATGGCATGAAGAGAGGTCGTTTGTGGCTTTGCTTGCAAGCACGTTCTGCCTCATTGTGGCTCTCCCTGGCTGTGCTATAATCATTAACTACTACGGCTCTGTAATTCCAAACAAACCACACTGGAAGCAGCAACTGCAAATGAAATAATTAAAGTCAGCTTTGCTTTGCTGAATGTTAATAGGCTAATTGTCCCACAGACACTTAATGGAAGCATGTACCTCTTCTGTCTGTGAAGTAGTGAAAGCTTACTTAAATGCTGCAAATGCACCTCAAATGATCCAGCTAGAGACACTACATGCTGCAGAGGTAAAAAAGAAAAAAGTTCCTTTTTCTCAAGTCTCAAAGTGATGAAATCTCGATTGCAGGGGAAGGCTGTCTTGAAATGCCTGAGAAATAGCCCATTGAATTGATATTCTGTCAGAGTCTTTCATTGCTGAAGACAGAGAAGTAAAACAAATAAATCCTGTCACTGAGGAGCGAGCTGAACTCAATACAGTGCACAATGTTTGCAAGGTCAACTCCCTACTCTCTATAGGCGGGTCTGTTTATAACTGCTGTGCTCAAAACCAAAGCCCACTGCTGATCCCCATGTGCTGACAGCAGTTACTCTCACACTGAAGCCAAAATAATAAATCTCACCAAGCATTCTTCAAAAGGAGACCTGCATCCTTCAGGGTTAACTGCATGGAAGAGGAAAGCAATGTCAGAATGGAGTCAAACTTTAAAAAACACTCTGCAAAAGCTTTGAAGGTTGCTTGGGCTCTGGGAGGGGAAGAGTCCAGAAGTCACACTGATTTTTCCATCACTCTTCTCTTTCCAAACAATATTTATTTGTCTGGTTGTAATTCACATTTTCTGTATATTTCACCTCTATTATTCTGTGCCTGAGCTTGAGGAATCCCTTTTCTGTAATTTTTTAACATCTCTCTTCCCCTTTCAAGCTACATGAAGGGGGCACAATTGATGTGCTGCCAAGGATGAGTGGATCCCCATCATCTTCTGCACCAGAACACCCACAGAACATGTTCACTCAGTGAATACACAGATTAAAACGTGTGCAGCTCTTTTTAGCTGATCATACACACACATTACTTTCTTCTGAGGCAGAATGAAGTTTCCCCCTCCTCAAATGTGTTCATTCCATGAGAAGGGGACACAACAATGGATTTCAGGGTCCCCAGTGACTCAAGCAGGCAGCCAGTCCTGCTAGGACACCAATAAGCAGTACCTAGGTATCAACCTCAAGTCCTGAACCCTCCTATGCACATTTTCAAAGCAAGGAGAGAATAAATGATTGAGGCAGAGAGCAGATGTTTAGGACATGGCTGCTTATAGTGTGAAAGAGAGAAAGACATTTTCCTCTGTTGATATCAATAAGGCTGAGCTGCTTCATTCTCTTATTTGAGGGAAGGTAAAAGCTGTTTTGAAATGCTACCCCTGCCTTGAGGTGTTACCCACAGGTCTGCTGAGGAGCAGTCACAACCAGCCAACTGCAACACCTTAACTGGGAAGGACAAAATGGGTAAAACTGTCAACCTGTGCTGTGCAGAAGAACTCAGTGTACACCTCACCACTTTTCCTGTCTCATTAAATTAAATCAAATCAAATCACCTCTGAGGTTTAGATGGTAGAATTGTGCACAACAGGGATCTGTCTGGGCTTTCAATTCTGCATGAAGTGTGGGTAAGAGGAATGTGCCTTTGCAGCTCAGTTTCATTGATGTGTGAGCTAGCATTCATGTCAGATTTTCTTTAAAGGATACTTGACTGATTCTATTTTTAGATTTTACTGTGATGTTATTTCATCAGATACTGCATGCATAATGCATCATCAGCAACAAAAAAATTAATCATAGCATAAATCAGCCAAAAGATGCTACAAGAAATCAAAGTCCAAATTGCTTTGCTTGGGGACTTGAGTAAATGGATTTTGGTTTTTAATTTCTAAATTCAGAGAGGCTCTGGGGGGCATGCTCCCCAGATGTATAGCTGATTGGTGAATATGTGTTGCAAGGCTATTCAGGAGCAATCCCAGAACCTGAAACATCATATTTCAATCTGAAAGAGCTTTTACAGGTTTTCCTTAAGAGAAATTGAGACCATGATTTGGGTCTGTCATCTAAATAATTCACTTAAAGTACAGTTCCTGACTGATGTCTGAAACCACCTGCTGATCATTCACAAATTCCAAACCGAGGAAGAAGAATTTGCAAAGTAATTTCAGTGTAGTCCCCCAAGACCCAGCAAGGAAACCTTTCACAGGCACAGAAGGCTCACAGTGTTCCAGTTTAATTTCCAACAGAAAAGAAAGAGTAATTATCCGGGGCTGTGGCCTGTTATTAATGTGTTAAGGAAACAGAATTCAAATCAGACACCTTACAGAACAGTACAGAGATCTGGTTTTCAACTGGGAAAGCTTTTTACTCATTGCTGCTGGTTTTGTTGTAGACAATCCATTCAATCTAGATCAACAGCTTTAAAAGTGGGTGAAATATGTTATTTGTGGGGTCAGATTTACAGGGCAGGGCATATTCCTTTTCCTTGCAGATAACATGGATGTGAGAGCACCAGCCATGTCAGCTAGGAGAGACCCAGCTGTTTGTGCAAGCAGGTGTCTGCCTGCTCCTTGTTTCACACTCTCAGGGAAGCAGAGGCAGGACCAGCTCAGGGCATGCTCTGTACAAGGACAGCCTGGGCTTGAAAGGAAGTGCTCAAGGATTAGGGCTCCTCTTGCTTCCTAAATAGCTGTCCTAGGTGAGATGGCTGAGCCAGGTCTAGGGAGCAGGGCAGCAGCTGGATGTCTCCATCCCAATGGGACAAACCTCAAAGTATCATTTAATTAGAGGGCCATACCTATGGCAGCAGGAATATTTTTTCCTGACCTCTGCGACTCTTCTTCACAGTGTTTTATCTTTTGCAGGGACAATCTTTCTCCTCCACACCTCTGCAATCTGGAAGAGCCTTTTGTAATTCTCTGTTTCATGGTTCTATCACATTTATCTTCAAGTTATCTCTTTCCTTTGATTAGGCCTTTTATTTCTCTTCCCCCATGGCTTATCCACCTCTGTTTCCATAGTACATAATTGAGCTGCTGAATATTCATTATTAGTCCCTGGAGTCACATAAAGATCTCTAGAGGAGGATAAAACCCTCCTTGGTTGTGTTTTGGTTAGATTAGAGCCAAAATACTAAATGTAACTTAGTATGCAATATCTCCCCTTAGTTTAGAAAGAATTGGAGAGGGAATATTTATCCTTTCATAAGGGAAAGGAGGGAAGGAAAAAGAATTGGAGACTGAGAGGGAAGGAGGGAGGAGGAAGAAAGCAGCCAGGCAGTCTGCAGGAAGGGGAAAGACTACAGTCCAGCTACTATGATGTAAAACTCCCCTCTGTCCTGAAATCATTGTGTTGATTGAGGGTATTTCATTACTGCTTGGTAATGGTGTCAGAACAAACAGACTTTCAAAGTGGCAGGAATAAACAATTCAAGCAACTAACTTTTTATTCAGTCAAGCAAACCTGCCAGATAAAGCTCCCTTTGCAAGCAGAGGTCTAACAGTGCCAGCAGTGTTTCAGACGGTCCAGCTATTAATGGGAGAGATTATAGGTGAGCTTTGATACCTTGCTTCACCAGTTTTAGGCTTCATTCCCTGGGGATCCCAGCCCCACTAAAGCATGGACTGCAGCAAGGGAAGGCTGTGTGCAGCCTGCTACCCTGTCTGCTTTGCCTGTTCCAGAGGGCTGATTTCCCCTGCCTGGGGAGGGAGGCAGCAGGGACAGTGGCATTCCCAGGGGGCAGTTCAAGGCATCTGGAGGTGCCATCCTCAGCACGGACTGGTTGGTTCAGCCTTGATGAATGCCCCATCTGATACTGTAAATCAGTATATATAAGCTGAATGAACAGATCAGGAAGACATGGCAGTTTGGAAAAACAAATCAATATCTTTTTCTTCTTAATAAAATTATCTGCATGACAGAAGTATTTGAACAGTTTTGGATTTGTTAGGCAAATGCTATGTTTGGCTGTAAGTAAGTACACCTAATATCCTCATTTAGCATGACTTCAGTTTGACCTTTTTATACTTTTGCACTAAGAGAAACATTCTCCAGTGACTGCGGTCAGGACTCTAATCTAGATCAATGTCCAGGGATATAATGAGTATTTAAAAGCATGAGCAGGAGAGATGAAAGGCTCTAGCCCTTCTAGGAAGGTAGAAGGACATACTCCTGCATGGGATGCAGCTGGACCAAAGTCTTCTCAAGCACCACGTTAATGAAAATTAACCTGATGTTCCTCTCCACTCTGCACTGCTGTTGCAGTTACACCATTGCAACCTTGTGATATCTTTGTCCAGGACATCTGCCTCAGCACAGGCATTTATCCACAGAGGACCTGTGCAACCAGTGTATTACATATGCTACATTCTGTTAGATTCACCATGAGGGTTTGCTAGCAGTTTCTTACATTTGTACACACGAGTTCCCTTGGTGAACCTTTGTGCTGACAAGGGCAGACATGCAGCATTTACATCCTGAGAGGTAATGATGGGATGCATCCCCATGATCATCCCTTTCCACATACCCAAAGCAACTCCCAGCACTTCAAAGTTGCCTGTAGTGTTGCAAAAAAATAGAAGTCCAAGACACATTGTCAGTTTAAAAACAAAAAACAGATTTGTGTTATAGAAGGCATATAAATTGCAAAGCAGTACCTTATGGGTGATGATCTGTCTGAATGACACTTCCTTTGCTGCTTTAGGGAATTTTCAAAATCAATGTATTTTAATGAGTCACTGTAATGACTTGAAACCAAATCAGAAAGAGAAACTTTCTGTAAAAGGCTACTTTTAATTTGGAACATGAGGTATTATTTAGAAAGTATCAAAAATCTGTTACTCATGCAATGATTCTTTACAAACCTAGTTACAAAGCTTTTCTTTGGTAACTGCTGTGTTAATGGAAATCTAAACCCTGGCACATGATAATCATTGTTATTCTTATATTTTGAATTGAAAAGGGAAATAATTTTCACTCAGATTCTTTACCGTGTATGTTTATAATCCTTCTTTCAGAACAAAATTAAATCTAATAAATATCCAAAACAAACTTCCTAAAGGTTTACAGTTCCCATCCCATGGGATGGTGCCTTTTGGTTTAAACACTTTTCCTTCATTTCATTGTTGATTTTTCTTTGGCTGATCTCAATATGAAGCTCATATGTTAAGGAGACAAACAGTAAAAGAACAAAACCCACAAGTCTT
Source organism: Vidua chalybeata (assembly GCF_026979565.1). Taxonomy (NCBI): domain Eukaryota; kingdom Metazoa; phylum Chordata; class Aves; order Passeriformes; family Viduidae; genus Vidua; species Vidua chalybeata. The sequence goes on from NC_071530.1 coordinate 144,550,159, forward strand.
GAAACTTAAAAATTGGAATTACTCACAGCCATCAAATCTGTGCATGAGTTATAATTAGCTCCATTTTTCACCCACATGAAAATTAGTAAAGGCTATGTTCAACTACTACAAATAAGCAGTTATACCCGAATATTGAGGGAATGTAACATATAGCAAGTGCTGATGTATTGCTAAAATTTTTTTAAAAATTAATCAAGAAAGACACAAATTCCTCCCAATACTTTGGACAGAAAAGGAGGGTTCTGTCACATTATCTGATCACACAGATGGACTAGATAAGTATTTATTTGCTCATGATAAACACACAAACATGCAGTTCTCAGTGCTGGTGTTTCCAAAGGCAGCACTGTGGAACTGGATCAGACCTTCTGGGGGGAAGGAAAGAGGAAAAAGAGCAATCTGCAACTCTGACAGAATTTGCAAGCTTTCTGAACCATAAAATATGTTGCTTCATGTCTGCCATGGAGAAAGTCGGGAGGGTATGGAAAGTTTTAGCAAAGGCACAGAAACTCAAGCTCCAGTGAGTTCTAATCATTAAAAGCTATGCAATAACTAATTTATCAGTTAAATGTAAAAGTTCAAGTAACAACATGCCCATCATGTTCCAGTTTGAATAATTTCAGCCTGCACAGTTGAAGCCCCTTGCCTGGTTTAGTGGACATCATCTGTGGGCCACTCATTCCTCGGGCCTCTTTAGTACACTTGCTTTCCAGGTTTCCTTTTGCTTCCATCTCTTTGTTTTGAATTTCTTTCCCCACGCATGGGTTAGCTTGAATCTTTTTCCATACTGAGTTTCATTTTGTTATTTTCAGCTTGGCTCTGAATGAGTTAGATGATGCTCATGCTGCAAAGCATTGCCAATCTTGTCATACCATCTGTTTCAAAAATTAGAGAAGAAGCTGAATCCCTTAATGGAATGAAATAACTGTACTTTGCTCTAGGAGGTTTCTTCATGGGTTCTGTTTTTTGTTCACTTGTTGATAATTCTGTCCTTTATGGCTCTGTAATTTAAATACCATTATGTTTTCTGCCATTAAGCCTCCCTGAAAGCTTAATTTTGCCTAAGACTGCTGATGCTCTATACAATCCAATTTATTTTGCACTTCGAAGCAGAAAAGTCTTCACAGATCTCTCTAAAATCTGAAGTAGTAATGAAGAACAGAATGTTTTATGAGACAATAACTAGATGGTTCTTCTGCTTATTTTTAAGGTTGTTGTGTGCATAGATTTCTATATCATCATCTAAAACAGTAAAAGGCAATAATTTTATAATTCCTCTTTAGAAATGGTTGTGATTTTTGCTTGAACTGAACCTTACTTGTGTTCTTTTGTGAATCCTATTGATTCTGCCTTAGATCTGGAGGATTTCAGAAGGGCCAGTGAGAATGTGCTTCTCTACCCCTACGGCAAACAAAGGAAAACCAGCCTGGAAAAGGTGCAAGAGAAAGGTACAACTACAGGAGTGAGGAAGCATCGTTTCTCCTCTGTGTACATCTGAACATAAGCTCGTTACACTCCATCCTCCTGCTCCTCTCAACAAAGTGGCACTGAAGGTGAGTGCATAGCTCTGCAACAGCTGGACAGGATGAAGATTTTTTTTTTTTTTGCAAAGTCAGTGAGTATGTACAATGCAATTAAAAGTTACGCTTTCTCCTAATACAGTCCTATGTGTGTATGAGAGTGTTGGTTTTTTGGTTTCTTTTTAATTATTTCCTTAATTTCAGTGTTTTCTACTGACTGACCAGACCTGGTTCCTTCAGAGGGTAGCATTTTCCTCATCTGAGGAACAAGGAACAGAGCAGAGCTGGCAGAATCTCATTACATGGGCATTTCAGTAAGAGACCCACCAGGAAATTTTCAGGGCCATAAATAAGCAGGAGAATGACTGAGGAAGATTACAGCAGTGGCAGGGGATTCAAGAGGAGCTGAACACTTCAACACTTGTTTGAAGCTCACATAGCAGCTGTTGACAGATTTCTCTGTTTCAAGCCCTGCTGCAAGCTGCTATTGATGGGGAGAATCACAGGTCTTGCTGTCCTTTTCATCTGCTAACCAGGTTTATCTTCAGCACTTTAAGCTTTCTTCCTTCCATTAAAATTTTTCTTCTGCTGGACTTGCTAGAGCTGTTCTGGACAAAGATAGCTGTAAGTTAAGTGTTGAAGGCATGAATCACAGCACAAAGCATAGCTAGAAATAAATGAGTAGTAGGGGTCTGTGGTGTGTCTCAAGCACAAAAATCATCTGCAGTTACCAGCCCTGCAAAACACCCATGTGGGTAGTGCCTCAGCCCATCACCTTTGGACAGATGTGAATTTCTCTCTTCCCTGGAGCTGGGCAGTGGAGGAAAAGTCACTAAACAGTTCATACTTCCCTCCTATCTCTTTGCTTCATGAAAACAAAACACAGATTATAAAGTCATGGGAATGGATCAATTTTACAGGAGTCAAACAAGTTTAGAGGAGTTAGAATGGCAAGCTTTTATGGCATCATCTTCCCTTGTAAAGCACTGTTATTGTTTCAAAGAAAAAGGTGCAAAAAACAGTATTAGAAAATAATAAATGTCTATTGGGAAGGATTAGACTACAGCTTCAGCTTGAGAAATGTTTTTTCAGATTGGATAATTTTTAACAAAATGCATATCCTTCCTCCATCTGATTTCATTTCCTAAGCCCTGAAGTCTTCCCTCTCATAGGCAAACTCCTTGTTTCTGTGAGATTTTTGATTGCATAAGGACTGCACATATTCACAAGATTTGAGTTATTTTTAATTTTTTATAATCTCTGAGATTAATTATTTATAAGCAGTTTTTAGAAACTTTTAGGTTTGGTGTTACTAATTTAATGCATCTTTTCTTCCCAAATCCTTTTGACAGTGCATTATTATGCATCTCAGTTCAATCAATAATGAAGCTTCATTTTTCATTCTAATTAGTCATCACATTTTTAATAGCCCACAAAATAAAAATGACAAGTGATTTATTTTCCTAAGCCCGCAACCAAAGGTTTGGAACATATACTCAAAACCACTCTTTTCCTCTGAAGTGTAAATCAGTCTGTGGCACTTTAGTTTGTTATCTGCACAAGACTGGATTGTGACGGATAACATGCAAAGAATTTTGAATTCTTACAGTGTCATGTTTTGTTAGCAGAATAAAATTATTATTATATCATTATACAATACCATTCATACTACCTAAAAGCACCAATTTACCTCTTCCCACAACAGGCTCTGTACTAAGAGAAAATATTCTTTTATTCTGTTCTGGAAGTGGAAGTCAGCATGGAGTTCAGTGCTCTAAAAACTCTTTGCCACTAAGACTTTCTCAGAAAAGTAATGCTATTATGAGGATCTAGTCAGCCAGAAGGTTGAGTAGTTAAGCATCCAATCATCAAAGTTCTGAGCTCATGTTTCTTTGTGAAAGAAATGAGCAATATTGACAATCAATCTGCACATTTTGGATTATTTCTAGATACTGCTTCATCTTTGAGGGTTTATTTTTGTTTTCTAATTTTGTTAAAGACCACTAATTAATTTGAAAGTGAGAGAAGAAATTTCCTAAAATGCTGATTTATACCAGTCAGTCTGCAATTATACCTGTTAACCTTTGCTGTTAAAACAGAATCAGTTCTTGACAATATTATACAAAAATAGACAAAAGCTGAAAGAGATTCTCACATAGTCTCTAGAAACTTCTAATTTTTTCTAGGCTTTTTTGATTGTTTATACCTGTAGTTGCCCAAATTCCATTGATCCATGTTGAAGTTTTTTACTGTTTATATGCTAACTGGCTTTAAGTGTTTTCTAAGAACAACTCCTCTTTATTGAGAGAGTTTTCATTCCTTTAATGTTCGTTAAGGAAATTCCAGCCCAAAACAAGGATCTATCTTTATACCAAAATTATGACTTTCAAGGAAAAAAAAAAATTAAATTACTGTGAGTTAACATCATCAGGATGGCTGAATTATATGAAAAATACAGTTCCATACAAGCCTGCTACCCATATTACTTTTTTGATATTAATAAATCAATTTTAAGACCTTCCTTTTCCTGCTGTTCTACCTCCTTGGCAAAGCAGCTAAATGTGCATTCATTTTTACCTCTCAATAGAGGAAATAACTCCGTTTCCCAGCCCTAGTTTCATTAAAGATATGGTGCTGCTTTGGCTGGAATAAAGCTGATATAGGGTTGAGTTTTGGATTTGGGTTGGAAATGGCATTAATAACACAGGGATATTTTAGTTATTGCTGAGCAGGGCTTACACAGAGCCAAGGCCTTTTCTGCTCCTCACAAGTGCAGAAGGAGTTGTGAGGGGACACAGCCAGGACAGGTGACTCCAACTGACCACAGGGATATTCCAAGCCATATGCTGCTGTACTCAGCATATAAAGCTGGGTAAGAAAAAGGAAGGGGAGACATTCAGAGTGATGGTGTTTGTCTTCTCAAGTCACTGTTATGCACAAGGGAGCCCTACTTTCCTAGGGATAGCTGACCTCTGCCTGCCCATGGAAAGCAGTGAATGAATTCCTTGGTCCACTTTGCTTGTGTGCTCAGATTTTGCTTGGCCTATTAAACTGTCTCTATCTCAACTCACGAGTTTTCTCACTTCCACCTTTCCAATTCTGTCCACAATCCAGCAGGAGGAGAGAGCAGGTGGCTGTGTGGGGCTTAGCTGCTGGCCAGGGTTAAACCACGGCAGAGGTTATATGGCATACACCTTAGCATGTCTGGAGTACTCTTGACATGCCAACATGCAAAGGTTTCTGGCAGGCAGTTTGACCAAGTGGACAGTTCTATCTAATCTGAGGGATGTAAGTTTTAACACTCTACAGGAGATGTGCGAGTTCATTGATCCTGTAGCCTTCAAAGAAGGCAGAATAATTGTACTTTTACAGATTAATAAAAGCAAAATACTGTGCTACTTGTCCCAGTTTGTTGTTACATTTTTCAGGGGGGCAGGAAGGAGGAAGGAGGGAGATTGCAGGGATTGCATTGCAGAAAGCAATCCCAACGAGAGGTGGTGCTGCACGTCCATTTTAGACTGAAGTTCTATCTTCTGCTAAGTGTTGGTTAGAAAAGAGAGTGGGAGGCAAGTGCTATCTCCCTACAATGTGATTGTTACAATCAAACTACTTCTTTACAAGAGCAGTACAGTATTTATTTTCCCTATTGCAGACAACAGAATTTATTTCCATTCTCACTGAGAGATCTGTGCAGCATGAAGTGTGCATCAGCTGATTTTCACTTGTACTTCACATCAGTTACAAATTCAAAACGACCTCTGAACCCTTCTTTTAAGTTGGGCTGTTCCACAGCTTCAGCGGCATGTTTTTGCTGTCAGAAATGCAAATTTGAACCTCTGTTAATGAAATGATACTCCATAAGCATCTTGGCATAGTTAATCATTATAGACAGTTCTTCGTCTACAAATCTTGAAGATAGGAGGTTGGATTTTAGGCATTTAAGTCTCTTTATTACACAAGAAAAATGGAGGTTATATTAGAAGATAGTAGATCCCATAAGGAATGGTGTGCTGCTCCCTCACACTAACACCCAAGGAAGCCTTGCTGGAGACATGATGGTTGGGGGCAGCCTTGGCTGCAGTGACCATGAGATTGTGGAGTTCAGTTCCAGGTGAGGAAAGAGCAGGGCAGTGAATAAGATTGCAACCATGGCTTCAGGAGTACCCTGCTGCTCAAGGTGGATCCAAGGTGAAGCTCAAGGTAGGCTCCTTCAGGGAGTGGATCATGAGTGAGGCTGAAGACCTCATAGCAAACCAAAAAATCTGCTAGAACTCAATGAATTCCTTAAGGAACCTATCCTGAATAGCCATGATCTCAAATCCATTTGGACATGAACCTCCTAGCGACTGACCCAATGCTTCTCACAGCTATGATGGCCTACATATGGGCCAAATATGGAAAGGTAAAAACTAGAAAACTGTGAAGAGACACTTTAGGGTACCAAAGTATTTGTGATGCCCAATGGGATGCTGAAGGGCAACCAGCAGCTGGTGGACATCACTGAGAAAGTGAAAGCAGAAGTAAGTCTGGAGGGAATTGGCTGATGTGGTTGCCAAGTCACTCTTCATGATATTTGAAAATTCATGGCAGTCAGGTGAAGTCCCAGGTGACTGGAGAAAGGGAAACATCATCCCCATCTTTAAAAATACAAAGGAGGTCCCTGGGAACTATCGACCTGTCAGCCTCACCTCCCTGCCTGGAAGCCATGCTAATGTATACCAAAAACAAGGAGGTCATTCAGGACAGCCAGCACATTTTCAAGGCTCAGTTCTGTGTGACCAACCCTGTAGCCTTCTATGGTGGAGTGACTACATCAGTGGACAAGGGAAGACAGATGTAATGTATCTGGATTTCTGTAAAGGCTTTGACACAACAGACTTCCACAGCTTCCCTCTCTCTAAATTGGAGAGAGATAGATTTGATGAGTGAACAAATTGAGCAGCCCTGCCAAGAAGGACTTGGGGGTGCTGGTGGATGAGAGACTGGATATGACCCTGCCATGTGCACTGGGAGCCCAGGAATCCAAACGTATCCTGGGCTGCATCTAAAGCACCATGGGCAGCAGGTAAGAAAGAGGGTTCAGCCCTTCTGCTCTGCTTTGGTGTGACCCCACCTGTAGTGCTGTGTCCAACTCTGGGGACCCCAGCACAGGGAGGACTTCAGCCTGTTGGAGTGAGTCCAGAGGAAGCAAAGATGATCAGAGGGCTGGAGTACCTCTCCTATGAGGAAAGGCTGAGAGAATTGGGATCTTTCAGTCTGGAAAAGAGAAGGCTTAGGGGTGATTGAATTGTGGCCTTCCAGTACCCAAAGGGAGCCTACAAGAAAGATGTAGAGAGACTGTTTACGAGAGCATGTAGAGAAAGGACAAGGGGGAGTGGGTTCAAACTGAAAGAAAGTAGGTTTAGATTGGATATTAGGAATAAATTCTTTATTGTAAGGATGGTGAGACACCCGAAGAGGTTGCCCAGAGAAGTTGTGGCTGTTCCATCCCTGGAAGAATGTATGGCCAGGCTGGACAGTGGATTGAACAACCTGTCTAGTGCAAGGTGTCCCTTTCCCACAGCAGTGGAGCTGGAAGCAGATGATCTTCAAGGTTCCCTTCCAACCTAAACCATTCTGTGATTCTATAATTTTACTTATGTGGCAAAGCCCTGACTACAGCATTTTAGAAATAAAGTTCCACATAAGAAGCTGTCTCTGATTGCTATGAATAAAAGCTTGAAATAAGACATAGGTGTAAAAATAAGTCTCAGATATCTGAGGGAAATAAGAAGAATCTAATTCTTGATATTATTGCTTAAATATGATGGTAATTAAGCCAGCCCCATGGTTTAGCAGAAGCAGGAAAATAAGCACAGCAGATGAATACATTTCCAGTGCTTGGATCACTGACACTATGTGTACCATAACAGCCAAGATAGCAGGTAGGAGGATGGCCAGTTTGCAATATTATCAGAATATCTTGCTGTGGTGCAAGTTCTTTGCATTAGTGGAAAAGAATATTATACATGATGTTGCAATTACTGGTCCTGCCCTAAATATGGGGAACCTAAGAACTGATGCCCTTAAGAACATAGAAGGGGCAGAGTCCTGAGTCCCCGCTCATGGAGAACATGTTTATTTATAACAAGAGTACTTTATACAAACTAAATTTTTCAGCCAGCCAACAAATTTAAGGGAAGGGTAAATTTGTAGCAAAATGTTCTGATATAAAGTTTCTTTCCTGCAAATACACTTATTAATCTAAACTGCAGAATGTATAAAAATGTTTCTGCAATCTGTGTAAAATACATCATAAAGTAATGCAGGAACTAGGCACCAGTGTCTCAGCATATCCCTAGAGATCCTGAAATTAATAGCTATATTTATAACCAAATTATATTCTGAATCTTAGCAATGGCAAGGGACGTTGTGTACGAACTGAAACATGTTGCTATTCTAGTGAGATACTGACTCACTAAAGGAGGAACAGAACTGGGTCAGCCCTAGCAAAGTCTGAATCTATGCCTGGAAGAGGGGCACTATTATCCCTTAAATATTTCTGAAATTTCAGCTCTTCCTTGTAGGCAAAACACTGGGGATTTATTCTGTAAAATGCAAATATTCGAAGCCTGGCAACTCTTTCATGCTTTTGATCTCCCGGTTCTGAATGTAGCTCACAGCTTGCAGGCACAGTGTCCTGTAGCCTGTCTGTCCCCTTGCCTTACTCCCATCAAACAGCAGTCCCTGAAGAGTGCAAGAAGTACTGTGGAGAATGGTCTTAAGCCTCCCTGGCGCCTGAGACCTGCTGATGGGGCCAAAACCAGGCTTTTGTGGGATCAGTAAAAGTGGGTGATTAAAGAATGGTACTGATGTTCCCTTCATCCTTTGTTTCTCTCACCCCAGATTCATCTTTCTTGGATTCCCTCCAGAGACAGAAGTTATCAGAATAATCTGAAGTGTTCTAACACTGAGTGTAACACTGAAGGGTGAGTCACTGTTTTACAAATGAGGAATTGTCTACCTTTTATCATCAATATGCTCCATTCACTTCTGCAAGTGTAACAATGCATCCATAACTATTTATTATATAAACATATAAATCTATAATACAGTATTTCTTAGCACATCCCATAGTATGCTGAATTAGTTTGAGGAGACTTCACACATTAGGGGAAAAGCTTTAATGGGTGGCATTTTTGAGCTGCTTGTCATTTTGAATTCAAAGCCACAGTAGAACAGCCTGGGTAACATCAGTTACTGCCCTCAATTCTTTTCTCACCACGCTCATCACCACAGGAAATCTACCACTGCATCACCTAAACAGCATGAGTGCTCAGCTAAGATTTTCATTTCTTGTAGCAGTTTCCTGATCTGTTGGGTGTTATTCCTCAGCAATATAAGGGAATATAAGTAGGTCACCTTTCCAGACAGCTGGAAACATAGCTGGGAGGAAATGCTGTGCCTGAGATAACATTCAGGGAGCAGCACAGAGAAATTATTCCTAGTCCTCAAATTCTCCAACCAACCTTTACCTCACCTCCTGTCCCCTACCTTGTCCCTGCCATAGCTTCACCCAATTACAGTTTAGTTAATGATATCATGGTAATCTATTCTCAGAATTAAAGAAAGGACCTTTTCAGGCTCTGCTGATCAAAATTGTTATCTGTCAAGAATTTCAAATACATAGAGAGTTGTGGGAAAATACTCTTCAGGTTGGACAGATAATCACATAAATACATTTCTAATGAATGTTGTGGGAGAATAAAAGCAACCTCAGATGACAACCCCAACCATTTCCATCTGCTTTGAACAGCCATTATAGAGCTCCCTAACACAAGCCTAAGAGACTGAAGGTGAAAGGTTGCTATAGTCCTTTAATTTCTTAGTCTTTTTTGAGATGTAAAATGCAGGCTGAAGTAAAGGATAAATGCCAAAGCACTGTTGGGGTATTTTTTTCAATTTCAACTTTCTTCAAATTCAGGATACTGCCTCGAATGGTAGGGTGGTGGAACAAGATGATCTTTAAGGTCCAATGTAACCCAAACCATTCTGTGATTCTATGATTCTTCTGACTTGTAAGTAAAGTTGCCTCTTGTCACTACACAGAGTTCCTGGAGAGAAAAACCTGTTCCTTCATTCATTTTTATTCCTCCTTTCACTTCATGAAGTTTTGCTCCATGAGAGGGAGCAATATGATAGTGTGCTGTCAACCAAGTGGAAAGGTGTAATTTTATGGACCACTTCTCTGTGGAATGAGACTGATGAGGTAGGAAATACTAAGTCTCTTACAGCACATGGCTTCTATATCACTGTAGCTGGGAGGGAAGAAGGGGTTTATGCAAAACTGTTCCTTTAAAAAAGGTCAAATAGGGAGATAAAACCTTCCTGTCAAAAAGGCTTTGATTATGTGAGAGCAATGCTTTCCATCTACCCTTTGAAAGAGTACAAGTGTACAGGGAATACTGAAGTACCTTCTGAGGCAATAATAAGTAGAGGCAGGATGAAAGTGGCTGAGTAATTGCATCAGAAGTTTGTAATTAATGAGAAATACCTGCCTAAAAATAGTAGAATAAGATGTTAATCTTTTGCATTTTACACAGTACCAGGAAAAAAAAAAAAGTACAGTTTGCTTTTAATACAGCCATTAAAAATTTTATTGCTAATACAAATAAAATATATTTCACTCAGCTTTCACTTAAGAATCAAGTGTGCAAGCACTAGTTGTAAACTAAGGCCTGTTCTCTGTAGCTTTTTAAAATACAAAAAGAGCAACACTGCAGCTGCAGGATGATGCCTGAGACCACAGCCCATTTGTATGGGACCACAACATGTTCAGACTCCCTGATAGAAGTCAGATCAAACATTCAAATGAATTCTTTGGACACTATCCAAAATGAGCTCCTGCATTTAGAGATAATAGAATTGCCAGTATAAATCATACTGAAGATGGATTTGACTGCAAATGCTGCTAATGCATCTGGTGGGTGACACACATCAACTCTGAGTAGTGACAAGCAAACACTTCATCCTATGCCTGTAGAGGCTAAACCTGGTTAAATTTATTTGCAACTGTATTTTTAGTTGTAAGACATTTGAAAGTGGTCAGGAAATTACTGACATAGCTGAGAATTACACCAGGGCACATTATTTTTTTGTTGTAGCTGTGGGTTACTCTTCAAAATGCATGTTGATAGTTGTGGTTTATTTTTAATAACTGATTTCTAATAATTATTTCCATGTTAAAAACAAAGCAAATTTTAGGTTAGGTCTAAGTGAGAAACACTTCCTATAGGCAATGCTCTTCTTTTGCACTAGAATATAGATAACAAGATCCTTTAAACCTAACATGAAAGACCAGATGAGTGTAAGACAGAACTTCCATTTTGTCAAGCTTTATTCCTTGTGAAATTGGCTTTTCTGTTTTCAAAAACCATAAGGATATAGTACTGTCACCTAAGATTAGTCATACTACTGCAACACATGATGGAATGACTTTCCAACTGCAGAGTGTATGTCATCATAGAAAAGGGAAGGAGGGAAGGAATGAAGGAGGGAAAGAGGCAAATCTGACAGATCTGTCTTCAGAACTATTTTGTAGTCCTGAAGATTTGATTAATGTCAGTAAAAGGCAAACAAGTGAAAAATCAGATGCATCTCATTTGTAGTATAGCACAATCACCAAGTGAGTGATTATGTGGTAAATTAGAATCCCACTCCTGTATCTTGGACACAGAAGCATTTTAAACAGGCCTTTCTGTAACATTACAAAAAAATTAAACAAGGTCCTGAAAAGGAACCTTTTAGCTCCAGATGACATACACTTGTATTCACAAATGTTTGCCACGTAATATTCCTAATTAAAGCATATAATTAAAGTATATTTTGTCTTTGAACCACACATTTTAGTGAAGCATACAAACCACTGCATGCCAAAGTCAAAATACAGCATGCAGTAAAAGTTACACACCATTTTTGTCAGCTGATTCTATGCACTCATCTGAACAGCAAAACAATGTTAGTGGGAGGAAAGAGATGACTGCTATTAGAGTAACCAGTTATACTTCCACAAATTAAAAGTAAGAAGTCTACAGGATATTGCTATAGTTACAACAGGATATGCTGCTTCTAGGAGTCCTTTAAGACAAAAGTAGATATTTAGTTTACTTCATTTTGTTCTTCTGAAGATTCAAAACATTACATAGGGATTAAAGTCTTTACTTAAAAAAAAAAAATAAATTCATGTGACCAACAAGGAATGGTGCTTCTAATGGTCACATCTATTTTCTTTCCTCTCCATATATCAACAGGTTTGAACAATACCCTGTAAAGGAAGCAAAGAGCTATTCACCTTTTTCTGGTCTCCATACAGAAATATGAGTATAACTTCTAAACAAAAAATTCAGACACTTAAAGTGCATGATGCAACTGCCTTTTAGTCCCTGACCCTTTACAGTTTAAATTACTATTATCATATGCAAGGCACCTGACAAATATTTAGAAGACAAAGTAGTAGGGAAGAGATTCTTGCAGAGTCTATATTTGTAAAATCTGTCCAGCTTCTTTGGATAAAAGGCATTGTCGTAGAATCATAGGATGGCTTGGGTTGGACGGGACCTTGAAGATCATCTGTTCCAACCCTTGCCATGGGCAGGGACACCTTCCACCAGACCAGGCTGCTTGAAGCACTATCCAGCCTGGCCTTGGACACTTCCAGGGATGGGCCATTTCCTTGGACAACCTGTTTCAGTGCCTCACCACCCTGACAGTGAAGACCTTTTTCCTCATATCTGGTCTAAACCTACTCTCTTTCAATTTGAACCCATTTCCCCTTGTCCTCTCACTACATGCTCTTGTAAATAGTCTTCCTTCATCCTTTAAGTTCCACTCATGCACAGGTGTATTAAATTTATATATTCAGGTATATTAAATTTAGGAATTTAGGCTCAAGTACTACAAATGTTGTGCAACATTTTTCATGGCTTTTTGCGGTTCATGAATGAAACAAAGAAAATTTTCACAAAGTTCACAAAGAAAATGAACAGTTTCTTCTTGGCAAATTCAGTGATTAGAATTCAGTAAAATTCAGAAACAGAAATAAGCAGACCTAAGGTTTGTGCTTAGTCCTGTTCACATCTGGGCTGCAGAGACTTGTGAATGTAATCACTGCTCTGCTAAAGTCAAAGGAATATCAGCAGGATCATGGTTTATTCATATTTACAATCTTAGATTAAGGACAAAAGTACAATCTAAATGACTAAAAAAATTAACTGCTATTATTGCTGCAAGTATTGAGAACTAGGATTGAGGATCAGGCACAGCAATTTCTTTCATCGGTGGCACTTTTCTTGGAGAAAGAAGTCACATTATTATTTTAACTCAACTAGAATTTTTTTTTCTGCTTTTATTTTCTTCAATACTATGAGATTTTAAACTTAGAAGATTAAAAATACATACAAGCTCTCTTGCTTCAGAAACTTTGAAATGAAAACCAGTTTAAGATCGCAAAACAAAGTTTTTATTCCTCAGAAACAAAAAATTGTTGCTATTCCTGAAATGAAAGTCATATCTTCTGCAAGCTATTTCAAAAGCAGAAGAAATATCTGTTTCATGCTTTCTTTAGACAGCAAATCATAAAGCCAGCAGAAAATAGAAGCAATTGGAATAGATAAGCAATTTAGAGACACTTGTTTAATCTCAGTAATTACCTATTCACAGAGGCAGGACTTGTTAGAAAGGGCTATAGATATTTTTCTATTTAAAATTTTACAGAATTTCCTGAGACGTGTTAAATACAGCATAAATGTCATCTCTCTTCTGTCAAAATCATACCAAGATAAAGAATAGAATATGGTCAGATAATATTTTCTGCTGCAGTCACAGCAGATGAACAACTCAGAGCTAAATTTTGTCTGTTCACATGTATACAAATCTTGCTTATTTCACTGAATTTTCTTCTGTCAGGCAAAGCAATGTCAGAAAGCAACCCTATCAGTGATATTCTGAACAGCATTTCTTGAAATGGTTTTAGAGTTCAGGAACATCAAGAAGATGCATTTTAAAACTATGTCCTCTATATATTTTTTGTGTGGTTTGGGTTTTTCAGTCAGATTGCACAGTATTTAAATACATATTCAATCCTTCACTCTTCCATTGGGTATTTCAGTCAGCTTGGTAAAATCAGGAATTTGTTCCCAGAAAGCACGAATAAGCTTCAGAGGACTAAGATATACACGGCACTATATGGCACTAGGCTGGGCAAGTTCTAGATCACTCTGGGCAAAATTAATAAGTTCCAGTGCTTAAAGAAAAAGAATGTGAATGATAACAGCATCAGGCCACTTCACAGACACCAGTAACCTAGCTGTGGAACTGCTGCCCTTCCTGGCTGCCAACTTTTTGATCAGTTTTGGCCCTAACAAATTTTGTCTTCAGGGTGGCCCCAAATGTGAACCCTTAATGAAGGACATATGGCTCACAGAATCAGGTTGTAAGTGTGCAGGACCAGCTGGAACACCTGAGAGCAAAGCTGAAACCAGTCCCAGATCTGGCAGTCACAGATGTCATGTCAGGGCATGACCTCCTCCCAGGCTGCTGCATCCAACACAGACTAGATAAAGCAACACATATACCACAGTTTTCTATTTATGAACTTGCAATATTCATGTACCTAAATACATTAAAAAGGGAGAGGAGAGGAGAGGAGAGGAGAGGAGAGGAGAGGAGAGGAGAGGAGAGGAGAGGAGAGGAGAGGAGAGGAGAGGAGAGGAGAGGAGAGGAGAGGAGAGGAGAGGAGAGGAGAGGAGAGGAGAGGAGAGGAGAGGAGAGGAGAGGAGAGGAGAGGAGAGGAGAGGAGAGGAGAGGAGAGGAGAGGAGAGGAGAGGAGAGGAGAGAGGAGAGGAGAGGAGAGGAGAGGAGAGGAGAGGAGAGGAGAGGAGAGGAGAGGAGAGGAGAGGAGAGGAGAGGAGAGGAGAGGAGAGGAGAGGAGAGGAGAGGAGAGGAGAGGAGAGGAGAGGAGAGGAGAGGAGAGGAGAGGAGAGGAGAGGAGAGGAGAGGAGAGGAGAGGAGAGGAGAGGAGAGGAGAGGAGAGGAGAGGAGAGGAGAGGAGAGATGCCTGAAGAAAACTATGAGAAATTCATTAAGGGGCTGAGAAGACCAAGGAGCTGTGAGGAATGCAGGGGAATTCCCCTGCTTTTTGGGGTTTTTGGGGTGGTTTTTTTTTTTGGTGGGCTTTGGTGAGGAATGCTGAGTGATGCCAGTATGACTCTGGAAGGCTTTGGGATATAGCAGGCCACAGGGGCTCTTCCTCTGCCTACTCTCCTCTTCCTTAGTTGCCCTGAACTATAGGGTCTCTCCACCTCTCCTGTGACACAAAAACCTTATCTTGTCCTTGGTAACTACTTACATTTTTGCAAATTTTTCAAGGAAAGAAGCAACAACACCTACTCCTCTCCAATCATGGTGGTGCAGAGAAATTAAAAAACAAGATGATCTAGGAGACAGGACTAGATTGGAAGCCCCTGGAGGCACGGGAAATCAGTGGATAGGTATTGACAGTAATTGCTTTTCTGCAAGGGGCCACTTGGTAGAGCAGCCACAATTGCCCTTCTAGACAAAATTCCAGAAAGAAAAACCCAAGTTTTCTGCATTGCAAACTCTATGTCCCAAAACTTAATCTGCATGTGCCTCAATTCAAATGAGGTAAAAGTGTCTTATCAACTCATCTCAAAAAGGAGCTGTAAAAAGCAAATTAGCATGTACATTTAGTGAGGAAATAAGTATTGATGAGCACCAAGGCAAAAGTCCACCAGGAAATTAAGCTACAAAATCAAAATCTGATTACGTAACAAATACTCCACTGGGGCATACACTGAACAGCAATGAGCAAATAAAATAGAGAAGAGTTTCTCATCTGGTAAACACTAATTGCTATGTACATAAAATGTGGCAGAATTCCTAGTGGAAGCACATGTATATATGCATGATCAGGTACGTGCAGTGCAAGACTCTGTGCTTGAGTCTGAGGGAGGAAATTAGGTAGGCACACGCCACCTCCTGGCATTTCTTAAATAGAGCTTGTGACTTATTTATCTATAGCCCACATTGTAACTTGGCAGGAAAATGCAAATCTGGCATATGTGCCAAATAGTAATGACTGCAAAAAAATAGAAAAAAAAATTACATCTACACTGTTATTTTCAAAACAAAATCTCCTGCAGGTTTTGCTCCATGTAACATTATTTCAAAATTTATCTAAAAAGATGGAGTGGGTTAAGCATTATAATACAGCTGAAAAATCTTTTGGACTCATCTGAAATTGGAACAGGGGGAGTTAGCTTTTAAAAATATATTAAATTATGCGAGTTGGCCTAAGACATTCATTGGCTACCCTTAACCCCGGTATTTCAAGTTAGCCAGCACTTCCTACAAAGATGAGGTATCAGCTGAGGGGCAGTAGGATTCCTGTGCCTTGGTGTCTGTTCCTAGCACAGGAGGAAGAATTCTGTAGTGATTGTGCATTTCAAGCTGTGCATTTCAACCAAGAGGGGTTCCCAGGTTCTGCTCTCCCAGTGCCACTCTGTGTGTCTTGGTATCACCGACCCCTCTGCACAGTCCCAGTCTCCTCCTCGTGTCCACGCTTCCGGCTTTTCCCCCAGCCCAGGTCTTCTCTCCAAACAGACCCCGTTTCCTGACGCAGGGTAAAGAAACCTGAGAAATGTTTTAGGATAGAAAGGGGTGAATATCCTACTTAGTCTTGATACTCTTAAAATAGTCAATATTCTACTTCCTTAATATAATTTTATGACTATTTTCCTAAGACTTATTCCTGCCCATTTTTTTATTTTATGTATTTCCTAGGAAGTATTTTTAACATCCTAAACCAGTAGGCAAATTGGCATTAGGTCAGCACAACTCAATTAATTTCATATTAATCCTGCCAGTTCACACAGGCTGAGAATCTGGCCCACTGTGATAGGAAATTAGGTATTTTTTTAGTCAGTGGAGGCTGTCGCCCACAGGCTGTTTAGAAATGTCTTTGGTTATTTTTATGCATGTGACATATCTTTATCCAAAAGGTATCAACAGGAAAAACATTTTCCTTTTCTGTGAACACTGGAACCAGTAAATCTTGATTTTGCATGGGTTTGCATACCTGCACCTGTACCTGCACTGTGATAATTCAAATTCTTCTCTTATTTTCATCATGATCTCATTCCATGATATTTTAGTAGTGCCCCCGCTCTCCCCCCTACATTCCCTCACTGCCATCTGGAAAGAAAGAAGCAAAGTCAGGCCTGGCTTGATGTTGTATCTGTGCTGTCTGCTGTTGGTTGTGTCTGTAGTTCTTAGGCACAGCATGGCCAGGCCAAAAACCACAAAAAAATACTGAGTTCATGTATGGCTATTTTTTTTTTCCTCATTGAGGTCATTAATTCAGTTCACTTTTGCCTACCATTTTACAGATCTTCACAAAACCTCCAGAACCATTTTACCTGTAAGACTTCTACCATTGTCTAATGTGGCTAAAATTGACCTGTTGGTTCCCAACTTATTAGAGACTGGTCAGTATGATTGCAAAAGCCTTAGAAAAAGAAAAAAAAATGTTATGGAACATAATGTGCATTATTTGTTGTCAGTACTTTAAATGACACAGAATAAATAGTTTTTGCAGCAAAAGCAAAGATTCTTGGAGCACATTCATTCTTTTCTAGTGGGTTTTAATTGGTTCCCAAAAAAATATAATCTAGGCAACACTGAAAATGGAAGAGAATAATTAGATTCTATTTTTGAATGTTATGGTAATCAAAAATTTTGACAGTCTTTTCCTATTTTACAGCAAAGGGAAGAGAATACTTCAAGTGAGGATCCACAGAATATTCCAAGCTACATCAGCAGCTCAGTAGAATGGAGCGGGAACTTGACTAATACATAAAGTCACTGGTTTTGGAGCATAAAGTACTTTAGGTGTGACCACCTGTGCATGTGGCTAGCTCTCCTTCCAGACAGCATTTCAGGAAATCAGTTTCACATGGAATGTTTGAGGCATGCCATTGCCATCCACTCCTTTGGCGAAAGCTCTGTACTTCATCCTCCTTCTGCCTTCAGTTAGACAAGTTAAATTTTAATCCCACAGACCTCACTTGAATATGGTACTATAACCCCATTAACTTTAAAGAAACACTGCCTATTCTAAAAATAAAATCTATCAAAATTGCTTTATTCTGCCAGAAAAATCATAATTATAAACATTCCTGATGACAGAAAGGATGGAAAATATGTAATCCAATGAAGTAAGAATGTTTCCTCGGAATAATTTTGTTGTAAAGCATCTTTAAGGCAATTAATGACTTAAGAATAAAACCTCTGAATCATAAACTATTATTTGTTACCAAATACATATGTGTGTAGATATATGTCATATGAGAACCTTTCTTACTCCCTTGAGGATTCTGTAGAACCGACATGATTGGAATTAGCTCTCCAAGTATATATGGCCATGGTTTTGAAAGGTATGTGGGGATTTGGGCTGCAATTTTAAGATTTTTGCTTTAAGACATCTGTGAGACTTTTCTGTCAGTGGCTGCTCAGCTCTTCCTGGGAATTAAAAAAAAAATGTAGTCATTCCAATCTATTTTTGCTGTCCCTCTGACAGATGTCATCCCAGTGAGCAGAGCTGTCACTGAGAACTCTCACTTGAGATGAAACTGGGGAAAAAAACTGATATCAGCCAGGAACTGCTGGATGGTCTGGGGTACGGAATTGGCATGAACTCTCTGCTTTGCTTTTTACGGCTGGTTAATATCGTCACTTTGCATCCACCATGGCTCCTGACAAAACTAACAATGACAGAGTGAAAGTGCTAACACAAGCCCTGGGGACTTTATCTCTGCAGTTTAACAAAGCTGTAATGGGTTGACCTTGGCTGGATGCCAGGTGCTCACCAAGCTGCTCTATCACTCCCCAGTAGGACAGGAGAGAGAAAAATAAGATGGAAAACAACTACTAGGTTGAGATAAGGCAGTTTAGGGTCTGTGAGTGCATAAGCAAAGGGAAACAAAAATTGACCTCTCCTTCCTATTGGTGATCAATGTTCAGCCACTTCCCAGGAAGCAGAACTTCAACACGTGGAGTAGTTGCTCTGGAAGGCAGACATTGTTAAATAACAAATGCCCCCCACTCCTCCTCCCTGCCTTACCTTTTATATCTGAGGTGATTCCATATGGTATGGAATATCCCTTTGGATAATTTGCATCAGCTGGCCTGCTTGTATTCCCTCCCAGGATCTTGCCCACTCCCAGCCCCTTGACAAGGGAGCAGAGAAGGAATGTTAGAGAGACAGCACAGCTGATGTGCCAGCACTGCTCAGCAGCAGCCAAAACACTCGTGTGTTATCAACACCCCTCCAGCTACCAGTGCAAAGCACAGCACCGAGAGGGCTGCTAAGGAAAAATGAACTCTACCTCAGTCAGACCCAATACAGTCTCCTTCCCTTATTCCATACCATTTGAGTCATATTGAAATCCCACATAATTTATATATCTTCCAAGTGTTCCATTCTATTTATTTGTCATTACTGGAATACATTCTTACCCACACACAATTTAAAGTACGTCCCTAAACCATCTCCATACCTGACACAGATTTTCATTACCCTTTATCCTGCATCCTTTCACAGATAAATATTATTGTGCCATTTCATGGGCTTCCTTCACCCCTCCAGATCGATGACTTGGAGTACAGTGGGCTTCTGATCCTTGATAACTCTAGCTTCTTGGAGTGACCTCGGCTTTCCCCTGAGGTCCTCTGTGCCTTAGCTTACGATGTAACATGTAACCAAAACGTATTCTACCACCATCTGTTAAAACCAGGTGGGGCGGTGTTCTCTTCCCTATCTCTTCCATGACCCATCCCTCATAACTCCCTCTGAGGGAGATACCTTCTGTTAATGGGCCATCAAATCTCACTGTATGACTCATAAGCTTACATCTTCCCATTGTGAGATGCTCCACCCAGGGGGAGGAACCAAGCATTCCTACCTGGATATATCCTGAGGATTGGAACACAACAAGCAGCCTTATCCACTGGATTCCCAGAGGAAGACCAGGCCCATCTGCGCCACCACTGGACCTTCAGAGGCAGACCACACCCTTCTACAGGATCACTGCTTCAACAGAACCACATCTGTATCCCCAAGACAATTGCAGACACCATTAAACTGGACTGCTACCAACACTCTGACTGACAGGGTTGTCAGGTTGTATTCTGACTCTGTCACTGTTTTGTACTATTGCATTTACTTTAAATTTCCTATTAAATTGTAGTTCTGACTTGGGATCTCCCAACTGGTTTACTTTCTGTTAGGATACTAAATACTAAAAATTTTAAACTTTCTGTGCTTGAAGACACAGACCCACAAGAGAACACTGCATTTGACCTAAAGTCATAGAACAAACTTTTAAAACTAATTAATATCACTAAAATTACGAGTGTATAGTTAGTTAAAAATCTGTAATATCACAAAATAGAAAACTTAGAGTTTAGGATTTTAAAATGTAGAAATAAATATGAAGCAAGATGGAGGTTTTAGGGTGGAGGCAGGTTGTTCTTCTTTACCTTCTTCTTCCTTCTTCATAGATTTAAGCGACGTTTTGTGATTAGACAAAAAAGTCCACATTGCGGACTTCAGGAGATCACTTATTAAGTTAAAAGAGAAAATAATCTAAGTGTCCTTTCTTAATCAGATAGTTTAGTTTTAAAAGACCTTAAAGCAAGAGTTAGTTAGCCATTTTGTGCCTTACTAATGAAAAAGCTGCCAAACTCAGAGTAGTGAGACTGTAACATAAATAAAAAATAATAAACACCTAAGTCCAAACACAAAATACCATCTCAAGTGCATTCAATCCCAACCTCAAAAAATCAATAGCTTTCAAAGTAGTACACTTTGCCAGAGGCTCCAGGTGACACCCTGCTCCCCTGCTGCAGTGTAGAGGATATTCTGCATGGCTAGTCCTGTCAATATGGGCCCAAGAGCTGTTTCCTGTTTGATCTGCTCAAAGGCCTCCTCCTGCTTGAAATATTTCTTCTTCTGGTTCACTTGATAAAGGGGCCAACAAGCTGACTATAACCTGGAATGTGCATTCTCTCAAGCTCCACTAGGCCTAGGAAAGCTTGTGTTTCCTTCCTGTTAGCCAGTGGGGACATAGCAGCTATTTTGTTAACCACTTCCATTGCACACGATTGCATCCATCCTGCCATTTTTCTCCCAAGAACTCGATCTCTCATTGTTACAAAGGGAGTGAAAGCTTAGACAGGTCCTGCCTTTGACTCAGATTTCTGGCAATAGCTCTATTTGATGCAGCCTGCACCTGGATTGCTCTTTCTTGCAAGTTCTTAAGAATGGCTGATTAGGTCTACTATAAAATGAATTATTTATTGAATACACACAAGGCTAACAAGATATAAGATTTTAACCAGAATACTTACTAAGCAGGATAAAACAAAAATAACTATGAGTAGATAAAAAATACAGTGCATGACAAAAAAGTTACCACCAAATTGATGATGGAGAATACATATAGAATACACATAGAATCCTTTCACTCAATTTCCAGGGAAGTAACCACAAAGTTTGCATCCAAACTTCGGGGAAAAGCCCAACACATTTCCAGGGTGTGTGTAGGAGACTTCTGATTTTGTGAAAGGTTTGTGTGGCTTTTATAGTTTGTAAAGTGAAGTGTCCGTCAGTCTTGTCAGTCTTGAAATGCTAGAAATTCTAGCTTATCTCCCTACATCTTGTTCTCAAGGCCAGATGTTTGTCAGCTGGGAATTCCACCTCTGGCATCAGAGATAACTCCCTACTGGACAAATGTCCAGCCTGGGTTATCTCACCAAGTCATGTGAGGGTGAGAATGCCCAGAGCTGTCACACCTGCTGATAGAACAGATAAGATCTTCTGTGGTAGGGAGGAGAGTCCTGCCACACCTGTGCAGGTCCCTTTAGCTTACTTTGTTTTGTGTCAAGACCAGCTTTCAGTTGAACTTGTTTTTTTTTTTTCTTTCCTTTCTCAAAAATTTCTTCTGCTGTATTGTCCCACACAATGATATCATCGATGTATTGCAGGTGTTCTGAAGCTCCACCCTTTTCCTGTGCAGTCTGGATCAGTCCATGGCAGATGGTTGGCTGTGTTTCCACCCATAGGGCAGTCAATTCCAGGTATACTGGACACTCCTACAAGCAAAAGCAAACTGTGGCCTGCACTCTGTTGCCAGAGTGACTGAGAAAAATGCATCAGTGATATCAATTGTGGCACCATTTGGCTGCCTTTGACTCCTGCTAATATTGGAATTCCAACACATCCAGCATAATGGCACTCGAAGGTAGTGTGACTTCATTCCGGCCACGACAACCTCTATCAGCTTCTATTCCCCATTAGACTTTTGCACTGGCTACATGAAGCTGGTAGAAACATATCATCAGCTACATTTGGATGGTAATAAAATGTTGTAGTTGCCACCCATTTGTAGAATCAACCATAAAAATGCAAGGTTGGAAAAATATGACAAAAACCACATATTAACAAAATTATTATTTGGTGTCTCATTATATACTTATAACATTTCATTTTCATTCAATGAAATGCCTGTGAGTGGCTTTCTTTAGTGGTGGCTGAGCAAGCAATGGAGTCATTGCTATGAAAACTCCTGTTTTTTCACTATTGAAAGCTGAAATTAATGTTATAATGGATTATAACTGTTCAGCAACTGGATTATTAATGTTCACTAATCCAGGCATTATTCATTTCTGTGAATGAGTACTGAACATTTCCTTATCTCTTTATCTGCAACATTTTACAATCAACAGTATCCTTCTTACACAAGTATAAAAGCATCATCAGCTTTCTATTATTCCTGCATTGTATTGTTGCTGGAGTACACAAATTTCTTAGGGATTTTTTACTTTTCGGTATTTTTTCTTTAAAACTCATTGAAGAGCTCATTCTCTTAGACCATTTAAGGCTAACTAATCATTCCTGATACCCTTTGAACCTCCATGAGCACTTCAAACTGAAGTACTTTTTTGCTGCTTGCTGTAAATACTGAACATTTGATTGCAGTCTTAGGTCAATCAGAAAACGTAGAACTGCTGCTGCCAAATTACTCATGCAATTCACATTTTATTATTGGCTGCTGAACAAGATGTTTCAGTCTCACACTTCAGATACTTATCAAGTAAAAGTTCTAAAAGTTCTGCTAATATAATAATCATAGAATAACAGAATGGATAAGGCTGGAAGGGACCACAGTGGGTCATCTGGTCCAACTTCCCTGCTTAGGCAGGGTCATCCCATAGCACATGGCAAAGGATTATATTCAGATGGTTCTTGAATATCTCCAGTAAGGGAGACTTCACAAACTCTCTGGACAAACTGTTCCAGTACTCAATCACCCATACAGCAAAGAAGTTCTTCCTCATATTCAGGTGGAACTTCCTGGGCATCAGTTTCTGCCCATTGCCTCTTGTCCTATTGCTGAGCACCAATGAGCAGAGCCTGGTCCATCCTCTGACGCCTCCCTACAGACATTGACAGACTTTGATGAGATCCCCTCTCAGTTGTCTCTTCCCAAGGCTGAACAGGCCCAGCTCTCTCCAATTACTTCTGTTGCCATCCATTGGACCTGCTCCAAAATGATGACCATCATGTTTTAAAGAACTGTAAAAGCAGGTCACTTGGGCCATGGACTTTTGTGCATATGTGGACCAGCATGTGTACAAATTGTTGTTCCAGCAGATTTAGGAGATATTCAAGCAAAACTGGCCAGTCCACTTTGATGGGCTTGGGATGGGGGGATGTAAAACCAGATTGTTTGGCTGCA
The DNA here is from genome assembly GCF_026979565.1 of Vidua chalybeata. Classification (NCBI taxonomy): domain Eukaryota; kingdom Metazoa; phylum Chordata; class Aves; order Passeriformes; family Viduidae; genus Vidua; species Vidua chalybeata. The sequence goes on from NC_071530.1 coordinate 144,573,533, forward strand.
AATTACCCATGCAGCAGTGTTTTATGTATGCAGTTCAACTTTTTCTAGTTTGATTGTCAGCTTAGATATGGTCAAAGGTCCATCTTTCATTGACAGTAAATGAAAAATTGACGTTGGACAAAAAGGTGTCTGGATAATCTTCCGATGTCCTCACTAAAATTAAAAATTCTTGTAATTCACAACTAAATTTGCTACCCATTACTTAATACATAAGGAAGCCCAAAAAGATCAACACATACATATTTATAGACTACAGCTGTTTCCTCTGTTTTGAAACTGAATTAGGAAAACAGTTGTTTTAAACAACAGCACTACAATTATGCTAAGGGCTTTATTGACTTTTATTGAGTATTGCATACCACATGGTTTATGTAATAATGTAATAAAAGAAGCCTGCTTTGAAACATATCAGCTGTCTTCAAACAAACCTCAATCCCAACACTGTAGTTATTCTCTTATCTGAGCTTTGTAGGGCTACTCCATATACACAGATGTGTTAAAAACAATAAAAATGGGGGAAAACATTTTGAAAACCCTCAGAGAATAAAGAGTATTCATCACAGAAAGAGTAACTATAATGTCAGGCAACTTAAACTGGTTTCAAACTGTTTTACAGAAATCAGGATGCTACTCATAGTGTTACATTTAATATCTCTGAGCAGTGGCTCCAACCTGGCTTGCTGCTTGTTTTGTTTAGACAACTAGTAAGATCTAGCAATTGCACTAGCTGAAACCATATGTCATGACGAGAACATTGAAGCCTGCATGCCCTTATGCACAGAGAAAAGAAAAATGAGACAAATAGTTGGAATGAAACACTTCAGTAAAGAGAGAAGACTGCCTGTAGCTGATGGTTAGAAGGATGATCTTTGAACTAAAGCTGCATCTGGCATGAGTTAAGACCATAATAATGCATTTGAATTTTTGGCTGATGAAAAAAAATTAAAACTTTCCTCTAGGTTTCAGAAAATGAGGAGGATTATTATCACCAGCTGTACTAAAAGGACAAAGGGCAAATGTAGTTCTATGTAGTTCTGACTGTTGTTGGCAGAAACCTTAAGAAATTGGCTTCTAATGCCAATATGTTCTGTTTTGCAGGCAGTAACTCAATACACATATTTATGGAAGGCTGAATGTTCACTGTGTCTTATCACTTTCATTATGTTTGGCCCCAAGAGTTCAAAGCCATAAACTCTATTTCAGAAATTATATAAATGAATCAGAAGCCTTTAACTTGCTCAGTTGCACCCACATGTGAGTCTGTCCAATTTCCGTGAATTAACATGTTTTGGATACTGCTGAAAACTGTGAGACGTGTAGACATCTCACTTCCTCAGTTTCACGTTTTTAGGGACTATTTTCAAGGAACACAAGTGAAACACTGATCCTGTTTCTACTACTGGTGAAAGTAAAATTTCAAGTAGTTTCAAAAGCATAAGAAAATAAAATGCTAGTTTTTAACAGATGCAACACAAACAGAACTGAAGTCACTGAAAGATATAAACTCAAATGGATTGACATGTTCTCCTTTAGAAGGAACTACTACAACAGGAAATGGGCTTTTAGGGCTATAGGCTGGATCAATGGGCCAAGACCAATGTATGAAGTTCATCAAGGCAAAGTGCCAGGTGCTGCACTTGGGTCACAACAGCTGCATGCAGCACTGTAGGCTCGGGGAAGAGTGGCTGGAAAGATGCTGGTGAAAAAGGCCCTGGGAGTGCTGGTCAACAGTGGCTGAACATGAGCCACTGTTTGCTCAGGTGGCCAAAAAGGTTGGTGGCATCCGGCCTGTATCAGCAATAGTGTGAGAACACTGTCACCCCGTACTGAGCACTGGTGAGGCCACACCTCAACTCCTGTGTTCAGTTGTCAGCTCCTCATGACAAAAAATGACATTTGAGGTGCTGCAGTATGTCCAGAATAGGACAGCAGTGCTGGGGAAGGGGCTGGAAAACACACCTGATAAGGAGCGGCTGAGGGAGCTCAGAGTTTTTGGCCTGGAGAAAGGACACTCAGGGGGATCTTCTTGACCTCAACAACTGCCTGAAAGTACGTTGTGTCCAGGTGGAGGTCAGTCACTTTCTCCAGGCAAAAAGAAACAGGACAAGAGAAAATGGCCTTAAGTTGCATCAGGGGAGGTTCAAGTTGGACATCAGAAAAACTTTCTTCACTGAAAAGGTGGTTAAGCATTGGGAAAGGGTGCCCAGGGAGGTGGTGCTGTTCAACCACTGGACTTGCCACTCAGTGCCATGGTCTGCTTGAAAAGGTTATAGGTTGGGTTCATTGGTCTTGGGAGGTCTTTCTCAATCTTAACGATTCTGTGAAAGACTTCTGCTTTTCCCTTGCTTGTCTGGAAAATCTGGGGTCAAAGACATCAGATTTGGAAGCTGGCAGTATTATTTCAAGGAAAACAGACTAAGAGATTGTGCTGCCTTGGGTTTCACTGATTTTCACCGGGGTTTGGCATCACTGTCTGTATAGGTGCGTTTGAACTCCGGCCTCAGGGGAGCGTCCAGCACCGCTCACTCTCCCCTGCCCCTTCCTTCAGTCCATGGTTGAGAGGAGTCCAGGGCCGCGCACAGGCCGGACCCACCGGGCACCGGCACCACCGCCCGCCCGCGGCACCGAGCCGCCCTCACGGCGCGGGGCGGGCACGGGAGTCGGGGAGCGCCGCCCCCAGGAGCCGGCGAGCCCACGCCGCAAGTACCTCTGGGAGTTGTGGTCCGCTTCGGCGGCCTCCGCCCGCCCGGCCCGCGCCTGGCGGGGCTCAGCCGGCCCCATGCCCCGGGACTGTCCCTCCGGGCCGAGTCGGGGCGCTTCTTCGTCCGCTGCGACCCCTCGGTGTCCTCTCTGTGTGGGAGAGATGGGCGGAACAGGAGACGGAACGACTCCAGATAGAACTACAGCTCCCGGCGTGCACTGCGCTACGGAGCACTCAACGGGGTGGGCGGGGGGGCGGGTGAAGATGGCGGCTGCTAAACCGAGCCGGAGGGGAGGCTGAGGTGAGTTTGGGGCAGCCGGGCAGTGGTGCGGCCACTCGTGTTCACCCTCGCAGTCGCCTCCTCGTCGCGATCTCTCGCTTCTTTCCCCTTCTCCACGCTTGGGAACGAGGAGGACGCGCCAGAGGGGTGGGCGCTGAGGGAGTGGCGGGAGGCTTGGGCCGCCAGGCTGGCGCGGGAGAGCCTCAGGGCATCGCCTCTGCCTGGAGCCGCCGTGGCAGCGGCTCGGGGTGTCCCTGAGGGCGCTGGTCCCGGCGGAAGGGCTGGCAGGCTGGCTCTCCCCCTCCGGACGGGTCTGCTCGCCACGGGAGCTCCGGGGACAGCGGAGCTCGGGACAGCGAGCGGATCCCCTCGCTTTTACCGCGCAGGGCTGTGGCTTTGGGAGTTCCCTCGGCAGGTTTTCTTCAAATGGACCTTAAGACAGCGAGATATTAACCGAACACAATGCAAATTGACAGGAGGTCAATTATTGCTCGAGATATTAACCGAACACAATGCAGATTGACACTGTGAGCTTTCTTGGCTTCATCTTTAAAGTTAATTGTGCATCACGGAGCCGTGCTTTAGGTAACTTGAGGTGTGAGTTCACAAATCCTGTTACTGAAAACCGTAGTACAACGTCTCTTTTTGGATACATCTGGAAAGGTATCCCGTGGTCCTTTGAGCTGTGATACAAGGAAGAAAATATTGCGGTGTGCATTGTCTCTATGCTGTTGTAGGACTTGTGGGAAAGCCTATAACTTTAAACCAGAGTTTTAGTTGCTATATCAAATCCCAGTGTGCTAGCCCAGCTGTTAAACTTTGCAGAGCTACACCAATGTTTGCTGGGCAAGCTGAGTAGGTAAGCTAAACCCAGAGTTAACAGCCAAGGCTTTGGGATTTTATAAGTAGTTACTTCCTAAAGTGTTTATAATTAATTCTAAATATTTTGAAATATTTTCTCAAGTAATTTCAGGACATGTTGCTTGAAGACTTGGTGTTAATGCTCTTAAACAAATTTCTTTGAGAAACTGGTGGTTTGGAGTTGAAATCTTGATTGTAGTGCGCTGATAGGCCTAAAGGCTTATCCATAGGTTTTATTTAAGCCTTTTGATAAAAATTCTAATATTTGTCTAAAAAAGACAGCTAGAATGAGATTAATTTCTGATTCAGGAAAAAACCTTACAAAATGTAATGAAAATATAGTTTGTGATTAAACGTATTTTTTAGATGTTGCCAATGTTTGCAGTTCATGATGGACACTAACTTCTCTCTACTTCTAATCCAAACTTGTACGGTAGAAAAGAATGAACAAATTTTATATTGCATGCAAGTTGAAGGGGGTGTGAAAATACTCACCAGAGTTGGCAATTCAAGTATAATGATAAAATGTAAATTATAAAGAGTACATGTTAGAAACAGCTTTGGTTAATGTCAGTGACTTTTAACTGCCCAGCCTAGCTCCATAAGGAAGTAATCCTTGTAAAGTTACCACACAATTTTTAAATAATTTGAAGAGATGTAATTTTTTGAAGTGAAAGCAAATCATGTTTTTTGTAGTTGCATCTGTCTTGGGTAAGAGAACAGGATAGTCTCATTAATTCAGCCACCTTCATACATGGCATTGCTTCTCCAGCTGAGAAAGGTAGTTCAGATTAAAGTCAGATTAAAGTCAGATCCTTTCCCAGAATTACACTGTGGTATGTAAATCCATTTTACATTGCATTTTTTGGGTTCTGGGAATCATAGTTGGAGCTTAACAGTCTGTATTTAGGAATGACCATGTGATTTATTAATCTTGCATTGTACTGGCCTTTTGCCTACTTTCAAAGCTAAAGGCATTGATTAATTTTTCAAAGAGGAAATATGAATGAGGAACTAAGTGATCTAAAAAGTAAATGTGCAGTGGATTTTTAATTTTTCAGTTCATGCCTGTGCCTGTGTGAGAGGTGCTTAAGCCTCTGCCTTTATTTGGCTTAAGCTGGGGGAATGAAAAGGAGCCCAGCTGGCAATTTCATTTTGGAGACTCAAAATCAAGTTAAATATTTATGGTATTACATAATGACATAACAGAGGGCTTATTGGAAGAAAATACAAAATCTTAGGTATGCTGACTTCTCTTTCTTTACATGTAGCACAAGGTTATATAATTTTTTCCATTTTAGGTGTTTTAAACAGGTCCATTGTATTAGGGCGTACAGGAAAACAATCTTTGCTTTTTTGTTTGGCTTTCAGTGCCATTTCTGGAATCTTGTGATAATAAGAAATTTTTGTGCTTATAAACTATCCTTTAATTTCAGATCCTGGGTTAGTTAATGAAAAAAAAAAAATGGAAGAAAATGTATTTTTATCCATGTTCTGATGAACAATAATTTGACATTGGGTTTCCTAGCCAAATGGTGTAAAATCATCTCAAAAGAAAACTGAACTTTTGTTATGCAAGTGTTCCTATGTCTTTTAAGGTACAGTCATTATCTTTGCAATTGATTATAATTACATTTAGAACTATTGTTATATCCTTAGAAAAAACACGATGACTTTTAGTCCTCCACAGAAAAGTAGGTATGGTTTTATTTGCCTTTTTAACATCCAGAAGTCAGTTGCTTTGGTGGAGAAAACAGTGTCTAGTATTTGATATCTGTAGTTGCATCTGGTGATCTGTCACATGTCACAAATTGACATGGAATATGTTAAACAGCAAGTGTTAGGCTAGGAAACTAAATGGTATCACATGATTTTCCACAGCTCTCTTTTAATTAGCTAAGTTGTACTTCATCAAATTCTGTGGGGGGATTTTCCCTCTTTTAGCTCAGTGACAAATAGCTGAGCATACTCATAGTGGGAAGCTTCTTGGTTTGCTTTAGTTCTGTTCTGCTGTAACAGGTGACAGCATCTGTGGATTAAACTTTGTCCTAGGCCAAGTGAGGCAGTGATGGAAGACTTTATGGAGAGGAAATTTTGTGCTTTGTTCTGCATGTAGGGGCCAGGCCACCTCCATGTCGAATTTTTGGTTCTGTTACAGATCATAAAATGACTAAAAACCCAGTGAATTATTTTAAACCAGATATTTTCTATATGTCTTAGTTGATACAACTTTTCTAGCAATTTCTACAGAACACTCTTCTAAAAATCTTGTAAAAGTGAGTTGATAGCAGTGCTTGTGTTTTAGGAAAATGTATTGAATTCCTGATTGCTGGAGATGGTCAGTGAAACACTCCTGAGTCTCTGGCACTAGACTCCCTGAAACTCTCACCAGGTTCTCTGCATTTTTTTTTTATGTCAGTAAATCTGTTTTCTGTAATGTTTCAGTTAGGTCCATAACTACATTCTGAAGCAGAGATTTTGCTTCTTCATGTGTCTGTTGGACATGACAATCTGCAGCACATTTCCTTTTACAAAATTACATTGCTTCTCATGCTGCCCTTGGAGTGGGACCTACAGCTTTCTAATAGATGAGATATTTTAAATAACTTACTTTGAAGTACTATTTTTAATCCCAGTTGCTGTCAGCAAATTGGAACCTTTGACTGAAATGCATATATGAGAATAAAGTTTATTTTTAGCAACTATGAGCATTGTTTTAATATGTGGTCATTAAAACATATGTTGACCAAATTAAATATTTATTCTCACATTATCCATCCATGGAATTAAAATTTTTTGGTGTATGTATACATACAATTATTAGCTGAATATCTTTTATTTAAAAATTTATTTTATTTTTGAAGAAAGCAACACTCAGTATCGTTAACTGAGATTTTGTTCTTACTTGTGGAAAAGTACATTTATGGGGAGTTTGCATTTGGCAATTATTAAAATCAAAATGCACTGCTTTAATACAGAAAAATCTCCAAATAATTTGCATTGTAGTGCTAATTAAAGGAACAGTAGATTTGGCTACTTTTATATCCAAAATAGATTGTTGTAACTTCAGATGAGTTCATTTTATGAATATATTTAATTGCATCAAAAATCCTTTGAGTGGCTATTGTGTATAGGAGGTTGTACTCTGATCTAAAATTTGCCTTTTTTGATACTGGGAGAAAAATGCCCTAGAAAGTGCCACGCAGGTTTTTCAATTGTTTTTCATAGTGTTGAACATAAACCTCTTTCAGGCATTTTAACAGGGAAGTGCTGTGGTTTAGAGCTAAAGTGGAAGCATCCTGTGAGATGTTCAGGATTTATCATCCTAAACAGTGGCACTTGGGAAGGTCACAATACACAACAGAAAAATGTTTACTCCAGCATCAAAGGCAAGAGCAGAATGACTGCATTTCAGGAACAGGCAAAATCTACATCTAGTCTGGTCAGCTAAGAGGATATCTGGATTTCTGTGGTAACAGCCCCTTTGGTATTGGAGCTGAAGAATGCTCATTCTTCATGAATTACTGAGCATATTTGGATGTAAATTGTCTTAAGCTATAGTCTTGACTTCGGTTTTTTGTTTGTTTCCTTCAGAGTTTCTTATGCTTTTGCAAAATTGAAGACGGATCCTTGATTAACAATGCCTGGCAGTAAGTATTCTTATCTTAAGTATATTAAGACAATATTTAGGGGTGTTTACTATTAAGATATTTTCTTTGGGGTTTAAAAAAAAGTAAATGGAAAAAGAAACATTATACTTGCTGTCATTTATAAGAATTTTAAGATGTTAATACTATCTAATCTCTACCTTTGTAAATCTCCATATATTTTACAAATAATAATATGAGCTTTGCATTTGCCTTTTGGTTATAGCTTCAAAGTATAGCATCAAATTTTGTGATTTAGACTGTGTTCTGAAATAGTTGGATTCAAAAATTTAAAAAAAATATATTTTTGATATTGATATAAAGCTATATTTTGATATAGCTGTAATCCTTTCTTTGGAAAATGACACCTAGTGTTTATAGAAGATAGAATCACTATTTAGGATAAAAAGTGGTAAGACTTAAAATTTTTGACATTCAAAGTTAAGTGAGATTTTTGAGGCAAATATTTCTAAGAATCAAATTATTTACCTTCAAGAGTATCAAATTTCTCTAACTCAAAGGATTGAGTTATAAAATGTGTTATAAAAGTATAAATTTAACTATTCCTTTAATTATTTTTCCATTTAGAAAAAAATCTGCATGATCTGTAATAACATTCCTAACACCAGTCTTTGGATAAAGCAATCTGTTTTATCCAAAAAGTTACAGTACCACTCATACTGAGTGCTTTCTAATATAGATTTGTAGTGAATTTCATGGATGCTTAATTTCATGAGGAAGTCTTTGAGCATTTGTTCTTTGCTGTGATTTGTAATAAACTGTGACTGTGGGTACTAGAAATGCCTTGCAGTAGTTCTGTGTTATGTCATTTGAACCCTGGTCATGTAAAATACCTTACTGTAAGTAAGGTATGTCACACCTGTCATGTGAAGGAGTGAGTGGAATTTTTTTAACCAATTAAACTGGAAAAGTAAGATTTTTTTTTTTTTCCATTTAAACCAGATGTGCTTATGTTTGTGGTCATTAATACCAATGCAGGTAGATTTTGCATTACTGCAGTCAGATGGGAGTTAAAGGAGACCAAAAGAACTGATTGCAGTGTTTATCTGTGTAAGACACTCAGAACTAAACAGCCATTTATTTATCATTGCCTATATTAATGAGTGTAGCTCATTGCCTGGGTGAAGGAAAGGAAACCTAACAGACGTGTGCATTGCAATTCTTGAAATAACAGTATTTTGATAAAATTTAACTTCCAAAAGTTATGGCAATGAAGAAGTACAATGGGATTTTAAGGCAAGTAAGCATCCTTTTGTGGCTGGTTGTACTTCTAATCCATGGAGATAGACCTCAGGATTTCAACTGTGTTGCATGTGGAAAGGAAATCTTCTGCCTGCTAATTTAGGCTTCTCTAAAGGTTTCATAGCATTCTTTTCAGAGCATATTGATGAAACAGGCTGCTGCTGCAGTGTTACTTTGAAATCTCAAAGTATTTCTCCTTGAAATCTGAAAATCTCAGTTGTTTCTAAAGGCTCGGGGGTTTTGTGTGTTGTTTTTATTTTATTTTATTTTCACGTGAAGTTCTCTCATCCCACACATCAAGAAGTGCATTGACTGTCTTTAGGAATAAATCTTATTCCTAAACAAAAGGCTGTTACGATGAGATATTTTCCAAAAATGTTTTCTGTCGTGTTACAATGAGTTCTTTACAAATTAAGTAGAAAAATAATATCTAGTTCACAGGAAATTTTTATGGAGTTCTTGGGTCATACTGACCAACCCCCTTATCCATTATTGTCCTGCTTTGTTTCCTGGGTCTGTGTAGCAGTTCCTGGTGGTAATTTTTTCCCTCCCCCACTTTATACAGTAAGTTGAATGAATGTATAGGTCTAAAGGCAGTGTTCTGGAATATCATGAGAGATCCAGATAACTGGTATTACATAAAGACTGAGTAAAAGCTTAATTAGCCTTTCTGGGGAATTCAGGTGTATCTGGTGATACTTTAGACGTCAGTGTTGGAGTTACTGTGTGTGAAACATTGACAGGACAATATGCTTTTTAACTTCTTCAATATTAACTGTGGAAAAATAGGCATTAGTCAGAACTAGGCTGAGAGGGGGAGAGATGAACAAAGGTCATTAGCCAGAGGTGATGGATGCTCTTCTCTTTCAACCTCAGCTCAGCCATGGCTGCTGGGCTCTGCCTGAGTTGTTCATTGTATATTTAATTATCACATTTTCTATCAACGTTTCTGCTTAGCAATCCCACTTAGGAATGTGGGTATTTAGTGCTGCATTGAGTACTAAAAAATGTTATGATTTTAGTCTCAATGCAGTTGTAGTAGACTAAATAGAAAATTTTCTCTTTACCTTGAGAAGTAAAAGTGCTTGGCTTTGACCAGCCATGACACGGCATTTGTGTTGGCATCTGCAGTGGAGGTGTGGTGCTCTATCGTTGCTGCAGCACTTGGATCAACCTTGCCAAGGTGTAGCTTTTCCCTGTACTTTTTTATGTTCAACTTTATGCTACAAGTTTTTCTTGTGCAAATAGCACGGATATTGATGCAAATGATTAAAGACATGGATGGTGTCTTCAGCTGAAGCTGAAATGTTGAGGAAGCGAATGTGTTTTCTCATTTCTGATTGAGTAGAATAGGAGTAGGTTTGAATCACAGCTGTTTTAGTAACTGTTTAAGGTGTGCTTTATCACAAAGAAACTGGAGTGAAAGGTTAAATAGTGCTTTTATTTAAAAGTGAAGCCAAAGAACTTATAACCAGATAGTCTTTGCAATAGAGGCTGTATGTTTCTCACTTGCCTCCTGTGCTCTCAGTTTCCCTGTTGAATAATTTGTGCAGATAATTTCATTTAGCATATTTCTGTTATGGAACATGGGTGGTTTTGGTAGGTTTTTTTGTTGGCTGCATTTGGATTGAAATGTTAAAAATGCTTCTGCTAAGGAGAAAAGCAATAGCTAAGTCATATGAAAATATTTTTTGAAGACTCTCTTTTTGAACATTATGTTCCGGATAGTCACACTTAATCAAATGTTTGAAACACAGCTTGGTAGATAATGAGGTTTTGCTTTTCCAGAAACAGCTATCCTACTTACTGGATATATACCCTGACTTCCGTGAAATGTTTAACTTAAAAGGCAGCTTTTATACTAAAATGAAATTGCTTGAACTAGAAGAATTGTATATGGCACAGGTGAGAGCACCTGTTGACTATAAAATTATATTTTACTTGTGGTTACTCTGTGTGTGAATTTTTTAAACTTTTTCTTAGCTTATTCTTTTCTCCTTTGGCTTATGCCATTAGCATAACTATATCTTTGGTTTTCAAGGTTTTCTAAATAATAATTGTTAAATTGTTTTTAACTGATAACAGTCCTTATGGCTGACTCTAACATATAAATTAAGAGAACAAATAAATAAAAATAAGGATTTTGCCAGATGTAATGTTCCCACATTCTTCCTTTGATTTATGGCTGTGAAATGTAGTAATATGAACACCTCCCACACTCTTCTGTCAGATATTTGTCAGTTGGAAAGGGACCATTCTGATTTAAGAGGTACATATATTAGTTATGTGGAAAATATTCCATGATTTGGCCTGTTCTTGGTTGCAGTGAAGAGGCAGTTTTGATGACTTCAGAATGACTTCAGGCATGCTCATTAAACTACATAATATTTTGTTTCCTTGGCCTCCCAAAGACCACGTGGTTTTTTGCCCCTTATCTATGCAGAGGCAGCTCCTCTGACAGCAGATGGAGCGTGCTGGTGGCTTCCCTGCTTTATGCAAGGTGAAAACAAACAGAAGCTGGAACAATTAAGTAGTGCTTGTTAATTTCTGTAGTCATGCATGCTGCTTCTTTCCTTGTGTTACTTCATGGTCTTAAAACAAATAAATGACCCACTCCTCCCTCAAACCCAAAATACCCATCCAACTTTTAAAATTATAATTTTCTATGTGCATGGAGTTTTCTTGCCAAGTGTAGGAGGGAAAACAACACTTGAAATGGAATTTGAAATGAGTGAATTCTTAACTGGCATTTAACATTTTTAACACATTTTAAGAGGCAGATAACTTCCTCATTTTGGTTTATCCCCTCCCAACAATTTTGGGAATATCATTTATTTGTGTTTTGTAATTCTAGTTTTTATTGTGTATGTATAATAAGTATTAACAAGATTGGTAATGGGAAGGGAAGATTTATTGCCCTGTGAAATAAAATTCTGAAATATCAGTGGCTGGAGATGTGTTCCTAATTGTGTCAGTATAAATATTTCAAGGACTAAGCTTTCTATTGTTTTTAGTGAAAATCAAGCCATAGTTCTCATTAATTAGTCTCTCTACTCTTCCCATCCAGCATACTTTTTTCCTCAGCTGGAATATGTTTCTCATGTAGCATTCACACTTTACAATGGGACCTGCTACTTAATAAAGCATTTTTGTAATTTTGTAGGCAGGAGAAACCCTCTTAATTTTATAACAGCATTATTGACTACTTAAAACAGTGTTAAATAGGTTATCATTCTGTAACATTTTCATATTTCAGCTATTACAGAAGAGTTACATCAGGGGGTGTCTGAAATTTTTGTTTGCTGCTTGATTCTGATATTTTAGGATGAGACACATCAGAAGCCCTGTATCATGTCCTTTTCAACTACTAACCTAAGGGACCATGGGAACTTGGAAAACAGCTGCCAGGGGAAGGTCATGGTTTTGGGCTTCCTTTGGCAGTTTGCCACTTGCTAGGACTAGGCAGAAAAGGAAAATAACTGTATTTCAGAATGTCTGTAACTATTATAATGCTATGGTTGCAGAATATATAATAGATTCTTTGCATAATGATATGCAAGAAATTATTTCAATATGAAAACATCTACAGGTTTTTTTCAGCTGATTTTTAGGTGACTGTCTTTTCTACATTGAAAAGAAAAAGTAGTAACTTCTCCAAATGTATCCTTGATTAAGCTGAGAAAACAAACAAAACAGGAACTTGCAGCTGGAAAACTGTAGCTCTTTGTGCATCTGATTATTTAACTCATGGTACCTTGAACAACTTTGTGTTCCACCAAATTGGTGCTTCCTTATTTAATGAATATAAATGGATTTCTTTAAGACTTGTTAATTTGGAACAAGTGTTCTTTTGTTGTTTTCTGTTAGCTGTCATTTCTATGTACACATCATCCTAGCCCCCTTTGGGAAAGTTAATGTTGAGGAGCAGTTCCATAAGAGTCAAAACCATTTATATTAAGACAAGACTTGATGAGTGATATCATTATCATCACTCATCCTTCCATTTCTTCCATTTGTTTTGGAACAGACTTTAATATAGCCAAGAAATGAACAATGATGTTTCATCCATTCCTTGTTAAAACCTGAAGAATTAATTTTTTCAGTTGTTTTTACTTCTGTATGCACAATCTGGGCATGTAACATAACAAGTGAAATTCTTTAGAGATGAACTTCATTCGGTGCCCATCAAAGCCTTTGTGTGCTTTCAAACTGTACATGGACATTTCCCCAAATATTAAAATGTAGAGTAGTAATTTTTGGGGGCTTTATTAAAATACGGCTGTCGTTGTTATTTACAGAAATCGCTTTGCAGCTATCAGTCGATTAATCTTCATGTGCAGCCTTGTTTGCTATTGATTTCAGAATCATGGGACGAAAGGGTAAGAAGGCTCATGCTGATTGTGCATGCAAGTGTCCTATTTTTTTTGTGCATGACTACAAAGCAAAATTGATTTTTGGGAGTGGGGGTAAGATTTCCATTATGTGATTAAATGCATGTCTCTGGAAAAGCCAGGATGAACTCCTTTTAAAAGTATTTTGGCTTTCCCTTTCCTTGATATATGGACTTTTCCTTCCCACCGTTGGCCCTTATGAACCTCAGTAGCTCTCTAGAGAATCACGTTTCTCGTGCATTGAAGATGAAAATGAGCTGTGTACACCACTTTTGGCTTTTGAAGAATGCTATTTCATTTCTAGAAAGTTATATTATTCAAGATTAATTCATGCAGGAATTAGACAGAAATTAATAAGAGGTGGGGTAGGTAGATGAATGAAACTCTTCCAAGTCTGCTGAGAGTTCAGGAAGCATTTGGAAGATGCTCTTAGGCACACAGTGTGATTCTTGGGGCTGCCCTGTGCAGGGCCAGGAGTTGAATTTGATCTTTATTGCAACCCTTCGTAGTCAGAATATTCTACAATTCTGTGATTCCTAGTCTAACAGCTTGCCCAAGACTTCAAAAATAGTTGGTGCTTGTGTAACTCGTGTCCTGCTTGAGGTCTGTTAAAGGCCTCTGTGCTTTCATTTTTCAAGAAGAGCGATTCTAAATTGATTCTAAATTGTGATTCTAAATTGCACTTGGACCTGTTACGATATTTTGTTGATAACAGTCTGTACTTTGGCTGGAAATGGGCACCCTGAGTCTTTAACTGTGGTTTGAGAACGCTTACTCATTCCTTAGTAAGAGAATAAGAAAGGGATTCCAATCTAACACTAAGCTATATAATTATGCCAAATTAGTGCTCCTTCCTGATACTTTTGTAAAGCTGTTCATGCGTAAGGAAATCAGTGAAGATAAAGCTTCATGGATATTTTGTTAGAAGTGCACTAACAAATACTCAATAATTTATGCTATTAAATTTTTTTCCTGTGTTTGTTAAGCTAGAATGTAACTGTTTAGTGATTAGAAAAGGACTTTAGGATGATGATACACTATTGATGAACTTTATATGTAATAAAATATGAATAGTTAAAATTGATCTGTATCTAACAAGATTGAGCTAGCAGAGTTCTCTTGTCTCGTAATAAATGCAGTGCAGGCTGTTTACAAGACTTTCTATGTGTTTGTGGTTTTTCTATTAAATGAGTTTGTGATTCATTACTGACATTGGTTTAGACATGAACTTGAAGTTCCTCAGAACTGACAAAACATAATTTTGCAAATTGAGTCTGATGTTGGAATTGCAGTATGGTTAGAAGTGCTGTTTGTGGGCAAGAACTGCTGGATTGCTGCAGAAACCAGTGAGCCTTTGTGCCCACAGATGTCCTGTCTGGTTTCTACAGAAAGCTGACACACTCAAAATTTACTGGTTAACAATGTATTTATAAAATTACTTCTCTGTGCATAGATAGGAAGCTGTCTGTCTCCTACACTGACCATCTTCTAGACTGGCCAGTTCAGTTAGGTGGGAAACAGAAGTTGTGGTAGAAAAGGTTCATAGACAGTCTTTAGGTACTGAAGGTGCCCAGAAGAGTAAATCCACTGTGTCTGTGGTCCTGTCTAACTCATTAGACATTACAGGAGGGGAGAAACTGCTTTTCAGTCAGCTGGGATATGTTCTAGCCTTATATCCCACTGCTTGGGAGAAGAGCTGCAGTTCAATTCTTCGGGGAAACCCGAATTCAAGATGAAGTACTCTTTAGAGCTAATGGGAAAGATGACAACCATGAGAATATTTTGTAATTCATATTGACCTAGAAGGAGGGTTTTTTTTCAGTGAAACTTATGTCTTTCATGTCTGTGGTTAAAACTGTGTTGCATATACTTCTGTTTGCTGGTTTGTTCAAAAGCTGCTCTTCTGTGAGGGCAGGATGAACGAGGTAACACTGTTTGCAGAGAAAGGAAGACATGTAAAAGGGAGATATTGGCAGCTCCGAGGACCTGTTCTTGATAATATGTAAAGAGATTTTTTTTTTTCAAATTTTTGATTCCATATTCTTTTAATGTTCTTTTTCTTTTAACGTATTTAATGTATCTAATGTATGTTTCCATGTCCAGATTGCACTATCTCATTTTGCAAATGCTTTCTGGGAAAATCAAGCTAGGAATAGAAACAAGCAGAACACTTAATTGAAGATTGGTGATATTTAAACAAGAATTTGCATTCTGAAGCCTAAGTAACCTCTGTGACTGTTTTTCAAAGTAACATTGCAACATTTTTGTTTAGCATTTTATTTTTCATTAATATCAATACAGTTTAAACTCTTTTGTTACTGAACAGGAACAGATGCTTTCTCATGTTTTGAGCTCTGTGTATGTGCCTCAGCAGAATTGCTGCACTGTTTTCTCAGTGTAAATATCACAGTATAATTCTAGATTCACAGAAACACTTTCATCCACTCTTATGTTACTTTCTGTGTACATTGTGTATGTGTGCAGGAAATAAAATGTGTGTAGTGTGGTTTTGAACTACTTGTGAACAGAACATTTTTCTTTTAATTAGGAAATATTTTTCAAATCTGTGCAACTTTATAGAAGCCTGTAGCTGGGTTTGCTCAGATGAAGGTAAAACTTGTTTTTCAAGCTCTGGCCATGCTTATGTTGGTATTTGGGATGTTTTAATAGAGGAAGGGATCTATAGAACATCACACTCTTACATGTCCTATTAACAGGTCAGAACAGGTCAGTAGTTTATGTTGGACTAGTTAAAATCTAGTTTCCTGAGCTAAGCTTACCTTCTCCATTAGCTTTGAGGGTTCCAGAGAGAAGGCCTGTGAACCTTTGCTTCCTCATTATCAGGACTTTTAATCATGACATACATGCATGTTTCACTCACAAAAACATTCTTGTGCCTTGTTTTTCAAGTGACAGTGTGGTGCCTACTCCCCTGGTCTGTTCCAGCCCTGTGTGTTTGGGCAGGTGAGCTGCAAGGCACCGTTGGGCAGGAGTGGAGAATGAAATCCTCCCAGCCTATGTACTGCGGTCATAGGATAGCTGCGATGAGGTGGTGATGGAACAGTTCTGAGCATCCTTTTTTCTAAGGAAAAAGATGGGCAGCAGCATAAGATTCTGGGAGTTCTTACCACTACAGCTGTATTCCTTCCCTGTGGATTGGATTAAAAAAGCAAACTGCATCATCTTAAGGAAATGGAAGAATTCTTCATGTGGCTTTACATTCAAGTTTTTCAATATGCAAAGCTTGAGGTGCTTTCCTTCAAAGAAGGCTTGAATCCCTGGGCACTTGCTGACCAGTTATTCATTGGTTTGAAGTGGACTTGTTGTCTGTAGGGCAGGTGATAGTTTATCAGTGCCATCCTTATAGCTCGCTTCAAATAATAAAGATGTGTAGTATTGATAAAATCTTCATAAAATGCTAAAAGTAGTGAGTGTGTGACACTTTTCTATCAGTTTCTTGGTGTAGGGAAGCAACAGTTTCCAAAGCAGAAGACACTACTGTGTAATGCAGATTTCAGTTGACCAAAAATATAAAACATTAGACGTCTTGGCAACTTTCCTATGTGTCAGGAGCCATTCCACTTACGTTTGGGATGCTGACCCTGGAATTAAAACAACTGCTGAAAAGCAGAACTGTTCATGGTATTTGAGTGACTGTGTTCTGAGATGCCAAGTAATCCCTATGTGTTGCTGCCCTAAGCTTGAGAACTTAAAGGTTCCATTCATTGTAACTCCCAGAGTTGTATCTAGATCTGTGCTCCTGTCCAGCTTCCCATTGATTCCCTTCTCATCCTCGTGTATACAAGGGGGTGTTCCTCTAATGGCAGTAGCTTAATCCACATGAGTTCCTGTAGCAAAACAGAAGTGAGAAGCAAGTGTTTAAATAACTCTTCCTTGCTGGAAAAGAGGTCTGTGTCCTGTAGGATGAGGAAATGCAGTGGAGGGGGAATTGTAGAACATCTAGACTAGAAATTTTAAAACTAACTGGGCACGGGCAGGAAGGCACAAAGAAAGTCCCTGTCAGCAGTCTGCTGTGCTGCCTGGGGTTGGAACTGAGAAGAAATGGTATGACCAGCTCAAGCATCTGGGAGGCATTCTGTAGCCTGGACTTAGTCACCAAAGTACTAAAGGCAAAGTACTAAAGTACTAAAAGGCAAAGTACTTGCCTTTTAGACAAGTATATATATTTTTACCAGTAGTTGGCCAACCTTCTGATCAGAAGTATGTTTTGAAGGCTCCTGAGGCAGACAGTGACCCTTTTGGAATAGTTTTGCCTCTGGCAGCTGTCTAGAACTGCTTCTTACTCACCTCTGGCCACCCTGGAGATAGGCTAAGTGTCGCTGCTTGGCCTGTCACCTTTCAGCCACACCTTGTGTAGTGTCTTTCCTCTCCTTCAGTGTCTGTCTCAGTCCAGAGGTGCACTAGCCTCTTCTGGTCTTCTGTGTTAGATGTTTCTCCCTAACCTGCCACAAAGTGGGAACAAGGTGGTAGGAGAGGTGCAGGTGTTGCAGCCCCTCTTCTCAGTGGAGTGTTAAGCAAGTTAGGTGGCTTGGCCTTTGAGCGCACATGACATTTACAGTACTCTTCTCTGTCACCTCCCACTGTCTTCTGCACCTGGGAAGTGTTCAAGGATGCAGCATTCTGAAAATGACTCAGCTGGGTAACAGAATAGCTTAGGGTCACCGTGAAAGCAGGCTTTGAGCAGAATTGTCTGGAACTCAGAGGCTGCTTCTGTGCCAGGATCGTCACTGTGCTGGGGATTTTCCACTCTCTGGTACCCATGGATGTTGGGAGGAGCCAGGCATTTGGACGAGCAGAGATAGGTGTGTTAAGTAGCAGGAGTAGAATGAGGTCACTGTGATAATGCCTATCCTTCTTTACTTCTTTTATTTAGAATTTAATAGTAGGTAAAGAATGTCCTGCTGGCTCAGTGTGCTACTGGATGTGCACAGTGGGTGTTTTGTCAGCGTCAGGAGTCCGCTCCATGTTCTGCTCTTTGCCTGGATGGAGTAACAATAGCAATTCATGTCTTCAGAGAGCACACAAAGCTCTATGAGCCTTTCTTTCACTCTGTCTCCTTTAGTCCAGTTGTTTATTTGCATCACATTTTTCACTGATTTATGAAACACCTTGTTATGATTTAGAAATAAAGGTACAATGAAACAAAGACACTGTGTTTTTTGCTGTCCACTGGATTTATCACCTAGAACTCATTTACTAAAGCTAACCAAATACTGAAAGCAGGAATGAAAGTTGGACTTTGCCTCATTTTTTTCCCTGAACAGGGGAAACATTTTTTCACTATCAGTGCCAGCTGTGAGGAAGAGGGGTCAAGGAAATTTATGTAAATGTGTCTTTCTTGTCTCCTAAAGTCTCTTTTGTGTATTGCTTCAGTGATAGAAGTCAGAGAAGTAAATTACATTGGCCAGCTTAGTAGGAATATAAGTAAGGACAGGAATTAAGAAGCAAAACTCATATCATAGAGCTTCTTCTACTGGAACCAGATTAGTTTTAGGTAATATAAATGCTGTATTAAAAATAGAGAGTGACAGTACTGTCTCAAAGCAGGAAAGGAAGAGGTTGTGCTGAGGAGAACAGAAATGAGCAAGTAAAGCAAAGGTACTATGTGAAACCAGCAAAGGTGAGAGAAAGGAGAGATAGTATGAAAACACTGCCAGTGGTGGAACTTAAGGAATGCGACTGGAAAACGTGATGTAATGGAAAACTTTCTTTTAATGGATTAGAAGTCTGCAAAACACACTATCCCAAAGAGAGTATCTTCCTGGGAGATTTGTTCTAATTACTGCTGGTTCTGAAAAGAATACTTCATTGAAGAAGCTTTGAGGTGAGCATTATTTGACTAGCTTGGGGGTTTTTCGTACTTATTAGTAACTTCAAGTGCATTGTCATTTCTTGTTTTTATAAAAAAATTATATTCAAATTATTTTACATGCTTTTCACCATAGCAAAATGTGCATCTCTCCATGCTGGTTCCAGCATGCAATGCTACGGGTTTGGAGAAGAGTGGCTGGAAAGCTGTCAGAAAAGGACCTGGGGGTGTTGGTCAACAGTGGCTGAACATGAGCCAGTGTGTGCCCAGGTGGCCAAGAAGGTCAGTGGCACCTGGTCTGTATCAGCAACAGTGTCATCGGCAGGACCAGGGCACCGACTCTCCCCCTGTACTCAGCACTGGTGAGGCCACACCTTTTGAGGTGTGCTCAGTTCTGGGCCCCTCACTGCAAGAAAGACATTGAGGGGCTGGAGTGTGTTCAGAGAACAGCAGAGCTGGTAAAGGGTCTGGAGCACAAGTCTGAGGAGCAGCTGAGGGAACTGGGGCTGTTCAGCCTGGAGAAAAGGAGTCTCTAGGGGAACCTTATCACTCTCTACAACTGCCTGACAGGAGGCTGTATTCAGGTGGGGGTCAGTCTCTTTTCCCAGGTAGCGAGAGACAGGACAAGAGGAAAAAGCCTCAAGTTGCACCAGGGGAGGTTTAGATTGAATATTAAGAAAGTAATCTTCGCAGAAGAGGTGATTAGGCACTGGGATAGGCTGCCCAGGGGAGTGCTGGAGTCTCCATCCCTGGAAATGTTGAAAAAACACGTGGACATGACACTTCAGGACATGGTTTAATGATGAATATGGTGTTGGTGCTGTGTTGATGGTTGAATTGCATAATCTTAGAGGTCTTTTCCCAACCTTAATGATTATGTGATTCCAATTTAGAAGAACTCTTGAAGTCATATCACACCAGAATTAACTTGAACTTTTTAGCTTACTGTGAAAAATTTTAGGCAGAAAGCTGTTTTTTTGGGTGTTGTTTTAATTTGTTTCAAATAAACTGAGCACCAAAATATTTTTAAAAATAAATGTAAAGTTGTCAAACCTAGGTATGGATGGAATTTTCCCCATTAGGTGTTACTGAAGGTTTGCTGTCATGGGGGCCAAAAGTTCACATCACCAGATGAATATCCTGTTCTTAAGACAAAAATTTCATCTGCATGTTGGACATTTTCTTGGGTGTGTTTTGGTGGAGAGAGGCTGGAAACCAGCCCCTTAGAAGTCAGCTGGCTTTGGGTAAGGGGAGAAGAGGCTTATCTGGGGGATGAGGCTTCATCCTGTCTAAATGATGAGCCCACCATGCCCTCTGGGAGTGCATTCCAGGGACATTGCAATGGCTGATCAGTGCGTCCTTACAGCAGTTGCTCTTTTTATAGCAGGTTGAAGAATATTTTTAATTAACTCCCTTATATGGCTGGAATAATTTTCTTGTTATAAAATGTCTGATCTCTTTTTCATAGTGGAATGAGAAGACCCTTGAAAGTCATTTTAGTTCTGAATTAAATGCATCAACTGATATTAACAGTTCAGAAATAACCTGGTATAGCAAGTGGTTATGGTTAAAGTGTTATTTTAAGCACTTTTGTCAGGATATTTGAAAAAAATTTATTTTATTTATATTTCTCATCTCAGACACAGAAAAATAAGTAGAATGAAAGTTTAATATCAAATAAATTTTTACATAGTTATATTTAAGTACATTGAGCAACCAAATATAATTTTAATATTGCTGTGTTGCTTGATATTAGCAAAACTTACATTTTTCTGTAGATTGAAACTTCTGTGTTAATTACACCATTTTTTGATAGAATATGATTTTTTAAAAAAAGCTTGGACAATTGCAAATAAAGTTAGGGATGACCACATCCAAGCTTGGGACATAATAAAAATATTCAGTGAGTGAACATGAAATCTTACTTCTGGTTATTAATGCTCTGTAAACAGTTGACAGCAATATTAGACAACATGACAAAACTGTGGAAGAAATACCAGCATTAGATAAAACAGATGATTTCTTTTCCTAGGTTTTGATAGAAGAAAATGTGGCAGTTTTAAACTCAGTTGGCTGAACTTAGACTTTTATGTTTAAACCTACCTTGAAACTTTTGTTTTCCTGAAATTTTGTATGAGTAAGATATAACAAAAATATTCAGACGCACTGTTTTGAAATACAGCTTTATTGTAATGCTATTTTTCTAATTTACAACATAGGGTTTCCTGTAGTTAAACTATGTGGGGACACTTTCTGTGCAGCTCAATGTTGTCTCTGAGTTTACTAGCACTTATCTCTTAAGTGTTGAATTGGTATGGATTTTTTTATGTAGTGGAAATTATTAGCTGTGTTTGTATTAAAAACAGTACTTGTAATTTCCAGGGTTTATAAAAATGTCTTTATGAAAATCCTGTATTTGTGTATCCCAAGTGGATATAATGTAGGAAGTGAAACAGTAAAATGCTGAGAATTAATGGGAAGCTGGAAAGTAACTTCAGAATTGCTTAACTGAAAATTGATTTTCTACCCGATGGATCATAATCGTGTTAATGATTTAAATTCTGTAACCCTTGCTTCCTAAACTAGGAAGTATTATTAGAGATAATGTTAATTTCATTATTTTTAGATTGTTTCTTTAATCTTAGATGTAAACCTTTCTGTTTAAAAATGTCTTTTTGGTCAGTAGTCTGCCTTAAATATATTTCTCTCTGTCTGTTCTCCAGGTGGACCAAGCGAGTAGATTTTGCTAAAATATTTATCACTCTACAGTGATATGTGACAGCTGTCTGAGGATAGTTTTTTCTGAAACTATATGCATTCTTTTAATTTTGGTCAGAGAAATGATGAGGTGTGTGTTCCAGGCTAATGGAAGTAATGAAACTGTCTGTGCAGTTTCATTGGAGGAATGTATGTGAATCTCACATTGACAATATATCTTTTATTCTTTTCTCTTTTCCTGTGCCTGGCCTTGTTAACAGAATTTGATACTGAAGTTTTTCACGTGTTTGGTGGCTTTATGCAGATGTCACTGAGCTGATCAGATAAGCTTACAGTGTTGCAGAGCCCTTGCAGCTATGCGAGTGTGAGAGAGCAAATTTCTGGGACAGGAGTCAGGTCCCTGAGAGTGAATCCATATCCAGGATGAGGCAGTATGTGCAAGTTCCAACTGTTGAGCAAGAAAAAGCCTATGGTTATAATTCTGCTTTTGAACCGAGGCCGTGTATGTGTTTGGGTAGATGAAATTACCATTTTCTGATGGTGGGGGCTGTGTTTTGCTGCTCTTGTGTAGAGTAAATATGTGTAAAAAGAAGTACCTGTGCAGCTGGTAAATGTGTACAGTTATAACATGAAAAATGCAGATTATAGGACTTCTTTAGCAGAAATGTGCATATTTGAAATTGATAAAAATCCCACTATTGGACAAGCAAACAGTATTTTTTAAACCTTATACATTAACTTTCATGTTACAGTGCAGAATTCTCTGTAGATATTGCTTTAACCTTTATATTTACTTGCATAAAATGATGTAAAGATCTGTGCAAGAGAAAGGCCATTAAAATGTAAATTTGTCTGAGACTAAAAAGGAATTGTCATAGGATTTTTCCTCAATAAACCTGAAAATAGAAAGGTTTTGGGTTTTTTTACCTGTGTTCTATAGACCTACAAAACATTTTATTTATGTGAAATGAATTTGTTTATCAAAATAAATTTTTATCTGTATTAATTGTTATCGAATAAGTAGGGAATCTATTTTCAGTTGCTCCGCTTCTATCCATCTTTGAAAAGATTCATCTTTTTGGTCTATGTAGTAAAATATTCCTAAATTTTATGGGTTACTTTTAATGTAGTTTGTTGACTTGATCTTTTGAGGATTTTGTTTTGGGATTTTTTGGGTTTTTTTATATATTCATACGTTCTTTAAACCTATTCATACTTTTTTTTAATCTTTCATGGTTATCTCAAAATGATACAAGCAATGATTACTAGTTTTCCCACAAAATCTGTGTCGTGACTGTTAACTATTCTGGTTTTTGCTTTTGGTTGTCATTTATTTCTGTGTTGTTTGGAGTGCCTGTCAGTTTTATTTCTGATTGTGTTTTGCTTGAAGGCTGAAAACTTTGACAGATTAAATCTCACTTTCTTGTACTTGAATATTCTGTTTAATATAGGAAGTTCTTTTGATGGTATTAACATCATAGTTTTAAGTTTATACTTCGATGATAAAGAATTTTTTGACAAGTTGATGGGTTTTTTTCCATGTAAACAATTACATAATTAAATACATAGCAATGTAAAGATACTACCAAAATTGGTAGGAGGAGGAGGAAATTTCAAATCTTATGCATACTTACTGTTAGGCCTGTTTTTGGTGTCAAAATTCACTGTGTTCCATAAATTTGGAGAGCAGTATTTCAGTAGAGCAGTATTATGTTTCCATTAAGTGAAACCATTTGGTAAGGCTGCCAGAATGAGTTGGTACTGTTACCTGATCTTTTTTCTCCATCTCAAAGAAGTAACTGGATCCAGATTTTATGTTAAATTTATGTAATTAACACAGGTTTGAAACACCATTTTAAGATTTAAATTGAAGTTCTTTGCAAAGATTTTCTTCTTCTGTCACTTAAAGAGGGAGAAAGTAATTATAAAAAGTATTTTTAATTGCTTGTCTTGCGATATTTTAGAATGTTTTCCTACACTTTCTATGTTTTAGGCAGTTGTATGCAACAGTTATTATTAGAATATTTTGTTTTATTTAGTAGCAATCAAACATACTGTTTACCCTGGGCCAAAGTTAATGGTCAACCATAAGGTAGAAAACCAAGTAGGAACAACAAGTACATAGAGTGCTGAGCCAAAGAGTACTGCAGAGTTGCATACCTGCCTCAAGAAATATTTAGCAATATTTTGTGGTTTTGGTGGATTTTGATGGTCTTACTTGAATTTCCCAATACGGAATGATATACAAGACACTAATACAGTACTCCTTTCTTACTATGATTTTACTGACTTCTCAGCTTTGTTCTCAATGGAATATTTTTGTACGACTGTCTAAATCAGTTCTATTTTAAATCAAATAGGATTTTCACCTCTTTTTCTACCTACATTTTCCAGCATATTAAAGAACTTTGATTTTATCTACTTCATACCTACAGCTTTTATGTAAATGTAGATTTTTACATTTGCTAGACCACCATGATTAAGACATCAGCAGGAGTGATATGAATAAATTGACAGTAGTAACAAAATACTGTTTAACACAAAAATTCTCAATATTCTGGTTGTTCTTAAGTACTTTTTGTTTTCATAATTGTGTATTGAAGTCATAAGTCAGTGTTGATGTTACTTGTGGTACAGGACTCTTAATTCATAACCTGAGCAGAATTCAAGTCCATTGGGGAGAACTTGGAGTTAATGCACAGTTTTAAAATCATAGGTCTATCTTTGATAATTGTTTTTGATTAAATAAGTGGCAAGAATTAAGTTATCAAAGTATAAGCAGAATACATTTTTTGTCCAAGAGACAATAGTATCAGAAAACAGTTGTAATTGAGGAAGAATATCTACTCCTATAGAGTCTTGTAATTAAAACGAAGAGAAACTACAGCAGGTGAAATCCTTGTTATGAAGATCCCATATGTTCTGATAAGTATGGTTAAAAACTAAGATTACTTAGATATCTTAAGTAAAGAAATACAAGTATTGATGCTTTTGCAGAGAAATTGTAATCATCAAAATTTTCTTCCAAGATACCCTTTATTGCTTGCATTTTTTTACTGTTTTTAGCAATGTTAAAAGATTTTTTGAGTATGTAAATGGATGTCTTTAATAAGACATTTGTAAGGTATTTAGTTACTCTGAATCCTTCAGGTGTTGTGACTTGAAAGACAGGATCTGCATGTATGCTTGATACATTATTATTGAGTGTCCAATTGTTTACTGAGTGGCTTTTGTGCATTAGTACTGCTTTGGTGTTGATCTGAGGCTTGACCAATAAGTTAATCTGATAAGATGCCCACTAAAACATTTAAAAACTGATTTGTCAAAAAAATTTTAAAAACAGGGGAGTAATTCTACTCGTGATAAACAAATACCTAGAAACAGATTGGATATACCAGTACCAGATACTGGACAGATACCTAGAAACTTTTTTTTTTCCTTTGTGCTGAGTTTTAACCTAACTCCAAAGTTCTAGTATGTCTTAGTGCTAGAAAAAGGACCAAACAATGCTTTTCACTTTTGTTACCTTTTTAAAGCAGGCAGTTTGACTTTTAAAATTAATAAAATTGAAGTTACATGCATTGTTCTGACTATATGGATTAGCAGTAGAGTAGAAATGAGATTAAAAAAACTAATTTCTCTGCTTCAAGTGACTGTTATTTCACTGATGTCCAGTAAAAGGAAAGATAAGGGATAAGAAAAGGGATAAGGAAGGCAGAGCATGTTTTGTATATTGTGGTTTATATTGGTTTATATGACTGCCTTTAAAACAGATTTCATTTTTGTTTTCTTTTTTTTTAGAATAATGCACATAATGTACATTTGGGTGTTTCAAAACAGTAATTCAGAATGAGGATAAACCTGCAAATGAAGTAGCTTTGGTTTTAATATGATTCAATTTTAAAATGCCTTGACTTTTCTTCATGTTTTTAAGTATGGGTGGCAGGTACATTTCTAGTACTCGAGATCCTTGCATATTTTCTCATATATTGCAGTGTGATAGCCGTTTTGCTTTTTTGACTTACTTGTACTTACTTTAAACTCCTTTGGTTTTGCTTTATTGCTGATAATTCAGCAAGCTGAATTCAGTGTTATCTTCTTCCTCCATGCTTGTCAGCTTGTCCCTTCAAATGAGTCCCTAGAACTGCATCCTAAATCCCGTTGGGTAAATCTCTCTGCAGGAGTTTGCTGCTGCTGTGCTGCGCTGCGACCTCGCTACAAGCGTCTGGTAGACAACATATTTCCTGAAGATCCAAAAGTGAGTCATGACTTTAAAATTTTAAGGGATTGGTGTTTGAAAATCTGTGAATATACCTTGTGCTTTAGCAATTTTTTAAAATTTTCTTTTCTCTTTTAACATTTTACCATAAATTCTGCTTTAGCGCTTAATAGCTTTAAGAGAGATTAGTAGAATAGTTTATCTGGAGGGAGATCCATGGAGAGCATCTGGTCTAATTCCATTTCCAAAGCAGGATGCACACTGAAGAATAAAATTTGTATGTTTTGCTCAGAGAAACAGATATTTAATTAAACAAGGTATTCTGCTGCAGAGGTAGCACTAAACTTCATCACTTTTTAGAACCACAAACAATTGCTTTCTTGTGGTTGCAGGTGTGAACGTTTTCTGGTTTTCTACAGGAATTTAATTTTTTAACTCTTAACTTACTGACTGTGAACATTTTTATAGTTCTGGTAGACTGTTGTGACCCAAAAAGGTTTTTCTGGTGTTTTTTTTAAATTTTTCCGGATACTCATCTACAATTTTATTTTTTCATGTCACTGTAACAGTCTTGGAGCTATATTAAAGCCTAACTCTCACTCTCTGTGAAAATAAATAACTTCTGTTTACCATGGAGGAATGCATGTGTTTGTACATAATCATTTGACAGTTCAGACTGATCAAGAGCTTATGTTCCTGCTGCTCTATATTTTTAAGTGTGTTACCAAATTTTTATATCTTTTGTTACAGTAGAAGTAAGCAGCACAGTCAGTATTTGCATAATATTTGGCTTATATGTTTACAAAGTATGTTGGCTTTTTTTTTTAAATGATGTTGTTACTGAGTGCCAGGTATTATGTAAGTGCATAATACTGGCTTTACAGGAAATGTTTTCTGTGAATACAGTATACTGAATGCATGGAACAGTGTGGTTTTATAGGTTTATTTGTTCTAATCTAGTTTTTGATACAGGTGTAGAAACACCTGGAAATGCTACAGCTGTAGTGTTGTAGTTTAAATCTGACTCAGTAGCTCTGAGATAGCACTTCTTAGTCTCTGCTTTGGTTAGTATTCATTGGGTCAGTGGAGGACACAGGCCAGCTCATAACATTTCTCTTGAGTTGCAGACCTTCTCTATAGTATCAGAAGATTTGCTTGATAAAATTCATTAATCAATAATGAATGTCTTAAAAGCTTTTAAGTAATTTATTTGCAAAATAAATGTTTTTATGAACTTCCAGAAAAAAATAAAAATACAAAAAGCCTTATCTTGTTTATATGATAATTATGATTATAACCTCATCTGAGCAGATCCGTGTTACAGTTCATGTTGGAACTAATATCTTAATTTTTGATCCTGTTCTGACAATTAACCCTCAAATGTCTGGGGGTCAGCCTTGTTCAAGATTTGACACTGAAGAAATAAAACATTTAAACTACAATATTAAATATTTAAACTACAATCTTGTTTGTATATTTTATCAAAATTATGCATTGAATATACTTAGCGGGGGGATGGGAAGAGAAAAAAAATTACATATTTTTAGGAAAGAAGTGTGTCTTACAACTGGTCACATATCTCACTACATACCCTTTCTTAGAATACCCATTCTCTCAAAAAAATTGTGGAGCAAGCTAGTTGCTTCATTTCCTTTAAAATATTTTAGTTGTTTCATGTTGCTGATTTTTACCAATAAGGTTATGGCAGTTTTGCTCAATAGTTTGGGTATTTTTTTTCAATAGCTTATTTCCATCTGTAAGGCTCTGCTCTTTAACTGTTAATTAGAAAAAAAGGAAAAACACTTGGAAAGCTTTATATTTCCTATGAACTCTTTCATTTTTGATTTTGTATTTCTGTTTCTAGGATGGTCTTGTTAAAGCTGACATGGAGAAACTGACTTTCTATGCAGTTTCTGCCCCAGAGAAGCTGGATCGAATTGGGGCTTACCTGGCAGAGAGACTGACCAGGGACGTGGCCAGACATCGCTATGGGTAAGGAGAGAAGTCATTAAAAATAGATGCTAACGAGTCATGGAATTTCATCATGTTTGTTCTGATCAAGTCTGGAAAGCAAGACAGACCCAGTCCCTTTGTGGTTAGTTAACCTTGTCTGATTGCCAGGTGCCCATCCAGCTGCTCTCACTCCTCCTGCTCAGCCAGATGGAGAAGAAAATAAAATGGAAAGCTCATGGGTTGAGATAAGGACAGGGAGATCTCTTTTTCTCCATGATGGAACTGAGTGACTTACCTTGGGGAGGATTGATTTAATTACTGCCAAATAATGACAGGGTAGGATAATGAGAAATTAAAGCAGAGTTTAAAAACCTCTTTCCTACAGTCATCTTTCTTCAACTTCACTCCCAAGTCCATTATCTCCACCCCCACCAAGCAGTGCAGATTAGGACTGGGGACTGTGATCAGCTCGTACCATCTTGTATCTCCTGCTCCTTCTTCCTCACACTCGTACCCTGCTCTAGCCTTGGGTCTGTCCTTGTAGGCAGTCCTTTAAGAACTGCTCTGGCATGGCTTCTTTCCTCAGAGTCCTTCAGGAACTCCAGTGTGGGTCCCCCATGGGGTTACAGATCCTGCCAGAAAAGCTCCTGCATGGGCTCCTCTCCGTGGGGCCGCCAGAAGGGCCTTTCTGTGGGTAGCAGTTTCCTTCAAGGCACATCCACCTGCTCCAGCAGGGGGTCCTCCATGCTCTGCACTGTGGATATCTGCTTATTTGTGGGCACTTCCAGGGTCCTTGAGGGGCTCAGGTTTGGGTAACGAGGAGTCAGCCTTGGAGCTGGCTGGAGCTGGCTGTGTCTGTCATGTGGGCAACCCCTGGTTTCTGACAGAAACCACCTCTACAGCCCCTTGCTAACACAACCTGGCTGTAAGCCCAGAACACCTTTGAATGTCAGTCAGGATACAGGAAAACAGCATTATCTTTCTTTTCAGCCCTTTTGGCTAAATCAGATATTTAAGTGAAAAATACTAAGTCTAAGAAGTGTCAGGAATTGTTAAAGAAAAGCAATATCCATCACAGACCACCATTTTTTGGCCTTTATGACATCCAAAGCTGTTTTTATAACTTTATAGAAAGGGTAAATGGCCAGCACTCAATTCTATGCTTCCCTCCCTTCTATACCACCCCATCTCCTCCCAAAAAAAGAAAAAAGAGAGAAAATACGGATGTAGAAAATAGCTCCAAGTGTCATTTTTATGCAGTGGGAAATATGCACCTTCCATTCTTTCTTTTCTATTTTCGTGGTAAGATCCTAAGTTGAACTAATTGAATTAATGATAAATGCAATACATCTTTATGTGTCTCTAATTAATTTTCAGTTATGTTTTAATTGCCATGGAGGCACTGGACCAACTCCTAATGGCATGCCATTCTCAAAGCATAAAACCATTTGTGGAAAGTTTCCTTCATATGGTGGCCAAACTTCTGGAATCAGGCGAACCAAAGCTGCAAGTCCTTGGGACTAATTCTGTAAGTAAGCTCAGATGCTGAATCAGATCAGAGTAAATCTTTGCTTGGGAAAGTAGTTTGAGAAGTCTTAAAGGGTGTGCCAGTTCACATCACTTGAAATGGTGCTGTCTGTGGTAGGGTGTATCCTTTGGGCCTAAACACAGAGCAGATACCAGCTGGAGGCAGATAAACTGCTTCCCAAAATTCACTGTATCCCAAATTCTTTTGATGTCTGGGCTCATTCCATCCAAAAATAACTTCTGGAAGGAACAAGAAAGTTTTGTTGTGAGTTCATGTTTTCAGTCTTTAAGCAGCCCTCCTGGAGCCAATATATGGCTAAGACAGTGTTTTGTTTTCTGGCAGCTTGAGCTACACGGAAAGATTCTTGTTAGCTGAAAAGTAACTTTGAATATTGCAGCCTCATTCTCTTATCAGTTTAAATATTTCAGATCCAGGCTTGAAGAGCATAACTAAGAGTGTCAAAATGAAGATTTAGAGATCTAGTTTTCCAATTGGAGTGATTGGTACAATCAAGGGTATAGCTCTGTCATGCTTGCCTTCTAACCACTATTTTCCAGGTGGTAGAATTAGAATCTCATAAATTCCAGGATTGTGATGTGGACTGTTTTCACTTAGAGTTATTGCTTTTACATGAGTATAGAATACTTGCTTTTCATGTAAATTATTGCCATTGCTAACAGTGGGGGATTTTTTTGTGGAATCAGTAAAGCTGTTGGGCTTTTGGGTTTGGTTCCCAGCTGATGAAGTTCAGTGGAGTTGCAGTTCAGGAAGACAGGAGGGCATGGTAAACTGATGTTACCCCAGAGCAGGATTTCTTGTTACAATGAAATAAAGAGAATTTTCCTGTAATGTAGGGTAGAAGTGTCCCCTTGTTCCCCCACTAGCAGGGCAGCTTTACTAGGATAACAAGATCTATATCTCATTATACATATAAAATTTTACTTATTTATTTAAATATAATTGAGCCAGGCTACCCTGCTTCTTTTGATCTGTTTGTGTAATAATACCTGGGCAAGTCCTTTTAGGGAAATGACATTGAAACTTTTTTCCTAGGCTGCCAAATGGCAAGGTGTGCATCACTTTCCAGTTGTTTAAAATCATTGGTTAGTGCCAGCCTGATGTACAAGGCATGTGTCACTTCAAAATGCATATTACTGAACAGGACTCTACTTAGGGTAATCTGTTCAATATTCCTGTTGGTTCCTAAGTATTTTGTGAGTAAAGGAGATTAATGGACTTCTTAATTAGGAGATAATTTGTGTTTGTGTTCTATAAAACTCACAAAAAAAAAGGTTTCCCTAAATGAGAGGAGAAACTCTGTGAGGAGAGAGAATTTTTATGGCTCTTCAACAGCATTCCAAGACCTTATTTTAGCCTAACTCTGCTAATTTCCCTAGGTGCATTCTAGAGCTAATGAAGACAAAGGATACAAGACTATTTGTATTGACTTGGAAGGAACAAGGGTAACAGCTTGTCTGTTACCAAGGGTACTGCCTTACTGTGTTCTTAAATAAATTTTGTTAGATTCATGAAGAAAGTTTACTGTCATATTCAGCCTTTTCTCTTTTCCATAAGTAAATAAACAAAACCCAAAAAGTAAGATGAGATGGTATGGTGACTGAATAATGCTTCATGTGCTTTAGCTGATGAACCACTTTGAAGTGCAAACTGGTATTGTCTAGAAGAGAAGAATGGGTTGTGTATGAAGTAAATGTCTTTAAACTGGTGAAAAGTCAGGCAACCTTTGGAAAATTTTACATTGTATTTTTAGGAAACTCAGTTTAAGGCCCCTACAAATTTATAGTCTGATTACATTTAAAATATATGGAGTATGATTGTGGCTCTAAGTAGATTTTATTTTCTATCCAAAGTTTCATTGAGATAGAAAGGCGGGAATGTCTTTGAAGTAAAAGTCAAACCTCTTTACTTGAGCTGTAGGGTTTTTCATCCTCACAGATTTTGCTTCAGCTGCAGGGACTCTTGTGATTGGTTAAAAGGGTTTCAAATGAAGCAAATATCAGTACAGAACATCTTTGAGTAGTTCAAAGGCTTGGAAAGATTTGGAAGCTCCCACTGCTTTCTGATTGTGTTTTGCTGTCTTACAGGTATTTGGTTTTGGATGCAGAACTTACTCTACTTGGTGCCCTATATTTTAGGGAAAAAAACAAAGCTTTCACTTAGCTGTTTGTCATCTTAAATTAATTTTGGAATTTAAGTTTTATTTAATATATGATAAAAAGTCGATTTGTTTTTGAAAAGCAAACCTGAAGATAACTGTTTTAGATAAATAATTGTTTGGGTTTTATTTATGCATTTTTAAGCCTGATCTTCAGGTTACATATAATTAATTTGTTGCATTTCTATATTGCATTTATAAATTATTTCTAATATAAATTAACTTATTTCTTACAGCAGCTGTTTTTTTTATTTTTTTAATAACATAATTGTAAATCTATTTATTTAAGGCAGATACTTAAAAATGGTAAAATTCAATAGTGGATATAATGAATAGGTGTTATGATTTTTTTTATATAGGCCAAATTTCTAATTGCTAATGTCTGTGAGGTTCAAAATAGCTTTTTCTAGCATGGAAGATGTTTTTATAGACCATATGCTAGGATAGCATATGCTAGGATAGCATATGCTGGTCAGGAAACTGAAAAAATGTGGTGGGAAAAAGTGATATCTCCTTGGCTTATGTGTTAAGGATCTGAAGGTTGAGTGCAATAGGCTTTTCCTTAGAAATTTATGACAATACTGTATTTCTCTTTCTTGCAGAATTTCAGTAACTGAGGATCATGTAAAGCATCTCCATTGCTCATGTACAAAGAATTAAATGTATTGCTTCGGTCTATAGTGTTTATTACTAGGATAGAAGTGACAAGCTTTAAAATCTTTCACCTTATGGTCAAATTTTTTTGGAAAAAGAGATCCAACTTATATCTACTAATCTATATCCAGTTTATGTCTATTTCTAAAGTTTCTAAAGAAGGTTCAGAAAATTGCTTTAGTGGATGGCTGGTCAAGAGCAATTGGATACAGAACTTAGTAAAACTTTCATCTTAATCCATGTTTACAAGACTCAGTTAAATACAAAACATTTTAAGCTAATTTGGAATACTGATGGAGTGAATTATTTGTATTTTGTCAGTAAGATATTGGGGTTTCATGTGAAAAATAGCAGATAATATGTGGAACCCAGCATTACCACATTTTAATAATGTACCACAAATGCTTCTTTAGTTGATAGGGTGCTTCCTTTTATAAAGGCAGTTTCTTTGTAGGAACAGTGAAGTAATGATCCCACCAATGAGTGTTGAGCTTCCTGTGCATGAGAAGGTGGCTGTTATTGCTGGTTGTCATCATTTGTAATTTAAAGAAAGATAAACAGACTCCCATGTGGAAAAGTGATCAACCAGTGCCTGAGACAAGACTTTCATATTTGTTAGTGTTGGCTTATAAAAGCAGTTGGTTTGGGCAGAATTAAATGCATATGTATGTAAAAATAGTATAAAATGTCAACACGTTGAAACTAAGCTATGTCAGAGTTAATATTCCCAGCAGAGTACTTGCTTGTTTGTCTTGTCTACAGCTTGCTAATCTGGAAGTAGGCAATGGAAACTTACCCTTACTGCAAGATGCTTCTTTCATTCCATGTACAAATACAGAATTATGTGCTGGTGGTGATTTAATACACAATGGAACAATTCCTTTTCTAGGATGCCTCCTCTGTCTTTTTAATAGGACTTAAATCTCAGGGAGATAGATTAACACACAGCACACTTTTTCATCCTGTGGGTTATTAAATTATGTTAGAAATTGTGTGTCTCATCTGCTAGAATTTGAGTGAGTCCTTTAGGGTCACTCCAAGTTGAGTATTGCTTCCCCAACTTGCACTTGTGCTCTCTGGTTTTGCAGTTCCATGGCTACACTACTGTGGCCCTGTAAGCCAACTTTCTATTGCTGATTTTGTTACACAACTGTGACAAAACATGTGATGGGCAGGAGAATTTTTATCCAAGGAGCACAAACTAAAATAGAATGTGAAATTATCCATCCCATTCTAATAAAACTGAAAGTGTCAGTAATTTAGTAATACCCTAGGTATTACTAAAAAAGCTAAATTACTAGTTTTCATTGCTGAAAACCTTGTGATTATTTTCATACTGTCTTTGTAAAGTTAATGTATCCAGTGTGAGGTTAATGTATCCAGTGTTTGAAGCTATCTCTTTAGGAAAATTGATGTGCTGTCCTTCTGGCATTTGTTTGTTGTAGTGCATACAGAACATTCACACTTCTCATTAAGGCTGTACTGTGTGGTTTGTAAGAGTCTTATGTTTATAGGAGATCATGACTTCCCATGTGACAGTTTCATAATAATGAAATACAGCACTTTGGCCTATAAAAGGTGCTAACTGCCAATATCAGCACTGTCTTTCTGTGTTTGAAACAAGAGAAAATTGCAGGCTGCAGAAGACAAACTGGGGAGCTCAGATATGAAAAAAAATAATTCTCAGGTCGAGCCTAGTGTTCTTCCAGGGAGATACTTTAAATAACATAACTCAAACTCAAATATGATGCATGGTGATTATTCTTGAATAAAACTGACCTTCTTTAAAGACATCCAGGGACCATTAAAGGTTACAATTTTTCTCCTAATGTACTTGCTACGTAATAATGATAAAACAACATAAATGCATAGAAGAAATTTTGTCCTTGAGAACTTGTAGGATTTAATACTTACAAGGCTTGCACAATCTCTCTTTTCCTGGTAATATGGTCCAAATTTCTCTACTCAGTCTGGAACAAACATCTTCTGAATAAATAATACCTTTCTTCTTTACTTTGTGATAGATTTATATGTTTTTACACTGATTGAATTTTATTGGTTTCAAAATAAATGTAAATAAGGTACTACCAATGTAAGTTCCTTTCTGTACCTTCTGTATTATGAAATATAGAAGATGCTTGTGCTGGTAAAACTTCCATAAGTTACAACTGGATGCTTGAAAGAATTTACAGTGACTGAATGACATGTTTACATCTATAGAAGCTTTGCTTATAATTCCTAGGCAAGTGCTTGGACTTTCTTTCATAAGAGTTTTATCCTTTTTTAGGTTGAATAATTGTTATATTTGAAGTTTGAAAATATGTGCTTAGGAGTAAAATATTCTTTAACAACAATAACAACACCACCACTGCAAAGTACAGACTGATGTCTACTGTAAAAACTTAAAATTTCTATGATGGAATGGAATTTTACACTTTACTGGATGACAGTGCACAACTCAAAACTGTTACCAACAGCTTTCCTGTGGCCTAAATGCTCAGTCATGTGAATACTAATCCTGGATTGTGCTTCAGAAATGCTGTATGTTCAGTGGGTGAAATTGTTTTGTTATGCACATGAGGACATTAAAAAACCTTTGCCCTTTCTGGATCTCTTATTGTGCATACCGTTTTGAAAGGTGTGACTTTCATGTGTTTGTGTCCCTGCTGCAAAGCTGCACCCTGATACAGGAGAACTACTCAGAATGAGAGAGTCCCTGACACTTGCTTGGCCTAAATTCATCATTTGTTCTTACAAAGCAGTTTCTTGGTACAATAAATCTTTCTGCTAGCAAAACAGTTATTAGAGTGTATTAAGCTTTCCTGTTGGGAGATCCTGTCAATCCAATAATTAGTTCTTCAGATAAGAATAATATTAAAGGCTGATACTAAATGCAACATGAATTAGCAACATGAATTAATATTCTCATTCTCACAACCACTCCCACACTGCTCTGTCTTCTTCAGACTTTGTTTCCATTCCTTTCCATGCTTTTACAGAGGTTTTCTGGGTAAGCATTTGTAGACTTGAGTACTTGAATGGCTGGAAAATATTAAGATAATATTGTTTGAGGGTTTATTAAATCTTTGGTCTTATTGAGATGTAAGGACTAATGCAATTCTTGTCTGAAAAAAAAAATCTATTTCTGTTTTGGTAGTAACAATTCATGAAACAAACTAGGGAGCCACAGTACATATGAAGCATTTGTCAGGGTCTCTTGGGAAGGAAATGATCATTTTTATAACTTACTCTGTTGGGGAAAACATATGGGTGCTGTTTGTAGATCGTCTTTCAGTCTGTGGCAGTGGACCATACAGAATTAGATTTTGACTTCTGTCACTTTTTTACCACCTGAGATACAGGATATTCCTAACAGAAGGACTTGTAAATGGACTCGTACTCTACAGTTTTGCTCCATTTTCAGTAACAGCTGAGAATGTAGTTTTATGAACTACTATATGTTCCTGTAGCTTTTAGAGGGTGAACTGGTAGTGCAGCTGAAAGGGGTAAGTGTTCTAGATAAAACAGAAAAAAACACTAAACAAAAGAGTAGGAAAAAAATTGTAGGGTTTTTTTTTCTGAAATACACAGCTTTCACTTCAGCTTGAAAACCTCAAACCCTCCACAAAACAGCGTGCTGTAGATTATGCTCAAGTGCTTTGGGCTTGTCTGGATGTCTGTGGGTAATGTGCTGATGAAAGCAGGTTCTACATAATGAAAAATACAAAGGAAATGCCTCAGCCTGTGTTTAGGAATTGATTAAAATGGTGTGAGTAAAAGCAAAGGGATCTTAATAAACATCACTCCGCTTCAGGGCAGAGCCAGCACGAGCACAGTGTTTGACCTTTCTGACAATGTTTTGTTTTGCTTTTTATTTCCCTCTGTGGTCTGTTCTTAGAACTGTCAGTGATGGAGAATCCAAAAGGTCTTTAGGCAGTCTGCTTGCTTTAGAAAGGAGGAGTTTTGATGGCTAACTTAGGCTTTGCTTCAATATAAGCCTATTATTGCTTTGCTTATTACCATTGGACAAAGAAAACTATATATTATGTTTTTATAGCTGTCTTCTGTACCTTTTAAGACTGATACCTTTTAGGCAGCTGTAGTCTAGGTAATTTAGTGTATTTTGTTCTTCTTTTACAGGTGTTTATCTAAAGCTTTGTCTATCTCTTGAATAATTTGAGAACTGTATCAGTTATTCACCATTTTAGACTGTGATGTTTCAGCTGGATGCACCATTTCATTTAAGGGTTTATTTGGCCCAGTTAAATGGAAAAAGTTTCTTCATTGGTGCCATGAGTAATGAAGATTTATCTTAGTATATTCTTCTGTTTTCCATGCCATTATATTGGCATTGATTAAATTCCTTTTCTTCATTCAGCTCTTTCTGGCTAAAATGTTGTTTTGCGTTAAGCATTCCCAAATTGCTTCCTTGGTTTTTCAGGTCCTATTTCCAATTGCTCAAAAACCAGGCATGAAGTTGCCTGCAGCTCTGGCCAGCTTAGTGTTCTTTGCAAATTCAATGAGTCCAGTCTGCTCATTTAAGTCTCTAGTGAAGCTCAAATAATATTTTTGTACTGTGATGATTTACAAGTGTTTCCTTATTATTTCCAAACTCTTGTACATCTCTCTTATGGGAAGTGTTCTTCTGACAGTGTTTTTCTAGCTTTCCTTTGAGAATTTTTTGTATTGTTTTGTCAGAAGTATCACTGAAGTTTTGACAGATGCTGCTTCATCTGGATTCACAATAGTTATTTACTTGTTGTAGGAATAAGATTGATTGCTGTGATTTATTCTTGACAAATCTATGTTGACTGTTACTTACCCCTTTGAGACTTTTTAGATGTTGGCAAATTGACATTTTTTAGTGTTTTTCTGTGAATGGACTAGAGTTGACTGGATTATAATTCCCCGACTCCTCCTTTTTCCCTTCTATCACGATAGAATTGACAGAATGTCTCCAAGTTTATTTCCCTTGAATTTGGTACATCAGAATGTTACTAGGTAACCTGGTAGTGACACGGTTGTGTTTGCTTGAGCTGCTCTGTACAACTGCCTGAGAGAGCGTGTAGCAGGATGGGTGTCTGTGACATTGACATTCTCTGGACAGAGAGACATGATTCTGTCTCTCAGGAGAAGCACAGAGAGAAGAAGAGAAAACAGTCTTTATTTCTGCTCCTTTGTTTTCGCCATGTGGAATTTGGTATGGAGATTGTTTACCTGAAGTAATTGCTTGATTGGATTCTGGTGAAGGTTGTTTGGGTTCAATGACCAATCGGATCCAGCTGTGTCTCGGACTCTCAGCAGAGAGTCACAAGTTTGTAGTTAGTTAGATAGGTAAGTAAGAAGTAAGTATGTAGATGAGGATAGTATCTCTTTAAATAGTATATTAATGTAATAGTATAGTTTTAATAAAGCCATCCTTCAGCCTTCTGATCTGGAGCCTGACATCATCATTTCTTCCCGTCAGGGCTTGCCTGGTTTCCAATAGGTGTCAGGCTTTCCTCCCAAGCTGAAAGAGAAAGGACAACAGGAAATGGCTTCAAGTTGTGTCAAGGGAGATTTAGACTGAATATTAGGGAAAATTTATTGTCTGAAGGAGTTATCACCATTGGAACAGGCTGCCTGGGGAAGTGGCTGAGTCACCATCCCTGGAGTTATGTAAAACAAGGTTTAGTGGTGGACTTGACAGTGTTAGGGAAATGGTTGGACCTAATGATCCCAAGAGTCTTTCCCAACCTAAATGATTCTGTCAGTTGATGACTCACTGTTCAAATGTTAAATGTTTCCATAGTGCATACTATGTTGCATTTCATACAGTTTCACGCTTCCATTGCTATCTAAATGAAGTTCTTGTGGGAAGAGTTTAAAAAGAAAATCCTCCTGTTCAGATTTTTCTTCTCTGAAGTTCTAAGTGTTGTAAAAATTGTGTTCTTAATGCAGTTACTTCATGTTACTTGTTAAAATAAGCTTAAATTAAGCTTATTACTAATTATTCTATCTTAGGAAATTGGTATTAACAGCTTTTTAAAATGTATTTCATTTTTCCAGTTTGTCAAATTTGCCAACATTGAAGAAGACACACCTTCATATCACAGACGCTACGACTTCTTTGTGTCCCGGTTCAGTGCCATGTGTCATTCCTGTGATCCTGATCCAGAAATACAAAATGAGTAAGTGTCATTCTGCAGGAATTACTGAAAACTGTTGACACTTTAATACTGTCTGTAATACACCTTTTATTAAGGTGTTTATTGGACTAGTTCATTCCATATGAAGAAAATGACAGTCTGACTTTTTGAGTAGCACTGAATATTGCAAATCTTAGGTAGCTGGAACTCCTAGGATATTTAGGTGTAATTTTACCTTAATAATGCATGTTAGATTGTGTGGATTTTCTCCAGAAAGGCACCACTTATAACTGTAAATGCACGAGTTCATAACTTACTTGAGATATTAATGAGGCTACATTTATATGAAAAGCAAAAGCAAGTCTGTTCTTTGAGAATTACTCATTAAAACTGTGATTTCTTAAATGTCTGAAGTGTGCTCATGTATGTCAAACTCAAGAGCCTCCGTGAATGGGAATTCTATTTTTCCCATTCTTATGTAAGTGCCACAGTTTGTTTTCCTGCAGCTCCCCCCTGAAGGATGTGTCCTTCCCAGCAGCATTTCTCCTTGTTTGTACATCCCTCTTCTCTCCTGCTTTGTGTGTAATCCTAGTGAAACTATCTCAAA
Organism: Vidua chalybeata; assembly: GCF_026979565.1. NCBI lineage: Eukaryota > Metazoa > Chordata > Aves > Passeriformes > Viduidae > Vidua > Vidua chalybeata. The sequence continues at coordinate 144,612,489 of NC_071530.1, forward strand.
AGATCTAGAATGAAATTGTGTTCATCTTGAATGCAGAAAACTTCATTCAGAAATAGCTAAGATATAAGCAGCTACAGATGTAGGTATTTACAAATTGAAATCCAAACAAAAATAATTACAGAACTTGATTACCTCTGTAGTTCATCTTAGAAATGTTTTAATTCAGTGAATTTGACTGAGCAAGGGCTTGTTAAGTTTTGTCCATACCTGAATCATGATTTAAAAAATGAGGGGTGGATTTTCAGATAAATAATTAAAAATTTTAGTGAGGCTTGTACTTACTTCATTTGATAGCTGTACTAGCTTCTACTTGTTTTCAGGAAGTAAATTCTCTTCCTACCATTTATTATAATGGATAATTTGCTATTATCACTTCAAAAAATGGTATTTTGCTATTCATGTCATTGCACAGATTCTCCTGCAAGCTATTTTTGTTTAATAAAATGATGACAGTAGCTAACGGTTAGACTAAGTCTTTTTTTGAACTTATGTAATTTTTTTTTTTTTATTATTTCATTGTTGTTGGTTAGTTCTCAGTTGATTTCATTCAAATGGTTTTAGAATGAAGTGGTGGTTCCTTTTGTCCATTAGGCTTAAGTAGACAGAATTATCCTTTGCTTTCCATTTTGTGAATCTTTCAGAAATCTTTGAAGATCTTTTTTGACTAATCCATAGCCTTAATTACAGCTTCTAATGGCACAGTCACATGGCTGTGCTAGATATTACTTCAGCTGTGTTGTGGTAGTTTCCCATTTTTCTTCAACTCTGGAATAGGCTGAGATTGTGTGACGTTTCAACTGATGGGTGGTAGATTGGGTAGAGTTGGTAGGTTTTATCCAGGGGAATTTTGTCAGAGGTGATGTACAAAGTTTGAGTCTTCACTGAGTAGTGTCAGCTTTATCCTTACAGGCCATCTTCTGTTCAGTTGTTTGTTTTGTCAGCTTCCTTACTGGCTTTAAAGGTGTTCAAAGGAAGCATGGGCAATCTTAATGGTTGGCCAGTTTTCCCAGTTGTTGCTTGTGAGAACCTACTGGAATTCCACAGTACTTGATTACTGCTGCCCAGAGCCCTACTGGGAGCTGCTGTGTTGCTCAGCTTCAGTAACTCCTCCTTTCGTTCCTCAGGATCCGAATCGCTGGAATCAGGGGCATTCAGGGAGTGGTTCGAAAAGCAGTTAATGATGAGCTTCGAGCAACTATATGGGAACCTCAGCACATGGACAAGATAGTGCCATCACTGCTGTTCAACATGCAGAAAATAGAAGATATTGACAGGTAATTGTATTCCTTGTCACTGGCGTGGTTTTTTTTTTAAGCAATCTCTAGGCTAAGTTTTTATGACAGATATCCTTTTTCTTTTCAGTGGAAGCAACAACTCATCTTAACTAGCTGAGGCTCCTTGAAATTGATAGTATAGGTCTGTGTAATGGTTCTTAATGTTTCTTGTCTTAAAATCTTTTCAACCACGTTTATTCACTTGTTCAAGATTCTGTTGGCCTAAAAGTTATTCTAGAAATTATATATCCATGTTTTGACCTGATAAAAATCATAAACTCTGTGTTTTAGTGGATCAGATGCAGAGATGAGTAAGCAAAGGCTTTTAGGTGACTCAAATGATTTTGCTACTTAGATTTGTTAGAAATTGAGGTTTTAATTGCTTTAGCCATTAGTAAGAACTGCTTGTCCTGGCTGAAACGGTACTTAGAGTAAGGAATTAAAGTTTTATTTATATGTAGATCACCTTCTCTTTTTTGCTTTCAGTGACTCCTAGGCATATTACTTGCCACATTTGCAAAAAGATATTTGAAAAGATCTCTGTGACAGTTAAGGTTGAGGAGATGCTAGTGACCTTACAATTGAAAAGTCACTTTTTTTTTGGTCCCTGTTTAAACACTATGTAGGTGTAAAAACCATTTATTGGTAGCATTTCCATAAAACAAGCTTCAGCAGTGCAAGCAAATGAAATATTAATTCCGTGTCCAATTCTGGCTGCTTCAAAACTTGCCTTCTAAGAGGCTTAGCAGCCTTCCTATAACAACTAGCTCTTCATGCTTTCACTCACCTTTCTAGATCTGTCAGTTTCTCTTTCTTTCATTTGAGTTTTGGCATTTATTTTTCAATTCCTTAGCTTTATTTTTGTTGTGTTATTTCTGACTGCCAGTACCTGTCTCATCTCTAAAACAAATTTTCAGACCAAATAGCTAAAATCAATAGTTGCCTGTCTGTCCATGCCTTATCTATTTACTGTATGTAAGTGAGGTCCCACACAATATTTATAGAAATACCCATTTGAATTTTACATCTGAGGAGTGAACTGAGTAAGAGGGAAAGGTTTCTGAAGCTGCTGTTTGAACAAGGAGAGCCTGGTTTGCTTATTCTTGCAGGGTTTCTAACTGCAGGTGGGCCCTTTCCTTTGGTACTCTTTACAGTGCCCTCGGGCATACACTTTCCTTTTTATAGCAGAATTAAATTAACTACTGATGGAAAAACTGACTGAAGTAGGATTTGGATTAACCACGTAAAGTGGATCAGTTTATAGGTACTGCAGGAATGATTTTTATCATCTGTGGAGCAAGGCAATAGTAGTGGTAGAAAAACAAATCTGTCAAAAAGCAACTTAAATTTCTAAACTGTTGTGCTTGAAACTTGTCCTATAATGCACATTGAACATGAAAAAAAAGACTAATGATCTTCCAAGTGGTAAGTAGGGGCCTTTTATGATGTGCATATGACAGAAAAGCTGAAAACAGTGTTGGTAAATTGTTACCTGCTGGTCTTAAATGATGTTACAGACAATTTCTCATTTTATTTTATGTGTGACTTCATATTTGTGGAGCACAGAGACATCTTGAAGAGTAAGAAGCATATTGTTCTGGCAGATGGAGTCAAAGCATTATTTGAGAAAGAGCAGAAATTCCAGAAAATACTCCCAACTTAAATTCATAGAAGAAAAACTCTTTTTGTTTAAAGCTGAAGTACATGTAGGTACTTACCTTGGAAGTCAATGTAATTTTAGCTCGTGGAACTTCACAGCTTAATTCAAGATTCTTTTGAGTACATACAAGATGAGACACTTCCTGGAGTCAGTAATTTATTATTTAAATAACATTTAAAAAATATAATTGTATTTGTGGATGTCATTATTTGTTCATATATCTGAGTGCACATTCTAGTTATGTGCCTATCAGACATTATGCCATGTGTATATCTATTTATGTGCATCTCCAAAATAGGGAAGGGATGTATGAAATTAGTAATTCCCTTACTTTGTGACATATTCTTCATAACTGTGGAGCTAAACCTACCAGCCTTATTTCTGGCAGAGGGACACTAGCACTTAATGTAAACTTGACTTCAAATTCTTCTGATAAATCTGTAATATTCATACAAATTCTATTTTAGAGGAAAGTTAGAATTTATTTCTTGCTCAGGGTGTGTGAATCATAGACAAACATTCCTGTACTTACTCTGCTCAAAAATGGTGGTTAAGTCTTATTTACATGTCCTGTCATATCTTTGACCAGTCCTGGCTATGTGACATTTAAGAAGTCCCATACTTAAGTTTCTGAGTTGCTGTGAGCTAGTTTAAGTCTGTGATTAGGTATTTGCTATGGAAACTGCTGTACTTCAACACATCCTCCTTCCAGTTTCTTGTTGCCACTTCTGATAGAGATTACCCACAAAAAAGCCAGTAGAGCAGCTAAAGGGAGTTGTCCTTGCCCATTTCATTGTAAAGAACATTTTCAGCCCTCTTGTGGTAGTACAAAAGGTTTAGATGCAGAGGAATACTACTGTTTTTTTCTTAACTGTTGCAATTGGATTTCTCAGACGTTTTCTGATATTCATGTAAAAACCAAATCAGTGAAACAAAATGAGTATGAGATACTAATTTGGATCTAGAAGCTTAAGAGGCTGTACAGTGCTTTCCTATAAAACTAAAGAGAGTATTCAATATCCATTGCCTATTATCTGCAATTCCAAGGAATGCTTACTGAGAAATACCTTGAGGTAGGTGCTGTTAAAGTTCAAATAAAATGTTACTCCCACAGATGACACAGGATAATTTTAGACCTTTTGATGCAGTCAAAGAGTAACATTTTATACTAGGAAGATTCATGTTAAAAAAAGACTCCCAAGAAGTGCTGAGAAGTCACCTTCTGTAGGTTTGCATATACAAGCACTTAAAACATGACTTATTTTACTTCATTTTAACTGGAATTCTTTCAGACAGGCTAAGCTCTGAGTGCTATGCTTCCTGCTTTCATCTTTCCTCCTCACACACCCACCTTTGTAATGCTGTTGTATTTTAGGGAATCTGTGTCAAAACAGCAATGGAAATGACAGTCCTACACCATGTCTTGTACTTTCTCAGGGCTGAGAAGGGTGCCTATCTCCCTAGATCAGAGTCCAGGCAGTACAAGGGGAAGGAAAAAAAGGGAGGATGGGTGGCACAGCAGTTGATAAAGCTGGGGTTTTGTGGTACTCATGGTGGATTACATACAAATTGTCATACCTTTTAAAATTCTAATAATGTTGCACTTGTAAAACCATTTCTCCTTATTAATAGGGTTCCTGAGGCTCTTCTGTTATTAAAATCTGAAAGCTAGCATTGTTGTGGTAACTCCTGAAACACTGATGTTTCCAGAGGCAACAGATTTTCATATGGCCCATTTTAGATTTCAGTAGTATTGGAACACTAGAAAATCTTTTGCCATCAAAAGATATATTACAACTACAATGTTAACATGTTTGTTTGACTACTGATATTTCAATTTGTAACTTTCTATAATGCTCTAAAGCTTTTATGATGCTTAAGCAAACTGAATGCTCTTAGTTGATGCTTTCAAATGTATTTAACACACAAGCTTGCACTGCAGAAGTGAAATTATGTTTAAGGGTTTAGTGTACTGGTTTCTGCAGTCTAAAATTAAAGATGCGTAATGTTAATGTAAATGAATTAATCATCACTTAAGTTCCTGTTATGTATTTTGTGAGAGAAAAAAAAGATTTCCACTTGTAAGCCCAGTGACTCTTGATAAGTAATGGAAGTACCTCAAGGGGAGCTGTTTGCTTTCTTTCTGAAATCTGTGTTCACCAGGGTGCCCATAGGGAGGGGCTCAGCAGTGCCCTGTCCATAGTAATGATGGAAGACACTCAGGTGGAGGGTGACCAACTTCTGCACTGTCTGTTTAGAGGTGACTGTGTAGGTGATAATGTTCTCATCAGTTCAGTCTGACATTTTTTTTTCAATTCACAAGCCATCTGTCTCTGCAGAAGTATTGGAGTTTCATTTAATGCTCACCCACACAGTATGGACTCAGTAGGGTAGGTGAATGAGATCATTAATCTGAAAAATATTACTAAGATTCTGTCTAAATTTTTTTAGTAGTTTCACAGCCTTTCTTCATTATTAGCAATACATAGTGTTTTGTCAAAATGTGGTAGGTAACAAGTTAACTGAATATTAGCAGCTTTTGTGTTTGCCATATAAATATTTATAATACAGTGGTCAGTACTGAGTGAACAGATGATGATCTATGGTCCTACTATAAGAGAATAAAATATGTTATTCAGAATTCTGGTTTGATGCATATTTGAAGTGCAGTTCTTGCCTAGTTCAAGATTGTGACTCATGAATGTTTTAATACCAAGGGCGGATACAGTAAAGAAAAGGTGAATATTAGTCAGTAATATAATCAATGCATTTTGTCTTATTTCAACAGAATAGGCCCCCCATCCTCTCCTACAGTAGGAGTGAAAGAAGAAAATCCTTCTGTGCTGGCTGAGAATTGTTTCAGGGAACTACTGGGACGAGCAACCTATGGAAATATGAATAATGCTGTCAGACCAGTTTTTGCGTAAGTTGAAAATTTGTTGAAGATCTTAAGAGGTTTTCTTTATTTCATCCTCAATTCTGTTGCATTAAATTTTTTCCCTACTTTTCAACTCAAAGGTTTCCATTCATATTTCTTAAAATAATTGCCCCTCTTTTAATGTCTCTTCTCTCTCCTCTGTCTATAAACTTGAATGCAGTTATGGAGGAATGCATTTCCTGCTTTACTGATTTTTACAAGTGAAATACAATAATTTACATGAGTTGTTCCTTCAGCTGGCCTTTTTTTTCCCCAATGTGAAACTTTATCCAGGCTATTAATGTCCCATAGATGAGTGTTACAATCAGTGGAGAGACAAACCAAGTAAAGTACAAGTATCACAAAGGAATACTGTGCCCCATAAAGTTACAATTTATGTTTTCCTGCCATTTTCTCCCAGGACCTATTTTGATATTTTTTGATGAATATCTTTAACAACTCATTTAGGAGTGAGTGGCAGATCTGCACACAGTATGCACATTATGCACAAAAACACAATACAAATTATACCTACTGTATTAACACTCAGTGATACCACTTTCAAACCCTGGCTTTTCCTGGTGATGAGGGGACCTGCTTGCTTCTTCTTGTAGATTTTTCAAGGTACATCCCAGGTACTGGAGTACATTCTCTTAGATGGCCTAGTTCTTCCCACAAAGATTAAGTATTTTATTTATACACTGAAAGACCTTCAAGCTATCAAAAGCCATTTTGATAACTTGTTTTGATAGCCAAGTTACTAGTGTTTAAAAAAAAAATAGGGTTGGTATTGAAGGCAGAAAACTTTTATAACCCCTTGTTTATCCTGAAAAACATTGACTACAAAGAACTGTACCATTCCCTTACTTTCTGTATCTATCTGTTATATCAACCTGAGAGGAGTTTCTGTTGCAAAGTTGAGTGTTTTAAATAAAAAACACTCATTCTTTCCTAGATTTAAAATTTGCATTCCTCTAGAATACCTATGATCACAGTGGACACCTCATTACTACACAGTCTGGATGGACTACTTGGTACTATACTGCATCTGCTTTCTGACCGCTTCTCAATTCTTTTAGTGGGTTTATCTCAAAACTTTATCATCATTTGCAGTGGTTTGAACCTTTTGAATCATTTTAGTCTCAGGGAAGTTTCCTATGAATTATTCCTGATTCCACAGACTAGAGGTAGTGCTTGGTTTGGCATTTGAGAAGGTGTCATAGCTGCTTTTCCTGAGGCTGATCTGAAGCCTAAAGTTTATTTCCAGCCTATTTTCATTTCTTACATGCTATGACTGTAAGGAGCCAGTTGGTCTGTGTGTACCTCAGCATGCCATATGCTGCATTATGCACTGAAATGAGTAGATAATGACCAGTTACTCTGAATTTTATGTCCTCTATGAATAGAGAGTCTTTGTAGTCAGCATTTTTGTGTTCCACTTTGAGGACAAATTGCCAAATGTGTCTTTCTAGAAATGACTGCTGTAAAGGTTTAGTATTTTTTAAGAACTAGAGATGCAGAAAATGCAGTTTCAAGCTGTTTTTCCTGAACAAAAAGGGAGTACTCTATCTAATCATCTTCACATTGTCAATGACAGAACAGAGTGAAAGTTTGAGATAGTCTATTGCATAGTACTGGATTGAAAAACCTGACTTAGCTTCTGATTAGAAAATAGTTTCTTCTAACAATGTTCAGCTCTTTCATAGCTTTTAAAGAAATTCTGGAAATATAGATAGGGCCTCTTATTACAATGCTAACATGAAGGTGCAGGTTCAGTTCCCCACCTGAAGGCTTGTTTCATGACACACTGTAATATCAGGCAACATGCTGCTACTTTGCAAAACTGAGAGAGCAGGGTCTATTCAGTTATTGAGGGGTTTAAATATAAAGAAGATAGTAGAAATCTGAAGTCTCCTGGTACAGATTTGGAATGACATTAATTCTCCTTGCCTTAGGTAGAAAATCTCTATGGTTATGTCTACATGCAGTAGCTAGAAACTCTCAAATAATAACTTGCAATAAAATCTTACAGATCAATCTCACTAATTGCTTAATGAAAGTCAAAAAATGTTACATTAATTTTACCTGAAAAAAATTTTTATGTTGTGTCAACAGAAACTATTGAGACATACTTAGCATGGATTTGCAATGGTGAATAGATTAGACAGATTCAGAGATCTAGAAATCTGGTGGAACTTCACAAGTGTAACAGCTGCATTTCCATTCTTGTCAGTTATCACATCGTGTGTGGAGGGGTTTGGAGTATTAACAGACTGGTGTTCAATATTCTTTCAGCAAACATGATGCATGAACAGAATATTTTATATATTCCCATACATGCATACTCAGTTATGCTTTCTGATCCTCAGTACCAATTTATCATTATTACTTTAAGGATTACTTGCATGTGTGGCACTGAGAAAGAATTCAGGGATCATTAGTGGCCCTCTCCCCAGAAACTTGCATTATTGGTTCTGCTGTTCCTTTGAAATTGAGAGACCTAATTGTGCACTTTTGCTACACATGTGCAGCGGATCTCAATGGAAGGCTGAACAAATTAACAAATGCCAAAGGTTTGGCATTTCTTAATCCAGCAATAGAATGTTTTTCAATTTTCCGTAGATATTCTTTATTAGAAGAAATGTCATTTGGGGGAAAAAAAGGAGTTAAGATGTGACTTGATTTTAACTGAAGTAAATGCACCATACTAAAAATACCCTTTACTGTCTTTTGCAAAAAACAAAACTACGTACACTTGTTACAATCAGTGAAATACATCACCTACAGAAATCTAATCCTCTTAGGAGGAAAATTCCAGTATACGGGTATGCTGCCCACTGAGCTGTTACACAAAGCTTTAACCAATTCTGTCATCTTCCCCCTGCTGTATTCCCAGCACTTCATCTACCTGAAGCAGCTAATACTTGGCCTTTCTGGCAAAATAGGACTGTATGACTTGTTTAGAGAGGATTTTTTTTTGTTTGTCTGTTAACATAATACGGGATGCAGTTGACCGTAATCTGTCTGAATGGATCTTTGGGGCAGATGAATAGGAACTGTCAAGGATAACAGAGAACACATGCCCTGTAAGATTAAAGGATCAGTTCCAATCAGGAGAAGATAGTGGAGAGTATGATTTTCCATTTGATGACACCTGTGCACAAGAAAAGCAGCTATTCCCAATAGGTACTCAAGTTGGATATTTAGTAATGCAAATCTGCTGTTATCTTGGCAGGCAAATACCTTTAAAATCCCTGACATTCTTTCCTGTAGGGATTTCTGTTAAAGGTACGTGATGTGTCAAAATGGCAGAACATTTTTTAAATCTCTGCAATGGAGTGCAAGATAATTTAGGGCACAGGAGATGCTTTGTGTCATCTGGTTTAATCAGCCTTGAAGGAGACCTGTGTATGTGGGTGACTGGGCTGGGAGCAGCTGCCCAGTGAGCAAATTGAGATCTCCAGATTATAGGCAGAGTAAGTTACAGCATCCAGAGAGTCCTCCTGTGTTCACAGTGCTGGGTTCTTTCACCTCCAGAGCTTTCGAGTTTGTGGTTTCAAGCAACTTTATATGTTTCCTAAGTTCTTTGAGTAAAGGAAGAGCAGCAATGGTTCTGTAGCTGAGATACCTGTTTAGGAACAAAAAGTAAATTAATTTTCTGTTACAAAGCTTTCTGTTGATTTGGCATGTTTGCTGTTCACTGGCGAATTTGTTTGTGGATTTGTATTGATTTTTTTAAAACCTAAATCATACCTATTTAAATGCATCCAAAGTTACCTTTTCTTCAATCTTCTAGAATGAAAAAACACAGTTATTTTTTAATGCTTTTTCAGGGACACAGATCTCCTTTTTGCAAAAGTCTGTGTGCCCTATTCATAACTTTCAACATTTCTGCTTAAGCAGAATTTTTTGTATTTGTTTAAAACACTGATAAATTTTTTCTCATTTGTGGTTCCTATTTCATTTAAAGAGAAACTGACACATTTTTATTGGGATTTTGTTTTTGATCTTTCTTGCAGTAAATGTTGAAATGCTTCAGAGCATAAAGGCATATACATACAAAGAGCAGCTCTTTTGTTTTCCATATATTTTATTTATGAAACCACCACAAAAACAAAAATATTTCTCAGAGTTTCTATTCTGGATGGAGCATTTAGCCCTAATTATTTTACAGCTTGTAATTGAAAACAACTTATTTATCCTCTGTGAAATATGTATCTTCAAGATGTTATAACCTTCAGCAGATCCCTTTCATGTAAATAAGCATCTAATGTCACCGCACTCTGTTTGGGAACAGTATATTCTTAACTATATATATTAGGTACAACTACATTCCTTAAATTTCTGGAACAAGAATTTCTGTTCATCCAAATGTTCTATGATCATATCCTAAATCTAGAAAACAAGGGCTTTTCTGAAGTTCTAAATTTCTCACATAGTTCATAAGTCATTGTATAGAAGTTTTATGTTAGTAAATAATCCCTTTGAGTTGAATTTTGAGAAAATTCTTAAGATACCTTTTATTAAATCTGCAGAATGTAATTATTTCATTATGTCTTAATTTTTGCTTACAGGCATTTAGACCATCACAGACTATGGGATCCTAATGAATTTGCTGTTTCCTGTTTTAAAATCATCATGTATTCTATACAGGTAGGATTTTCTGGATTTTTTTCCTTGCATGCGTGTTTTAAGCACGTGAGAAAAGTTTCAATGCTCATCTCACCATGCTAGTAGTGGACAGTCGATGAAGTCAAAGAATCCAGAAGACCCAAGAGAAGGTAGTGGGGTGGTCCTTCTCCAGAACAAGGAACAGGGTAACCATGCTGGTGTGACATGGTGCTTGACAAAGAAATCTCTCAGGTTGGTTATTTCTCCATGCCAATACAGCTGTGCTGTTTTTCCAACCCAAGAAACCAACTTCACATGCAACTGTTATGCTCAGGATTTTTAATAATGGACAACCTGAATTGTGGCCTTAAGCTGAAGGAGGGAAGGTAGAGATTGGATATTAGGAAGAAATTCTTTACCATAAGAGTAATGAGGCACTGCAACAGGTTGGATGGGGCTTTGAGCAATCTGATGCAGTAGAAGCTGTCCCTGCCCATGGTAAGGGACTTGGAATGAGATGGTTTTCAAGGTCTCTCACAATTCAAGCCATTCTATGACTCTATGATTGTCTGTTGTAAACGTCAAGGTATTATTCTTTGATTGCATCAAACACAGATGCCCAGAAGATAAAAATGTAAAATTCCAGGTCTGTGGGAGAAAGCTGAGTTTTCTCACCATTTACATCAATGGTGCTGAATTCTTTGAATTGCAGTTAGCTGAGTGAAGGACAACTTCATGCTTCCTCTGTGCTTGCAGATGTTCCTGGATATTTTAAGACTCTAAGCTGTTGTACACTGGGCTGGCTGAATGAACCTGTATTGCTTCATCTGTCATGGCAGTTTTTTGAATCCATATTTAGTCATGAATGAATTGTAATTTTGATAAATTTCTGAATGAAAATGTTGCAAAATGGGAACATGGTCATGACCATAGCTGAGTGGTGTATGAGCTTATTCTTGTTAACATCACAAATGAAGATTTTCTATCTGTTTTCTTAATAGGCACAATATTCCCATCATGTAATACAAGAAATCCTTGGACACCTTGATGTCCGCAAAAGGGATTCACCGCGAGTTCGTGCTGGCATTATTCAGGTTCTTCTGGAAGCAGTTGCAATAGCAGCTAAAGGATCAATAGGTGAGATGCATTAAATTAAAGGCATCAGGTCAAAGGATAAATTTGCAGGGTAGTGCTTATTTTCACTTTGGTTTCAGACTGATTGGAAACATTTTGAGAAGGTTTTGTGTATAATATTTTTTTTTCTTTGTGCTCATAAATGCTTGAAATCTTATTTGGTTTGCGGTTACTCCAAGCATATACACTTGGTTCTTTGACTCTTATATAATCCTTTGCATTGAAAAAATGAGTGAAAAAATTGTGAAAGGCAGGTATTCCTGTTTGGAAAGAAATCATAAAGTCCGAGAGAACTGTGTGTCACCACAAAATGTTAAAAGCACTGTTGCTTTCTGATACAGCTGTGACCTGAGTATTGCGGGAGTAGAATGATCTTTGAGAAATGTTACCTTATTGACACTGAAGAAACTGAAATAAAGTGAAATATGTCATTTCAAATTAGGATGGTTCCTTGAAATAAGAGTAGTAATGAAGAGATGTGCACTCTTGTGCTCTTTTCCTGATGTTCTTTGGTGTCCTGCTGAAATACTACTGTTTGCTTCATTAGCTTGAGACTGAATGTGTCCTTCCTCGTTATATGAGACCCACTTGCATGCACAGACTTGTGAAATCTTTTATCATATGATGAAAAGAGCTCATTATTTGATCCAATGTATAGAACTGGATTTTAGTAGTAGGTTTTAAAATAACTGAAGTTCAGGGGCAAGTACCTGCAGTTAAATCCATTATTGATGCTTAATTTCAGCAACGACTTGTGTTTTGTATCTGAAACTTGCATGGTGAGTTGACTCTGGGCTGTTTGCATTCCCCTTTCCCACAGGACAGGGATTATGTAGAAAGAAAGTGAGAAGTTTCATGGATCAAGATAAAGACAGTTTGATGAGTGGAGCAAAAGCTGCATGCACAAGGAAAATCAGGTTACCTCCATCCTAGCCAGACCCAGTAGTGGATCATAATGGATTATGCATACATACCTAGCTGTATTTCCTGATTCCAAGTTAATTTCTAAAATATCAAAGTGTAGACACACCTCAAGTTTTTCTCTAGTCGTGATGCCTCAAACACTATAATTCACTTGGTTCTCTTCATCTTCCTACTCTCATTACTTGTGAAAATGGATTTAAAAGCCCGGTTTTCATTTTCGTCAGACATCTCTCCATTGACAGGTGCAACCACTGTTATTTGTTGTTTCCAGGCCCAACAGTTCTTGAGGTTTTTAATACCTTGTTGAAGCACCTGCGCATCAGCGTTGACTTTGAGCTGGGTGACAGGCGCAGTTCATCAGAAAGTACAACTTTAAGCATAAGCTCCAAGGAGAGCGATGAGAGGATTGTCCAGAACGCAATTATTCAAACAATTGGTGAGTAATACAATTAACACAGGCTCACTTAAAATTTCTCCCCTTTTCCCTCTTCCCCAATGAGATTATATTGGACCAGCTTGAATCATGAAGGAATACTAGCAAGTGTGGTTTCTCTAATTGTGTTTGCCTCTCATTTCCAGACTTGCTTTATGTGTTTGATTCCTGAAAGGTTTTTTTTTAAAATGTTAACTGAACACATAGCCAAGAAGGTTATGAAAATTAAAAATTCTGGTGGACTTAAAATTAATTTTAATTATATTATTCTGTGGCCCTTGAAATGTAGAAATCTTTACCTTTGGTACAGAACTACTATTAATCCTTCTGTGAAAATCAGTACAAATAGTTGTATGCAGTAATACATATTTTCATAGGTACTACTTTAAAACGTATAGAAATGTGATGCTGTTGAGCAGGACAGGAACAGAGAACTCCAGATCAGAAGGCTAAGAAAATGAACTCTGATTTATTTGAAATGTACCACTCTATATATAGAGAACATCAAGAAGACTAATTTCATTGGTCTTAGAGTAAAAACATCTCACATCATTGGTGGGCAGTGAATGACGCACAGCGGCAGAACATATCTATAAACAATGTGAATAACAAGGTAGATTAGAGAATTATTTACATTCTTTTCCAACTGCTTCCCAGGCTCTTGCCTGGTTAGAAAACCCTTTTCTTTTTTTCTCTGACTGAGCTGAGAATATCCACAGAAATGAATGTTAAACATAGTAGCAACAATGACACCTAATGGCCAGTTGTGCTACCATGACTTAACTGAAGTACTTTTAATGCACAGCACTGGAAATTTTCTTAACAGTGTCTCCCCCTTTCTCAGATTTTCCCTTTATGACAGTGATGTTATATATTGGGGTGCATTTATGATATGTATTCCTTTTCTTAAAGAACAAGGGAGATGTAGCTTAAATGTTGTTCATTGATCTGTACCTTCACTTGTCTTGAAGAGCAGTAACAAGTATGTGGTAGATTAGTTCTCACCATTTCAGTAAAATTCCCAGGTTAAAATGTTTGACTCACATACAAAAAAAAAAATCCCAGAAATTCCACAAATCAGCCTTTTGTGAAGCTTCTTTCTAGTGAAGTCAATGGTATACTATTTCACAGTAATAAAACAGGATATTTGGAGTTGGAAGGAACAAAAAAGGATTATTGAGTCCAACTCTCTGCTCCTCCCAGGAATGCTTCAGCTAAACAATGTGCCTGGGAGCATTGTCCAGATACTGCTTGACCTCTGTCAGGCTTGGTGCTGTGATCACTTCCCTGGGGAGCCTATTCTAGTGGCCAACTTTCCTTTCAGTGTAGAACCTATTCCTAATGTCCCATCTGAACTTCCCCTGATGCAATTCCGTCCCATTTCCTCATGTCCTGTCACTGGTCACCAGAGAGAGATCAGCATCTCCTGTTTCACTGCCCCCCCCCCTTGAAGGTGTTTGATGTTCTTAGACTGAGGCACCCAAAGCATGGATTTGAGGAGAGGCTGCAGCTGCAATGTAGATGGGACAGTCACCTCCTCAACCAGCTGGTGATGCTGTGCTTGGTGCACCAGAGGGCACAGTTGGCTCTTTTGGCTGCCAGGGCACACTTGATTCACATTGGACTTGCCATTAACCCAGACTGCCCCGATCTCTTTCCATGGGGAATGTTGGGAATAACAGTGTTATCTCAGTTCCCTGGGTGTGCTGCCACAGCTGTGCCACTGCTGTGGCTGTGCTGCTGTAAGAGCAGGGCCCATCCTGCAGCTGGCACTGGGATGGCAGCTGTTCCCACTGGAACTGTGTCTGGGCAGCTGCTTCAGTTGTGGTGTGCACAGAGCTGGGAGAGGACAGGGTCTTCTGTGAGAGGAAACCATTCCTCCCTGGAATGGAGGAGGAGCTGGCAGAGCTGCAGTGCCCTTCCTGCCAACTGACGCTAGCACTCCCTAAGAGATACTTTTAAGGCAGGGGAGGTGTGTGTGTGTGCCTGACATTTCTCCTGGCCCTGCCCAGGTTCCCTCAGCCATTGTGGCTCTTTCTGATGCCGTGAGGTTCCCCTGCTCCAGGAACCCTCTCTGTACCCCATGCTGGAGTACTCCTCTTCCCTTGGTGCTGACACAGAAGCCGCTCACCTCATCACTCCCCAAGAATAGCAATAGTCAGAAAATAGTTGTATATCTCTGGGATTTCTGTCTCTTCACTTGTAATATTTATTGGAGACTTAACAGACAAAAGTAACAATACTGTGTGCCATGATAAACACTTCCAACTTTTCACTACGTACAAGTTTATAGACCCCAGATATTTTAATTTTTAAATTTATATTTAGAGGAGGATAAAATTAGAAGTTTTTAGTATTCAAAGATGAAAGTATAATGAAAAAAACTCACTAAAATGATTCAGCAGAAATAAATATGAGATTGTGCCCTAAAACATATAATATGTTTATTCCTCATCTATTTCGACCTGTTAATATATTCCTTGTATTTTAAAGGCTTTTCTTATAAAGAGAAGGGCCCTATATCTCTTCTGTGATTTTGTTCTGTTTTTATTTAGGATTTTTTGGAAGCAATCTTCCAGATTACCAGAGATCAGAGATTATGATGTTCATTATGAGCAAAGTACCTGTTTTGGGAACAACGTCACAATCGCTGGATCCCAGTAACCTTGGGTTTGTATATTCTACATCTTTAAATTTCAAATTAAAAATCTAGATTTTTACAATCCTGATAAATTAAGAAATGAAAAACATTAAGAAAAGTGAAATCCAAATTCTCACTCCTTAGAGGCTGTATTAAATACTATGCAGAACCAAGACAAGCTCAGTGTCAACAATATGAAATCAACCTACAGATATTTTACTGATAAAAAAATACCTGATTGGAAGACAGTTTGTTTTTTCACTAAAACACTCTTTCTCTCTGCATTTGTACAACTTTTTCTGAAATTATGTACCTTATGGTTGTTAATTCCATAACTTTTTATATGTAGGTTTTGAGAATGAGAGGAATTAAATTATAAATACATTTTTTCAAATAGCTGCATAATTTACAAACTATTTTTAAGGTTTGTTTTTTTTTAATTCTGTACAAGTTGACTTCAGATTAAGAAATAACTGCAGAAATTCCAGTGAATTTTGAATTTTCCCTATGTATTTAGAAATAGGATAAAGCTATAAGTGGGCAGACTTAATAAACCCATAATTTAAAAGTCACCCTACATTGAATACTTTTCCCTGTAACATGAATAATTTTGTTTAAAAGACTGCATTTCCTCAGTATGGAGAAGTCACTGAAAAGGCTGCAGCTGTTCTTTCCAGATGTGCATAGACACTTTGCACCACATAAGTGATCCCCTTATAGATTAAGTAGGAAGTCATTGTCATTTCCAGCATCTTACAGCTTTTCATACAGTATCCCTGCAGCATGGGATGCTATGCCACGGAAGATACAGGTCTGTGCCAGGCAGTTGTCACTCATTATGGAGGTATTTCAAGAACAAATCCATATGAAATTCTCTACTTGGATAAACAATTGGGGGTGGTGGTTGTTTTTTTTATAACTGTATAATTTTCCATTTATGAGATTCTGTGTAAACGTGTGCCTGAACAGTGTGTTAGTATGATGTGCATTTGTCACTCTGAGCAAAGAAGGCTTTCTGGTTGCTGATAAAGTCTGGCATTACTTAGAATTTTGGTTTCAGCTACCCAAGACATTTGAATGATGCAGCCAGGATTGTAGCTCATAATGGTAGAAGTTACCACTGTTACATAGCAGCCAACTTTTGTGAAGAGAGTTGATCTTCCTTTACACTATTTAATGGAGAAAATGGCTTGTACTTTTTTTACTTTCCTGAAAGAATCTCTGTGAATGGAGCAATTTATTCCAAGTTCACTTTTATCTCCTAAGACCTTTCAAGAAGAGTGACTATATACCTTTAGCTATTTGGCTACTTTTAGTACCTGCAGGAGGGAAATGAAAACGGATGAAGAACAGGTCAAGTAGTGTTTCATGTACCTTCCTGTGATATGAAAGCTGAGGAGTCTTACAGTTTTTCTTACTGATTTTTCTGATAACTTTTTTCCAGTCTCAAAGTTTTGGGTCTGGCTTAAAGAAGAAATATCCACTTTTCTTAAAGGACTCAATTGCATTTTAATACAGAAGAAATTTTCAGTGCTGATGCTTGTGAAAATAACAAGCTATCAAGCTCATAGTGGTCAAACATTTTAGAGATTTCTGAGTGAAACATAAAGATTTATACCTGCTTCACATATACAATTTGACTTTTTCTTCAACTGAATGTGCTCCATTTTTTAAGCCTTCCTGTAAATGTGTCTTTCAAAAACATTTAATTATTGCAACTCAGTTGGAGATACTTTCCTTTATCTATGATCATCCAGCATTCCTTCCAAGACTGCTGTATTCATTTGTCAAAAATGAGAATAATTTCTAGAGTAGAATAATATTTCAAATATATACAAGAAAACCTAATTTGCAATTTTTTTTTTCCAATTGTAGAGATTTGGGAACCAGGAGGATTCAAATCATGTTATTGAGATCTTTACTTATGGTAAGCCTTTTGTGAACAGTATAATATGTTATAAACACACAGTGTTTCACTTTATATATATATTTACATATAAAAGTACAGTCTGGATTATGAAAATAAATATATATTCATATTACATAGACCTGTAATTCTATTGTGTAATATTGTGAAAGCATTTATCCAACTTCCATTACAAACAGCACAAGAAATACTCCTCCACCTCTTCGAGCACTTCAGCGAATGTCAGTTATAATTGGATCTGCAGATCCAAAAGAACATCCTAGAGGAGGTTGAGTTCTGCCAGCAATACTGGCAACATCAGAGTGAAATCACTTTTATCTCTGAGCCTGGAAAAGTGGTAATTAGTAAAATGGCCAATATTTTTAAAACCATAGGAATGGATACCTCAGACACAGTTATTCTTTCCTTCCTAATATTTCTGGAAATAGACCCAGCTGGTAAAAATCAGAAAATAGGTAGTAAAGGAGGCTCTTGCCAGTAGAATCCTGGCCTGTTTTGTTGCAGAAGCTGAAAACAGTTTAGTGACTCAAATAGGGGAATGATTTCGCAGACTAAAGCAGAAGAATGTCCTCCTGGAAAATGAGTTTTTGTCCCTGCTTTGATATGAAACTTGTGTATGGTGTTGGTGAAATAGGTTAAACCATTCTTGGCTTGTCCAAGTCTGAAATCTTAGATTCTGGTTTGCAATAGAACTGGGCATTCAGAGTTGCAATTTAAGGATGGAAAACTGCTTAGGAAGGACCTCAGGTAGTCATTTTACACATTGTCTTCATTAAACATAGATTCAGGTATGTCTAACTGTTTCTGACACTGTTCATCTCACCAGTGTTAAAATTCCATTAAAATAGGTAAGAATTGTTCTAATGATTTAGGTGCTACATAGCCTGTAAGTATGCTTTAAGGGAGTCAGAGTGTACATGTGGAATGGATTTAACATTTTGGTTTGCATCTCTTTTAGAGTATGAAAGTAAGATCCCATCGTGGCACAAAGGTGTGAAAGTCATTGTTCTGATGCTTAATAAATTCATGATTGATAAATAATGTGGAAAAAATACACCATTGTACATCATGTATTCTTTACAAAAGAATAATATTTCATAACATAATTAGTCTGTTGTCATGCATACACAGGCAGACAAGTTAATGCTGTATAGGCAGTTGAAATCTGGCACTTCATTAAAAGTGTGCACTTAGATTTGGAGCCCTGCTGCTTGTAATGTCAGTCATTTTCCATTTTTCAGAATGATTGATTATGACCTTCTTGTCCCCTGGTGCTCCTGTCAGCCATGTACCTGTGAACCCTTCAGATAAGCTGTGGCCACCGTGCTCGCTCAGTGTCGTGGTTTAACCCAGAGGCACCAGGGACCACCCAGTCACTCACACACTCTGCCCCAGGGGGATGGGGCGAGAACCAGGACAGTGCCAGTGAGAAAAGTGGGTTGAGATGAAGACAGTTTATTAATTAAAAAAAGGAAGCCAAGAAAAACAAAACCAAGAAACAAGAGAAGGAAGTAATAATAAAATAAAACAAAACCTCCACCTAAAAAAAAAAGCCAACTGCTCATCACAAGCCAACTGATAGCCAGCCAGTCCCTGAGCAGTGACAACCCTCACAAACTGCCTCCTGTTCTGCTGCTGAACATGACACATTTTAATACAGGATATCCTTCTGGAGGTGTGTCTTGGTTTGGAAAGGCAGGTATCTGCTAAGGACAGCAGAAGCCTCCCCTGAAATGGAAAAAAAGAAATGTAGACCCCCTCCCTCCGAATTGTTATAAATTTGAAATTGAGGGGGACTCTCCGGCAAAAATATTCGTACTTTATTAGGGAAGAAAATAAAAAGTTAAAATAAACAATGCAGTGAACCAAAGCAACACTGACAGAGTCAGAATACAACCTGACACCCTGTTGATCAGGGTGTTGGCAGCAGTCCAGTTGGGAATTATTGCTGTAGTCCTCCTGGAGTGTCAGGTGTGGTTCTGTTGGAGCAGTGATCCTGTAGAAAAGGGTGTAGTCTGCCTGCAGTGGAAGGGGCAGCTGTTCCTCTTGGAAATCCAATCCAGAAAAAGCTGTGCTGGTGTTCCAGAAACTCAAGATTATATCCAGGTAGAAATGCTTGGCTCCTCCCTCTGGGCAGAGCATCTCAATGGGATGCTGCAACTTTCATCAGTCATGCAGTGACATTAAATAGGCCATTAACAGCAGATGTCTCCCCTGAGAGAGGATTGGTTTGTGGCATAGATAAAGAAAACTGCCCCAATTCAGAGAAGATAACTGCCACACCTCTAACAGATGGCAATTTGAATGCATCTTGCCTTGCAATCTAGGACTAGGTGTGTAAGCCCTGCTCAGCAGTAGCCAAATCATCTCTGTTACCAGCACTGCTTTGGTCACAAATCCAGAACACAGTAGCACATGTGCTACTGTCAAGAAAATTACCTATCCCAGCCAAAACCAGTAAAACACAGTTCACATGTAAAAGCTGTAAGGGTATGGAATATATATAAAGAAGATACAATTATTGTGTAAGTCTTGGATGAAAATACAATTGCATTTATTATAATTAAATTTGGAATAATTTTGCTCCCCTCATCCTCAACAGGTTATATATACATTGTAATATATTCTGAGATTGTAATATTCTGGTAACCTCAAATTTAAGGGATGGTAAATTTTAAATATTTCTGACTACTGTAGATGTTCAGCTAATTAAAATTTGTATTATTAGTTAGGTAGAAGTTTATTTTTCTTTGTGTACCAGCAGAGTTTGCTTTAATTAAAAGTAACTGAATGAGACAAGTCAGAGGTAGTATTAATTTTTAAAATAACACTATGGCACCAGATTTCTAAGAAAGTGATATTTGCTTACTTCATGTTTTGCAATAAAGTAGTATCCATAAATCTTTAAGGTGTACATATAGGCCTTTATTTCTCATTTTTATTTCACATGAGCTTACTCTACCATGTGTGAACAACTCATAACCTGAAATGGATAAATCTCTATTGTAATTATCGACTGGAATTCCTATCATCTTCAGTTTATGCCTTGCAACTTTCCATAGGCCATATAAAAAAACCAAATCATAAATCATACCTTTATTTTTTGGTTTTGTGTTTGTAAAGAAAGAAACCTGAAAAATCCTATTAACATGAGAGATTTAATTTGAAAATGTGTGCTAACGTCCTTCCAAATCGATCCAGAGGTCAAGAGTTTTCAAAATTAATACAATACTTCAATTTGAATCTACCTTGCGGGTGCCAAAGCAAGCTCACTGAAAAGTGACAGCTACAATTAATTCTTACAATGCAGTAATGACACATGAATTTTATTTCCAACAATGAACAGGTGACTTCAGGATACAAAGCCACAACAATAAGTAATGCGCTTCCTGCCCCCTTTCTGGACCCATTGCTGTCTCCTTCACTCATGGAAGACTCTGAGCTGAGGCAGCTGGTCCTGGAAATCCTGCACAACCTCATTGATCGGCATGACAACAGAGCCAAGCTCAGAGGGATAAGGTAGAGCTCTTTACTTATTGTCTACTTGAAATTCCAGTTCATTACCTGAAGGACAAGTACTGTTGATTTTTAAATGTTTTTGCTAATATGAATTATTAATGTACTGTTTTGGTAAATGCACAATGGTCAGTGTCATTTATTCATGGCAAGCATTTTACAGGTAAGCCTCAGAGCACAGTACCTTAAATAACTATTACAAACATCATAGTTTAGCTGTGTAGAAGACAGAATTTTATTTTTATTTTATGTAGATTAAAAAAATACATGATTATCATAATTCTCTTTCTGGTTCTTCCTCTTCAACTGAAATTTGAATATCCTTGTTAAGCATGGATATAATTAAAATGGGAATTGGGTCAAGATCTGTTTGAATAGTTCCTGTTTTCCACATTCTCTTCATTTCCAACAGGGTTTTTTTTCTGAAACACATTTCTTTCATTTGTAGAATAATACCAGATGTTTCTGATCTGAAGATAAAACGAGACAAGATTTCGAGGCAAGACGTGAGCTTCATGAAAAAGGTAATAGAATGAAACATCACTTTTCTATCTAGAAATAAGTAACTGAACCAGTGGTTTTGCTTTTCTTCTACAGCTGTCTTGTCTGCAACAAGTCACAAAGATCAGTTTAAAATTATTGTAATCAAGTTACAGTGATTTCAGTGTTGTGGTTCTCTAGATACTTGGAAGATGATTCCATGCAATAAAATTTTAATTTAGGTCTTCAGTTAAAACTTCTATATGCATGAAATTAGAGCAGTATATGTCAAAACCATGATTCTGAAAAGATCTCCCTGTTGTTAGATCCCTGCGCAGCATTTAATTTTTGCTCAGTAGCAGTTTTTCACTAGTTTGGCTTTTATTTTGCTGTATTTTTAGACAATTTTGTATTTAGAAATCTTTTTATAGCTGTGGTACAGAGACTTACATCTTATGTTTTAGGGTAAAGATGTCAAAGAAAGTTAACTTTGCACAAAACAGCTATCTTAAAACATTGTTTTCACAAGACTTTGTACTAGCTGACTTCTCAGTATATTTGGTTCTAAAGAAAAACAGGTTTTTTTTTTAATGATACTTCAGTGGAGTGAAATTGCTTACAGTAGACACCTTGGGTTTTATGTGGGAAAGATGCATAAAGCCATTACTGTGCTCTGTCATTCCTGACTGTGGTTTATCTGTGTAGGTATGTAAAAAAAACCCAGAAAATACTGAAGTAGGCCAAAATACTGCATATGTAATAATATGCAAACTATAGAGTTGTACAGCATTCAAGTGACTTTGCAAGATAAAGGTTTTTGCTATAAGTTAGTCCAGTTAATATTTTCTAGTATATGTTCAACTGGAATAATACAAATATAAAAAAATACTCCAACATTGGCAATTATTAGTAATGTGTCTTTTAAAAGTTACTTAAATTTTAATTCATTAATTTAATATCTGTGATTTAAAGCAGTTTGGATAAGATGTATTTTGCTAGATGAAATTTGTAGCTGTCAGACTAAATATTTGAATTGTTAATATTGGTCTGAAAAGAAGAGGAAAAGAGGTTCTTCACAGATCAAGAAAAGATCATACAGGCTTCTAAAAATATATATTAACCCTGGGAAATGAAGTCAGTCAGTGATTATCTGTGTGATACTGTTACTCACCTGGTGTAGATGTGCATGTTAGCAGCTCTTCCCAGATGCTCTGTATAATTAAAGAACAGGGATGACGCATCTCCAGAAGTTCATTAATATCTGGACTTCATTTAGGCTTGTTTGATGTTACATGGGGATCCTGAGGCAATTTTGTGACACACCCAGGTGGAATGGAACCAAATATAGGCACAAAAGTCTCCATCTCAGACCAGTTGCTCAGTTTATATCTATAGTTTCTTTGAAGGGAAATATTTAACTTCTTGCGTTTTCCAGACTTCTAGAAAGATACATATTGATAAAATCCACATAATAATTTATTTTCCTATTTGAGTGCAATTCTTTATCAGTGGGATAAAAAATTTCATTACTTTTATTTTTCCAAATATACTGGGTCTTTAAACAGCTAACCTTTATTTTGCAGTAGCTTCTGTGCTTTTTGCTGATAGCTGTGTTTCCCTCTTTTCTAAATACAATGTGTCTTTGAACAACTCTTTGATTTTAGAAGTAATGAAAAGACCAACAATGTTATCATTTTTTCTTAAGTAAATATGTCCTGTTTGAAAAAGAGAGGTTGAAAATCACTTTTCTTCCTCCTCCTAGTGCAGAATTAATACATATAGAGTTAGTCTTTAGATCTTGAATATTACTTGTGTCAGCTGTTACAGACTTGTACCCCCCCCTACAGAGGAGGAATGCTGGGGAAAATGGGGAAAATGTTTTGCATTTTTCTTTTGTGTTGAGGTAATAGTTTCTTTACAGAGATTTGGTTAGGCACAGTGTTATGAGAAGAAAGTCACTTTTGAAGTGGAGAGTCTTAAATTAAATGACCTGTGGTCTTCACTAGAGCTGCAGACTCCCTACACACATCAGTAAATGAGCCCTGCTCACCTTCTGAAACACATTCTATGAGAATTTTTTCTTGGTTTGCTGTTTGAGGGGGGTTATTTAATGAACAAAACTTGATGCCTTCACAAGGATAACACCTAGAGCTCATCAGTTACTCAAATGTTCTTGAAAAATATTTCAAGATTACTTTTTAGTTTCTCCTTTTTATAAATGGGCAAGGTTTCTTTCTAATATTTTAACAGGAAATGAATGCCAACATCTGATACTGTGCAGTAGTCATGCAATTCTCTGTATCATCTTCTCTATCTGTACATTTGTGCATAAAATAGAACAGTACAGTGCTTATAAAGAAGCTGTTACTAGAAACTTGAGGTCTACTTGATTAATCATGTACTTGTTTTTCTGTGTATGTGTACACCATGTATTTTATCCTTTTTTGGTTTTTCGATTCTCAGTTAATCTAACATCAAAGTTGGCCCTGTTTGGAGTAGAAAGTTGGACCAGAAGACCTTCAAATATATCCTTTCTAACCTAAATTATTCTATTCTTTAATACCCATTTCCCCTTTTATGTCTTTTATAGCATGGTCAGCAGTTGTACAGACACATCTACTTAGGCTGCAAAGAAGAAGACAATGTCCAGAAAAACTTTGAACTCCTATTTACATCTCTAGCTCTTACCACAATAGAACTGGCCAATGAAGAAGTGGTTATTGACCTCATCCGATTAGCTATTGCCTTGCAGGTATGGGTTTGTGTTGGGTTCATTGTCTGACAATTCAAATGTGTAATTGGAGATGTGAAGAACTGGGGGGTTTTGTATATTGATCTTCAAATTGGATATCTCATAATTCGATCTGAACTTGATTGATCACTAAGGAAGTGCACTTTGTATGTACCACTTACTAATGGAGAAACTTCATCTAACCGGTTTTGTAACAAACTTCCACAGCATGTGCTGTTCAGGAAAAACAGCAAATGTGGAAACTTGTTGAAACATTTATTAGAATCACTGATACTCATTAGCAGATTGGCAAGGTGTTCTCTCAACCTATGATCTTGTGTTCTGTATAAAATGCCTGTCTGTACTCAGGATGAAAACTTCTGTATAATTGATTGTTTGGGAATAGTTACTAAACCAGGCTATTTAATCTTACCTTAGAGTAAAATTCTGTCAGTGTCTTAGGCTTTATTCTTTAACATTTCCTTAATAGGTTCAAATATGAATTCATACTTGCATACAGTTCTCAGGAAAACTGGATAACCTACTAAGTTTATCTGTGTTGAAATCGAAAATAAAGTACTACTAACATGTACCCTGGAAATTTGATGAAATTGTGTCCTCTATTCTCAGTTTATTCTGTCATTAACCTTATTCCCAAATGTGCAGCTATATTATAAAACATCTGAAATGCAGTGTGTATCCTTAATTTTAAAATATGTCATTGAACCAAATCCTTACTTGGTGGGAATGACATTAGGAGTTCTACTAGAGCAAAAATAATGCAATGTGAATAAACATAGAAGTGCTAATATGCATTATCTAATTTCCTCTATTGTGCTGTATCTGTGATTCGTACGGGTGATCTTTATTATCAAAATGCTGTTTCTAATTTTCCTGAGAAAATGTTATGATCAGTAGGTGGTAAGGACAAGAGACTACCAGTCATTAACCTGTATTTGCTGTCTGAGAAACAGAATTTTGAGTTGAGTAAATTTATTTTAATTCATAATGGTTGAATCTTTTAAGCTCTCTAACTTCAGGTCAATCTATTCCTACTTCAGGAATGAGCTTAAGAATTAGAATTTTAAGATGAGATATATCAAATGTTAAGTAATAGCAGATAAACATCATATGTCAGGTAGTGTTACCAATGATAATTTTGATTTCCATATATTCAAGACAGCCTGCTAACTTTGGAAAACATAATGCTACCCCTTGTATTTCAGGACATTGCCATCATCAATGAGGATAATCTGCCAATGTTTAATCGTTGTGGAGTCATGGCATTGGTTGCAGCGTATCTAAACTTCCTGAGTCAGATGATTGCAGTTCCTGCCTTCTGTCAGCATGTCAGCAAGGTAAGACATGGTTAAATAATTCAGGTCATTTAGAACAATACACAGTCTACTGTAAAATCAGTGAATAACTTGTGTCAGGTGCTTGCTTGTTCTGTTGATCTCCCCTGTTTGTGTCCACTGACATTGTTCTTGATCTTAAGTCTCTCATGGCATTACTTGCTGACTCTTAAGATTATGAACAAAATAATCTTCTCTCGAGATACAGCATTTTATTTTGCTTATGGTACTATATATAAAGGGCCAAATCTCCATCTAGTATAAGACTTTACAGCCCCACTGTCTTTGGTAAAACAGTATTGACATGCACAAGACCATGAGAACCAGATTTTTAGTCTAAAGTGTGAGAGCCACGGTGTCTTTCCCTGGTTAAAAGAAATCCCGAATGTTTAATTAGTGGTGAGATTGATGTTAGTGAAGGTTAGGTGTTGAAGGAAACAACTATGGAATTACTCCATTTGACATGTTTTGTTTTTTTTTTTTTCAGGTCATTGAAACCAGAAGTGTGGAGGCAGCTTATTTTCTACCAGAAACAATTTTCAAAGACAAATGCAAGTAAGTAGATGAAAAATGGGAATTGGTGGTCAGTGAAGTCCCTATGTTGCTATTAAAAATCATACATAATTGAGAAATATTCCATATGTGAAAAAAATCAGAGGTTTTATGGTGTTCTGGACCGGCAGAAGAGTCCGAAGCATTAAAAACATGTACACTTACAGGGAAAAAAGTGGGCTTCAGACTTTTTTATTGTAGTCAGAGTTATTTATGCACAACAGGATGTTCAGTGTGCGAACACTGAGCAAAATAAACAGCAAAATAAATTTTCACTAAATCACAGAATGGATGAAGCTGGAGGGGATCTCGAGGTTATCTGGTCGAAGCCCCCTGCTTAAACAGGGTCACCTAGAGCAGACTGTGCAGGACCACATCCAGATGGTCTGGAATATCTCCAGGCATGGAGACTCCACAACCTCTCTGGGTAACCTGCGCCAGTGCTTCGTCACCTTCACCTTCGCACAGAAAAGTGTTTCCTGATGTTCTGACAGAATCTTCTGTGTGTCAGTTTGTGCCAATTGCCTCTGGTTCTGTCACACAGAGCAGCACTGAGAACTGCTTAGTTCTGAGGCCTTTCTACCCTCCCTCCCTTAAGGGGCTATACACTCTGATGAGATCCACCTTATCCTCTCCATGCTGAACTGACCCAGCTCTCTCAGTCTTCATTGGAGAGATGCTCCAGCCCCGTAATCTACCTTAGTGACCCTGTGGAGCCCTGTGGTGGGCTCCCTACATGTCCTGCTAGCCCAGCTCCTGACTCAGCACTCCAGGTGTGGCCTTGTCAAAGCTGAATAAAGGGCAAAGATCTCCTCCCTCAACCTCCTGATATGCTCCTCCTGATGCAGCCCAGGACACCCTCAGTCTTTTTTGCCACAGGGGCACGCTGCTGGCAAATGACAAATATTACAATTAATTAATTACTATTAATATTACTGTTGCTGTGCAGATTTTTTTTATTTAACAGAAATCATATTCTCTCAAGATGTAGCAGAACAGGTGAAGAACATATTTCAGATAAGCAAGAAGTGTTAAAGTAATCTAAAATACTGCAGAGGTTTTCAGTACTAATTTTAGTTGTGTATTCATTCCTAAAAAATTGACCAAGCTTTATTTCCATCAAATCATTACCATTGACCCTTCATTGTTGCTCGCAGACATTAGAAAAGTATTTTATTTAACCAGCAAATATCTATTGGTAGACTATAACTTCAGATATATGTTTTGACAGTCTTCCAAAATCATTAGAGAAGGATCAAACAGATCTATTTTTCCTGACCAACAAGATTGCAGAATCATTAGGAGGCAGTGGATACAATGTGGAAAGACTGACAGTTCCATATGTGCCCCAGGTAACAGGTAAGTGGTGATTAGTAGCAACACTACTTAGTACCAGTTATTAAGAATGTTTTCCTAATGTGTTATGTGCCAATGGAATGTAGTGTGACTGCTTGGCAACAAAACCTAATCAGATCATTTTGTCTTCTCAAGGTGTTTTTTTTTTTCTCATTAGCTACTGTATTATTGTGAAGAAGTTTCAAAGATTTTTTTTTCTTAAAGAATGGAAGTAAGGCAGGAAGTCCTAGAACACATTTTGACTCTTTTTAATGAAGTCTTTGCTTCAGAAGAATCCCTGTACTAACTTGATTTAGAAATGAGGAAAGAATATACAAGTCAACTTACTTTATCCTTTTCATGTTAACATTGCATGAAAGATACTCCATCCATTTGCTATATGGTCTTGTGCTGATTTATTTCCCTTAGTTAAATTGTCAATGAGCAGATGTTAATTTAAGCAAGAATGAGATATTTTCCTCCATCAGATATCTATGCAAGCTCAGTGTCAGGTACAGTGGAAATAAAGTGTTGCCTGAGGAAGGTTTGTGGGAGTTGGTGCTGCACAGGCTAAGTGAATAATGTGAGAAGGACTAGCTAGTATGTAAAATTTATGTGGTTTTTGCTTTTAATATATTTTCAATAGCCAATTGAGCAAGGTACTGAAAAAAAAATTGATTGAAGAATTTGTTCTTAACCATGTGTATTTTGTGGCTATATATAACTGGTTGCTATTGTAATAGACTAGGGGATACCCCAACCCAAAGCATGGCCTTTTTGAAGTACCTAGCAGTAAAATGTGATTTCTGTATTCTCTGGCTCACACATAGAAAGAACAAAAGTACATACACACAATGAATGCCAGATGTGTTCTCTGGCAGTCTGATTCAGAAAAATTGCTGCCTGCTCTTGAATCTCTCTTTTGAATAGTTATTGTGAGAGGAATCGAGTTCTCCAGACAGCAGGTGTAGTTTTATCCCAAATGCAAGCAGGCGCATTAGTGATACGTTCCAGCACAGCCACAGTGTCTGTTTTCTGTTGCTGGTTGTCTTCTAAAAAGGATAATGTTCCTATGTTTATTTCTTCTGGCACCTAAAAAAACAGTTAACATTATATTTTAGTATTGGCAGAAGAGGTGGGCAGGAAATGTTACAGACTTTAAGTGAATGAGAATGGAGTGAGGAAGACAACCTGGTTTGAAATTTATGTTGAGCCGCTTCTAGAAACTCAGATATATTTGTACCCACATGACCTCAGTAAGATTTTTTTGTATACTTTGCTAAAAATGCGTTCCCACACAGGAAGAGACGCAAGTTCTGACATCAACATTAATTGAGTTTAGCTGAAAGTGTGTGATTAACTGCCTCTGCAGGTGATGAGAAATTGCCATATTTAATCCTTAGTAAATGTGAATCAGATTGGTTTGGGAATTTTGTAATTTTTTATAAAGAGCAGCAACCAAAACTTGATTCTTGACTGTTGCCATAGCCAATTAAGTTAATTAATCTCTGATCCTGTGGAATATTGAGCTTCCCAAGCTTTTCATTTAACTGAATCTGGACCAAGTGAATATTTTGGAATTCCTAAGTTTTTCTTTTTTTACTGCAGTGGAATGTTACATTTCTGATATTAAGATTATAATGCTAGAATGTAGTGTTTCAAAAGAGATCATTAATCTTAATTAAGAAACAATCCCTTTTTTTGTATATTCCTGTGAAACCTAGGGTTGAACCCAAAAAGCCAGTAAATATTTCATCCTAATTATTTCTGCTATTTCCAAATATCAGTGTTACGGTGCTTAACAATGACTTATAGAACATAATTTTGTCATCTTGTCTTTGTTTCATGTCTTGATACTTCTTAACAACTAGAAGGACATTTGTATTTACAAATTTTTATACATTTCTCTTTCTTACTTGAGGGAGGGAGAAAACTAATAATTTAAAGAACTTTCAGTCATTTTTTGTCTACATATATATATATATATATATATTTAATTCAACTCTATTCCCATCAGGCAAAAAACCTCATAAATGCAAACACAAGTCGAAAGGTAAAAATAAGCTGTAGGTCAGCCTGCTCTCCTGCCCTGTGGTGTGTCCCTATAGGATGTGCAGTCAAAAAATGCTTTTAGAGGGCCTAAAGATCTTTAGGCCAGAAATTGTGTTGTACTTAGTGGATTTAGTGTTTCCTTTTGCTTTTTTTGTATCTCTCCTTGACATGCCTGTAGCAATGTTAGCTGCAGTGGGGTTTGCTGTTGTGTTTGCTCATGACTTTGTACTCTACCAAAAAATAGTTTCCTGTTTTGTTTCCCTGAGCAGGTAGTAGAGCCATAGGTATCATTTTTGTGATGGTACTAATTACTTCTTTGAGTGACATTACAAAAACCTGTAGAAAGTTGGAAAAAGTTCTCAGTTGTTTGAAGAATGATGATTCATCTTAATCACTAGCCATTCAAGATAATGACTGCACAAAGAACAGAGTCTCTCACCCAGGAAAAGAGGCACCTTACACATCATCTTGTTCCAAGCCCCCTGCCATAAGCAGGGACACCTTCACTATCCCAAATTGTTCAAAGCCCCATCTAACTTGGCCTTAAACACTGCCAGGGATCGGGCAGCCGCAGCTTCTTTGGGCAACCTGTGCCAGTGCCTCACCACCCTCATGGGAAAGAATTTCTTCCTAATATCTAATCTAAATCTACCCTCTTTCAGTTTAAAGCCATTGTCCCTTGTCAAAAGTAATGCACCCCACCTTGGTCAGTGAGGTGACACACAGAGCTGCTCCCACTGCCCAGGCAATGGAGCCAAGGCTTCTGGGACAGCCTTGGCAGGGGCTGGGCCAGTGGGTGTTGGGGCTCCATCACTGTCCTTGAGCCCCTGGGCTCCATCATGAGTGTGGATGAGCGCTGTACTTTATAAGAGGAAAAAAATGGTAAATGTCACATTTTTTTCCTGCTTAATATGTTGAAATTAGAGATAAATGGGCATATTTCATATGCAAGTTTAGTGAGGCATCCATTACAAAAATGAATTCTGTCCAAAGTAGTCCCTAAAATGTATCTTCTGGTGTTTCTGTGTCAGTTATAGAGAGAGCAGCAAGATGGCAGCAGAGATGTGGTTTTGTCTGATGTTTTCTCTTGGGGGCTGAGGTGCTTTACTCAGATTTGGAATGTATTGGTACCAGTGAGCCATCAGGGATTAAAAATTCAGTAAATCCTTCAGAATACCATTTCAAATGCTCAGGGTCTCTTGAGAACCTGCCAAATATTAGTAGAATTCAGGTATTTTTCATGAATCTTGTTCTTTCACTGCCTCTTGATCTTAAAATGACATTTCATTTATGTGACTTCTGAAAGTTATTTCTTGGTTTTTAAAAGCTGAACATGTTCAGCTCTGCTGGAATGAATTCTGTTTGTTCATGCTCAGTATTTGCACTGCAAAAGCACTTTGCTTGGCCAGAAGTGGTTTAAACAAAGGTTGCAGAAGAACCAGCATAAATTTCATTGTCATGTGGGAGTTTTACAGTCCTTCTCTTCTTTTTAGTATCAAGTGCCTGTAGCTGCTTCTAACTGTGCAGTGCAAGTCATCAAATAATAATAGCAAAGGTCCAAATGGCTTGATCTTGGCTAAAATCTAAAATATGACCTTGCAATTCATGGTTTTATAAATGACATACACAAAAGTCAGGCCACTCAAGTATCTGTTTGTCAGAGGATCTCCGTAGCAAGTCGTCAAATGTATTTTTACTGTTCATTAAAATCTTTTGTTAATATATTAAATGTCAAAAATGAGAAAACACTAGTGGTACAATGTCCTAGGACTGCAGTCACAGAGGGAGATTCCATCAACTGATGGATCATTTGATCATAATCTCCTTACGCATTAATTAAATTGTTATGCTTCTTTTAGTATCAGCACAGTTGGTCTTATTCTGACAACTTTTTAGGCCAGCTGAACCTGCTAAAATATTTGTAGGAAGTGAGAAATTGAGAGAATTTTTTTCACCCAGTAGATTTTTAGACTTGCTTAATATGGTACTTGTAGCAACAAGAATGAGGAAGGATTGTTGTTCATTTCCATTCAGAAATCTTTGTTTCTTCTGTCAATGAATCATATTCCAATAAGTCCTTTTCTGTTTCAGAATACCTTAAAATTAAGACCTTAATATTTCAATTTCACAACCAAAAAAAAAAAAAAAAGTTCAGGCTTTTGTAAAGGATTTTACAGCTATGTATGATCATGTGCTGTTATTATTATGCATTTGAATAAGATGTCAGTTTTTAAAATTCTGGACTTTCAAGGGAAAGTTGATTCGTAATGAGAGGAGGGAGGGACAATGAAAAGGTTATTTTTCTTCATGTTTAGTAATTTAGAGCAATAACTCTAAATGTATCATTTTTCACAATTCAAATGATAGAATAGATGATCTTGGGTTACACAGGCGTATGGAAATAAATCTGCATCTGATGGGTAGAAATTTGACTGAACATGTTTAAAGAGTGTTATGCAAAAAGTGAGATAATTTCTTCTTGTGCTAGATGAGGACAGACTCTCCAGGAGGAAGAGTATTGTGGACACAGTGTCTCTTCAGGTGGACATTCTGTCTGGCAGCAGCATAGAGGATAAGGTATGAAAATCACAGATTATTTTAAAGCAGCATTTTGAGTGGAGGGAGAGGGGAATTTAAGTAAAGTATTCCCAGAAAGTCAAATATCTGATTATTCTAGCAATGTTAAATATTTGGGGGGTTTGTTTTTTTTAAGTTGTGTGTTTGCAGAAATATGTTGTCAAAGACACTCTTCCTGTATAAATAAATATAAAATATAAATAAACATAAAATATAAAAATAAATATAAAAATAAAGATCTTATTGTTTAAAAGGGTCAAGTATTTTGTCACTACAGTTTTTACAGATAATACTACAGATTGTGGTGTAGCCGTGCATTTATTTGCATGCTGAACAATTGTTATTTTATGAGTATATATTCTAAAATGTTTTCTTTGCCTTTTGAGGGATACAATAAATTTCAGCATCTGTATCCCTGTATCATTTGAAGTATTTGAGAGACTTGTTCAACAGCCTGGAGCTGTGAGATACAAGCCTAGAGAAATAGAAGCCTGGTGGGAGACCTGCAGTCTCTGAGTGGGTCAGGTAAAGACTGGGCAGGCTGTGTGCACCAGTGTCACTGTTCCTTTCCAGAAGAGTTTGGCATGCAGCACAGGAAGTATAAAGTAGCAACAGAAAGTTCATATGTAGGGTACAGGAGCTGATGCTAATTATCCCTTAGGAAGACCGCAGTATAATTAAAATTATCCCACATCATTTGACACTTCATTTGAAGTATTTCCTAAAATAAATTTCTACTTCTACTGAATATTTTTCAAGGTTCTACTGATTTTTATTAAGTAGATTTCTGCTGGTTGCAATGGAGATTAGCTGTTGAAATGGAGGTGTTTGTACCTAACATGAGATACAGATGGTTCCTACTTTTAACATCTTCAAGTACAAACTGCCTAGAGACACGAAGCAAAATGTGTGGACTGAGTCAACCTGAGTGTTAGTTAAAAATTCAGTATTAAGCTATAGCAAATGAGCAAGCTTGACTTTAGGTAGAGGTGACATGTTTTGCCTTATTATTGTTACTGTTATTACCATTACTATTATTCCTTTCTGCTTTGTGCTCATTATACCTCAGATGATCTTTTGTGTTCACTCTTTCTTTTGAGCTTTAGCAAGGATACCGATGAAAGTAGAAAGAATAAAAGGTGTTTGAAAAATAAGTGAGGCAATCATATCTCTAGCTTTCTGAAGCAAGTAAATGCTCCTCACAGGACTGAGGCTTTTTGACATAAGTATTCTTTTTTAAAATCTTATATTATATGTGGTTAAATGTAATTGAAAAACTCCCTTGAAAGTAGAATTAGAGAAGTTTCCATTTCAGATTTCAAGATATGCTGATGTTAGTTCAAGCATTGATACATAGACTTTTTTTAAGTGGATGTAGTGGTTGTAGATAAAATCTTTTTATGGGTTCTCAGCTTAATGTGGTCTTAATGTAGTCCAGTGTCTTAGATAATTAATTCCTTTTTATCTCTTAAGAACATGAATTTTATTAATCAGAAACACAGGAAGCAAAGTATTCCTCCTTTACTTGCTTTATGAGGTTTGTTTACAAGGCAAAGGAGAAAACAGTATTTTCCAGTTAGCTGACTGCACCTTCATACCTATGTATGAAATCTGGGTTTCTTGCTGTGTAGATTAGTCAGTGTAGCGATCCATAACCATTAGCAGAACTCAACCGCAAAAAAAAAAAAAAAAAAAAAAAAAGCATAAATCTTTATGAATTAGAGGATTACCTACTTAATTAATGGAAGTTTTAGGACATAATGATGTATGGTATCATTTCTGCGCTGAGATAGAAGACTTTATCCATAAAATAGCTGTTATTTTATACAATGCAAATGCAATTCTTCTGTCAGCGAACTCAAAGTTTTTTGTGGTGCCAAGTCTTTTAGTGAATCTTGTTCAGGAAGGTGTGTTATCCCGTAGTGACCTCCATTCATAAGGTGAAAGCACTTGTAACTGCAGGTAGTGCTTCGGGGGTATTAATTAATCAAGTAGAATGTTAGGTAATAGCAGCAACTAATGTGGAGGTTAACTATCACTATGAAAGGCAGCCATAAACAATTAACATTTACCAAATGTGAGTTGTATAAAAGATGATTTCAGAACCTGAATACTCTTGATCTTTAGCCATATCCACAAATATTTGACAAAAAGGTGTTTCACTGTTTATTTATTTTTATTTATTCAGAGGTAGAGAATACATGCTTATTAAGTAAAACCTGTTAGAAAAATATAATTTTCAGCTGCAGCTTATGAAATAACTCTCATGTAAAAAGGAAACAGCTACTTCCTTTTCCCTTAACAGTAGTGCAAGACAATAAATTAAAAAATTGAAAGAACTCATAATCTTCTGAGTGGAATAAAGGAACTTCTTGCTACCTTACCGCTTACCTTAACTCATATTGGACCATTCTGAAGAGTTAGTGTTTATCAGGAAGAATATAAGTGCTGCCTGTTCACATGTTGGAAGGATTGAAGTGGGGAAATTCAAGCCAAGAAACCATGTTATGTTCAGGTGAAGACTGTTCTGCCATCTAAACATTCTCCCCTAACCACCCCAAGAGGGTGACTTCACTATAAATATATTTACTGGTATAGAAACTAGGTCTATAACAAATTGAAATGCTTCAGTAATTTTGCATCCTCAAGCAATTCCTGATGAAGTGCATCTGCAGCAGCAAATGGATATTCTTATCAGTAGATGAACAGATTTTCTCAGTGCATCAGACATAGCTTGTTATGAAGAGCCCTTTAACTCCAGTGTTTATGATGTAAGCACCAAATTATTTGAATCCATCATGGTACAAAGTTAGCCTAAAGTAGTAACCATTTTCCACTCTGCACTCCACTGTCAGCTCCTGTTTTAGCATCGCATTGCTGCTAAATCAGGGAGTCTCAGGAAGCAGTTTACATTATTGGCAACAACTGCCTAAGAACCAGTACTGAGATTTTACAGTATAGAAACACTATAGCTTATTCCTGACCTAAAGGACTCTTCTGCCAAAATCCAAATCCATTTATAAAGTATTGTTGCCATAGAGCATCTTGAGTACAATTTGGAAAGTTTTCCTTGATCTCATTTAATAAAAATTTCCTCACTAATTTCAGTGGCTTAAAAATGTGAATTAGTGATCTGTTGGTTGTCACAGAAAGTTCAAATGAAGTTATAGGAGACTCATAAGGCAGAAAAGTTCTGGCTGTTTTGGCTTTCTGTGTTTTATCATATTCCTTATTTTTTAGAAGCTTATATGTTATATGTAATGATTAAGGAGTTTTACTTCTATATGTTTAGGTTGATAATACTGAAGAAATCACCTTTGAAGCTTTGAAGAAAGCCATTGGTAAGATTTGTTACAGTTGTGTTTGTGAAGCATAGTTCATGATTACTATGGAATTGCTGAAGAAAAGGGAGAGGCCAGAATAATATAAAATACTACTTTTATTTCTTTTCAGCTAGTAAATTTATTTAGTACTCCAGTTATTTATTTCTAAATCTCTGAAATGGTATCTTGATAATGTTAGTGAATTCATTTTCTGAAGTTAATGGGACTGAATGAAAAGCATCTGGAAATGCCTGCCATCTATTACATTTGCAGTACAGACAAAGCTATAAATGTGAGATATTCAAGTTAATACATAAATTAACTTGAATACATAAAATACATAAAAATTGAATACATAAAAAATACTCCAGTTACCATTGACTTGTGAGGTAACTTGAGTACTTTTTATGTATTAAGATTTTTGGTCTTCAATGCATTAGAAAAATAGGTTATAAATATTACATATTGTGGACTTCAAAATACTAAGATTTTTTAAAATAATATTTTTCTGACAAGTGACCTGGCTGCGAGGACACAGATTAATCCAGATTCCTTATTTCATATTACTGTAATTAATTGCTAATTAATGCTTTTCATTCTACCAAAATCCTGTGTAAAATATGGATTAAACATTGATGTTTAGACCAGTAGACACATTCTAAACAGTAAGAAAAGTCTGGCCACCTGTCAGCATGATATTGGAAGATTCTTGTTTCCTCTTGAATCTGAACCTGTGTGCAGTACGTGAAAAGTGAGGCAATAAGGAAAAAAGGGAGCATGGATGTTACTTACAATTAAAGACTCAGTAAGAAAGGGGAAAAATTGGGTCCTCAAACCATCTCCCTGACATTTTATCTGTATTTTGTTTAGGTGCAATGCCAGATGACAGCTCACTTGAGAATGGTTGCATCTCTTCAGGCACAATCCTTATTCACTTCTGCAATGTGCATTTGATATTTCTTGTACTTCATAGGCAAAGATTGCATTTGTCTTTAATTTTTTTTTCATTATTCCTTTAAGATAACAATGGACTTGAAGAACAGGAAAAGGAAAAAAGGCGTCTTGTGATTGAAAAGTTCCAGAAAGCACCATTTGAAGAAATCGCAGCTCAGTGTGAAACCAAAGTGAGTTTCTGCAAAATGTTAGCACTGTTGATATCAGTGTAGGCATTAGTGGGCATGTGCTGACTGATAGTGACTTAAGTTGTTGTGCCACTGCTGCTGTTACTTGCTTAGAAGTTCAGTTCATTGTTTTGTCTCACTGCTATCAATGTTAGGAGATTCCAGTAATTTGAAGAGTGTTTTTGTTTGTTCCTAGACCATTTGGAAAGTAATGGGTAACTTGCACATTCTTCATCTTAATATTTTCCTTGCTCTCTTTGAAATCCAGCTTCACAGTCCATTTCTATTTCTTTCTGGGATAACTGGAGCAGCATTTAACCCTCTCTGTATCTTTTAAATAACTAAATGTATTTCAGGTTTGTTAAACTCCTGTCTGCAACAGCAGAATTTGCTATATAATTCTTGTCACTCCAGTTCAGGCTCACTCAATCTCAAATTCATCTTTAAGGCTCAGAATCCTTGCAGCAGTGAGGAAATTAAGAAATGTGGCCTAGATTTACATGTGGCAGTGTGGAACACACTCACCTGAGTATGGCCTGGCACACCCATTGTAGCTCAGTTCATTATCTAGGAGATAATAATTCAATTTTAACTTTTTTTTTTCCCTAGGCAAACTTGCTTCACGATAGACTGGCACAGATACTGGAACTCACCATCCGGTAAGGCTTTATGCAAGAAGAGTATCTCACCTGAAAAATGACTTATAAAGCACTTGTGGCTATTTTTAGATGGTAATAGGGAGAAAATAATTGCCTTACCTGAATGCTGTGGCTTAACTCTGATAGACCCCATGTAGCCACTGGCTTAACCCTCCTCAGAAGGATGAGGAAGAGAATTGGAAGGGTAAAAATGAGAAAAAACATGGGTTGAGATAAGAACAATTTAATAGGTAAAGCAAAAGTCACACATGCTAGCTAAGCAAAATAAGAAATTCTTTCACTTCCCATGGGCAGGCAGGTGTTCAGCCATGTCCAACTAAGCAGAACTCTTTGGGAAGGCAACTGCCATCACTCTGAATGTCCCTTTTTTCCTACTTTCCTTAAAGCTGTTACTGCTGAGCATGACACCACATGATATGGGGTATCCCATGAGTCAGTTAGGATCAGCTGTCCCATTTATGTCCCCTCCCAACTTCCTGCCCACCTGCAGCCTACACCCTTGGCCCAGCAGTGTGACAAGCAGAAAAGACCTTGACTCTGTGTAAGCTGTGCTCAGCAGTAACAAAAACATCTCTGTGTTATCAACACTGTTGCCAGCACAAATCCAAAACACAGCCCTATACCAGCTACTGTAAAAAAAAAAAAATATCCAAGCCAAAACCAGCACACTGAAAAAGAGTACTTTTCAATTTTCTTACTTTTTTGAATCTTCCTGATAGTGGAGAATATCCAGAAGCCATGTCATTGTGTCTTAGAGTATCTCTGTGTCTATCAGTAGTATTGCAGGATGCTGTTATTTTCCTATTGCTGCATCTGGTTGAGAAAGTAATTAGATATTGAGCACCCCAAGTAGTGCATGGTGTTATTATAGAGAGTTGTGCACATCATTATGCAGGATAAATGGTATTTATTAGCAGTAAGATGCATTTTGATAGTTCAGTAACATCAGTGAAATTGATGATACAGACAAGAATATAAAAATCCTCAGGGCATTATAATTTCTTTAGAATTTCAAGACTAGGATAAAATGCTGTTGGTATTTTATTATTTTATTATTTTATTATATACTGCTGGTATATATATGGGGGGTAGTTTAATCTTGTTTCTCTCCTGTAAGTGTGTAAATTTATATGAAAGCAATCCATATAACTGTAAATTCTGTATATTGGTTGTGCTTCTCACACAGTCCTCCGCCTAGCCCCTCAGGAGCGATGACCATTACTGCTGGACATGCTCATTACCATTCTGTTCCAGTCTATGAGATGAAGTTTCCAGATCTTTGTGTGTATTAAGTGTCTTCTGAAGTCTGCTGGACATTATTTAGAGTAGAATACAGTAGAAAGAACAAGATGAGTTTTCAAATTTTATTGTTTATTGTATCTAACTTTAATATAATGATGGACATGAGCCAAATACAGATTACTTTAGCCAAATTCATGAAACTGTCTTGAATTGTTTTATTCTGTAATATATTTTGAGTTAGGTTTTTCACAGACCATGTTTCTTCATTTTCATATTTGAGTACATGTAAAAGTCAGATTTAAAACTTGTCTTGCCATATAGGTAAATATTTCAGTTACTCTAGGAATTTGTATTGCTTCAAATTCCTTTAATTTGAGATACTGTAACTGGAAAACCTATTAAAGCCTTTTTTGGTTTGGTTTGGCTTTTGGGTTTTTTTTGGGTGTGTGTGTTTTGTTGTTTTTGTTTTTGGTTTTTTTTTGTTAGTTATTTTGTTGTTTGTTTGTTTTTGGTTTTTTTACTCCTCTTCACCTCAATACTTTGTCAAACTAGAATGCTTTTGGCTTGCTTCATCTCATTCAGTGTAACCAGGAGAGCACTACCTGAGCTCCCTCTTGTTCCTGCTGTCATAGCTGCTCAACTTGTTTGGTTTGGAATAGATGGAAAAATCAATACCCTTACATGTGTTCAAATACAGTGAATGAATTAATGGACACTTGTTAAGTATATTTTGATGCATCACATAACATGCTTTTTAGATATATACATCCAGTATATGTACTGTGTTTCTTGCTAAAAGTTAAATCTTAAGCTTTGCATAAGAGAGGAGAAATCTCTTGAAGCACGGAGTTGTGCAATATATTTCATGTCTTAAGGTGTATGGTTTACAGACTGTACTTTTGACAACACTGTAGTATTTTACTGTCTGCTTTAGTATAAATACAGGAGAGATATATTTAGTATAGCAGAAAATAAACTGAGGGCATTTTAAATCATAAATACTAAAACTATATTCTATGAGACATTTCTCTATAGTTTATAACAGCTTTTTAGTGATATTTTAGAAGTTGAAAGTAAACTTAATGAAACCATTTAAAGATCAAGAATTTATTACATATATTTTCAAGCAAAAGCATTTTTAGAGACGCATCTCTGTGTTTGTTTTTGTTTCATTTCTCAAACCTTTAAGGTAACTTTCATAGGTTTATGTATCTGAGCATATACTATTCAAAAGTAAATTAAGTAAAACTGATAGAGTAAATCATGGACATTTGATGATAATTATCAAGGCTGTCTTTATGACTCACTAAATCCTGCCAGCAAAAAAAGAAAAACATCATTCACTGATGCCGTGAATAGTAAGTTTGAAGTCCCTTAATCTGTCTGAATCTGACTGGGGCAGTGCAAACATGAATGAATGCTCTCAAATATCTATAATAAATGTAGACATTTGAGTGTTTTGGATGAACAGTGAACATGAACAAAGTAACCTAATTTCAGTAGGCCTGCTTTGAGGAGGAGTTTGGTTTAGATGACTTTCAGAAGTCCCAACCTAAATTAATCTTTGATTGCATAACTCAAGATCTGAATGATTATTAGCCTTGCTAATTTGCTGACTGTTTGAAGCATTTGCACACCCACTGTAAAAAGGATTTTAAGTTTTTTGAACAGTAGTTTAATATTGTACTGGACTACATTTAAAAGCCTGATGTGGCATGACTAGAGAAATATCAGCTACTTAAACCTATGAGATGACATGCTGAGAGTTTCAGAAAGCATTCACAAAGCTCAAAAGGTAATTGAGACCTTCTTTTCAGTTTAACAGTGCAATCACAGCTGTTAGTGGATGACGAAACAGCCCCTTATCTACAGCATTCCGTTGTGATTTTTACTGCTGCAGCGTATCAGCCTGATCAGACCACAGTCTACACATAAATAGGACTCTAGCTTTTAGTTTTCACTTTTTTTTCTTTTTTTTTAAGGTAAGACTAATAGTTTTTGGCCTGTATAAAGACTGTAATTTTTTAAAAAGTAAATCCAACATAGGGATACAATGTAAAAAACCTACCCACTCTGTCATTTTTTAAGAATAACACTTGGCACTTTTGTACAAAAAGGAGGAGTCTAAGTAATACAGAATGTACTTCTGT
Organism: Vidua chalybeata; assembly: GCF_026979565.1. Taxonomy (NCBI): domain Eukaryota; kingdom Metazoa; phylum Chordata; class Aves; order Passeriformes; family Viduidae; genus Vidua; species Vidua chalybeata. The sequence continues at coordinate 144,653,103 of NC_071530.1, forward strand.
TTGCACTTGTGCAGTATGGAGACTGCTGTAAATACAGGATTGTTTCTGTGATTTAATTCTGCTGCATGAATGCTGCATGTGAAAAAAACTAGATTTAGCATTTCATTTTCTGTTCTGTTGATTAAGTATTTTTTCTTTATGGTGATGGCAGGTTTCTGTGTTTCCAATGTTCAGTTTGGGAAATGCAGGTGTTGTGCAGGTGTAGTGCAGGGAGTGAAGAGCTTGTAACACTCTGTGTGTTCACATGATATTTAATTTCTTCCTTTATGGAATTTCAGGGAGTCTGTAAGTCGATAATTGGTTCACTCTGGCCTTTCTAGACCCATGGGAAATGGGAGTGTCTGTAAAATGTATTGGTTTGGTAGTTATTGTTATATGAGCCAATGAATGAAACCAAAAGAATTAAGAATGCTGTTTGTTGTACAGTACAAAGCTGCTTTGTTTCACTTTATGTTCTTCAGACAAGCTGCAGAACTTAAAAGCTCCTCATGCAAACTGGCCCTGTGTTATCTGCAACACACTGAGCACTGTCTTAATGGTTATAATTGGTACCCAGTTTAAATGTATTCCAGCTGTTGCTTAGGGTTCCTATTATGTCATCTTGAAAAAAAATATAGCTTTTAGTAGTGAGTCACTTTAAGATAAATTAAATTCATGGTCATACTAAAAGGTAGAAATAGCCTGTTGTCCAAAATCAGAGTAGGGCTAATTTGTCTGTTGTTCCAATGGTAATATATTCTGTACTGTATGTAATGAACCAGTTTCAATAAATGTAAGAACACACTGTGCAATCTATATTTAAGCAATAAAATAAACCAAAATTTAAAAATTAATCTTTTCTAAGGTGTCAGTTAATTTTTATTGCTTACAATTTATATATCAATTACTAATTTTTTAGCATTTAAAGTAGCCCTCAGTTTGGACATTCTTTTTTTTTTTTTTTTTTTTTTTTTGCAGATATTACAGCATTGCATCATTATTAAACTACTACATTTATTTACTATTAAACCTGGACAGGCTTGAGAGAATCTCATGAGGTTCAACAAGGCCAAGTGCAAGGTCCTGCATCTGGGGTCAGGGCAATCCCAAGCACAAACACAGAGTGGGAGGAAAATGGATTGAGAGCAGCCCTGGGGAGGACTTGGGGGTGTTGGTGGGTGAAGAGCTCCATGTGTCCCAGCAATGTGCTCTGGCGGCCCAGAAAGCAAACATGTCCTGGGCTGCACCCAGTGCCCCATGGGCAGCAGGGCAAGGGAGGGGATTGTCCCCTCCACTCTGCCTTTGGGAGACCCCACCTGAGGTCCTGCATCCCACTCTGGAGCCCCCAAAACAAAGATGTTGACTTGTCCAGAGGAGGCCACAAAGTTGGTCAATGGGCTGGAGCATCTCTGCTATGGAAACAGATGGAGTTGGGGCTGCTCATCCTGGAGGAACATGATTTTCCTGACTCTGGGGAGACCTTATAGCACTTTGAAGTACCTAAAGGAGATTCAGGAGAGCTGAAGAGGGACTTTGGGAGGGGCATGTAGTGATAAGACAAGGAAGAATGGCTCCAAAATGAAAGAGTAGGTTTAGGTTAGATGTCAGGAAGACGTTCTTTCCTGTGAGGGTGGTGAGGCACTGGAACAGGCTGCCCTCAGAAGCTGTGGATGCCCCATCCCTGCAAGTGTTCATGGCCAGGTTGGAAGGGACTTTGAGCAACCTGGTCTAACGAAAGGTGTTGGTGCCCATGGGACGGGCAAAGAATTCAATGGTTAAAAAGTTAAAATATTGAAGTAGAAAATATTTGTAGATTAGTAGTTCATAAATTAGTTGTTTGCTTTTGGGAAACAGCTAGATTTTGGCCAGCTGTACCCCAAATCTATGAAAAATATGGTGTAAAGTGACTATGATAATGAGAGAGAAAGAAAAAAGCTATGCTAAATGTTTCTTTTTGATCTGCTTGTCATTTTTTAAATTATTTTAGCACAGATCTCTGATTACGAATAAATGTAGCTAATCATGACTAGATTATTTAAGACTTCACTTTGTCAACACAATTCATGTGGTAGTAATTAGGGCACAACTTGGGTGTTAAGCTGTTTCTGAAATAGAGATACTGGGGAAAAAAGCTCAAAAGAATTAATGATGACATTGCCTGAACAAAAGCATATTTATTTTGTTATTTCTCTTTTACCTGATTGATTAAATTATCCATTCCTATCTCTGCAGTCAGAAAATTCAGCATAGTTGAGTGAATGTTTGCATAACTATGAAGGCAGTAATAATTAGCAGAAAGGAATGGGAGTTTATTTTAAGGTGCAGTGTTCAGAGCAGCAGCACCACTATTGTCAAAGAGATGAACTGATGTTATTGTTCTGCAGTGCAATTCATTGACCTGCTTACAGGCCAGTTTTCCACATTTCAGCTCATCATTTGTCTCACTTTCTCATTGCAGTATTTATTTATAAATTCTGTGAAATGTAAAATAATTTTTTGTTCCTATAGTAGAAGTTGATAAAAGTTGCAGTGTAAGGCAGATCTCATCCTCAGCATAGGACAAAAATTGACATTTTGTGGCTTTAGCATTTTGCTTCAGTTCTGAGATGTCCTTTTTCTCTACAGCATAAAGGGGGAGTTAATTAAAATCTTGTCTCCAAATAGAATTTTTCACATTGCTTATTTGACCTCTGTCTTCCCTTAAACAAAACATTTTTGTTCTGTTGTTTTTTTCACTAGGGCTGAAGATGTAGCCACTGGGATCCAGAGGGATTCACTTGACTAAATCCCTTTGGGGTTTATTTTGGGACTTTGTGTAGTGGGATTTGTTTCTTTGTTTGTTTAAAGGTTTTGTTTGTTGGGGGGAGGGGGTTTGCACTATAGTAATCCTTTGCCCTTTTAATGTAGGAAAAATACTGAAGGGGGCGTATCACCAGCCAGAAGTTTATCAAACAAAAACTGTTCATCTAAGAACATTCACAGGCATTTTCACCTGCTGTTCTCACACTGTTCAGTTCACACAGGATCACATTCTGGGGTTTAGTGAACTGCAGCAGGATCTGGAAGAACACAGGCAGCATCTCTGCACCCAGCATGAGGGTATGTGCTATAGTCATTGGATATTAGGGATACATGCTGTAGTCATTGGTCTGTAGGAATACTTTGGTGACACAGTTCAGTCCTGTAGAACAAGATGATGGAGAAGAAATCCAGACCTTTCAGAGCAGCTGAATGACTCACAGGGAAGTTTGTAGCAACATTCTTTTGTTCTAGGAAGTGCTGGTGAGTCATAGAATAATAGAATGGGTTGGGTTGGAAGGGATCTTTCAGGGGATTTTCATGGCCTGATATTACACCTCTCTCCCTTCAAGTCTGTTTTAAAGCCTGTCAGTCAGCCCTGACTGATAGCTCATGAGCGAAGACCCTCTTGCCCATGTGAGAAATATGAATCCCATCTGACACAAACAGGTCTGGTGTTGTGCTGATCACCCCATTACTGAAAATACCCAAATTTTTGCTGTGACCCCAGCCATAGAGCCAGGTATTGATAGACTGAGTCTGTCTGTTCCTGCTAGGATAGGGGAAAAAGTGACCTATGCTCCACATTTCCTGATCAGCCATTCTAAGATGCTGAAGCCTTTTTTGATCACCCTTGGACTGCATGTTGTGACTTCATCACCCCTAGCGTGGAAGAGCAAGGGCTGTACCAGGCTGGGAAGTTTCCTGCTCATGTCCTTAACTTGGGCCCCAGGGAGGGAAGAGGCTTCCCAAAGAGGAGGGTCTGTCCAGCATTTTTGACCTTCTGTTGCCTTCAGAAGGGAGTCACACACAGCTATAGACAGGAATGAAAAAAGGAACTTTCGTGTAATTACTTTAGCTTTGCTTCTGGGTGTTTCCTGCTAAACTCAGTAAAGGAAAAAATGTCTGCAGAGGAAGTTGGAGTAGTTGCAGGTTGGTTTAATTAAAAACCTGGAATACTTGGCCACCATCAGCAAGATCCAATCTGAATGAAGTGCACAGTTAACAAAAGTCAGTCTGATCATAACAGTTTTTTACATAAAAAAATCAAGTGAAATTATATAGAGCACTGTCACATAATTATTTAAGGTAATCTCTGACCTAGATAGATGGTCCATAGTGCTGACCTCCCCACAGTAAGGAGTTAATGCAGCCTAACACCTAATCCTAGTCTATGATTATGTCATTTGTGTGCTGGAGAATGTGAGGCAGCATGCAGAGGATAAGGAGGGCAGGTACTCAGTGCCTGGCTGCTGTCCTGCCCCTTCCCCAGCCCGTTGAGGTGGGTGGTTATCTGCCCTCGTGTCCCACAGTTCTGGAGTTCCCCTTGTGATGCTGCGTCCCTCTCTTGGCTCTTCGGAATCCCCTCCACAGGGCTCCTTCCTCCTCACTGCTCTCCTCGGAGCTGGAACCCCCTGTGCCTGTTTGTGTGCCTGTTGGAGGCCTTCCAGCAGGATCACCTGGGCAGGAGACCTTCTCCTCTCGGCACTGCTGCCCGTGGGGAAGCTTCAGGCTCTCGTTGAAGAAGGCAGAAGCCATGCACTCAGCCGCGGCCGTGTCGCAGGCACAGAGGAGCTTCTCACACGTGCTCCAGCCAACGCCTGAAAGAGAAGTTTCACAATTCATGTTTGAAAGCTCTTAAACTTACTTCACGTATCATTTGCCACGGGTAGATGAGCTTTTGAAAATAAAAATTTCAAATCTGCCATGAATTTTAGTCTCCAAAGTCACCATTAATTACCTAAACAAAAGTCTGACACCAAGGTGCTGGGCAGTGGAAGGTTCTGCTGGCTTTAGTTGAATTTGTAAATGTAAAGACACAAATAGCTGGCTTTATTTGAATTTGTGAATGTAAAGACACAAATAGCTGACTTCTGACCACAATTATAAAATGTCTGAATGTAATTTTCTCAGCCTGAGCTGGTCACATACACAGCAGTGTAATAACCTTTGTCTCAACTAGGAAAAAAGTTCAAGTTTATAGTAAACATTGCTAATTTTTTGTAAGCTAAATATTTCTGTCTCTGTACTCAGCTCTACCAGCTCTGTCACAGTGTCATTCAGTCTATCATGTTGATACACTGTCATCAGGATATGAGAATTTCCTTTCACACAAGCTTACATTTTGGTGTGTGATCAAAACATACAACTTCAGATCTCAAATTTCTTTCTGCATGACATCCAAGTTTCTTAACTTGCTCCATACAGCAGTGATGAGAGAAGCAGCATCTAAAATAAACGGTAGAATGGAAATGGAAATAGAAATGGAAAATACTTACTCTTCCTGAATCGCAGAATGCTCACAATTATTTGTCTGTCTTTATTTTCAATGCCCATTAAAACTAAAAAAATTTAGTTTTCATGCCCTGGAAATTTTTTTTCTTTGAAGAACAAAAGACAACCCAAGCTGTTCCTACTTTCCTCCTATTCTTGTTCCTACTTTCACTTCTCTCTTCCTAATTCCTTTTGTGTCATGTGTTTAACAGGGTTGTGTTTTAATTTTAAGACACGTGATTACAGTTGTAATTGACCTAGTCTGCCATGAGAAGTGTTTTCCAGTGTTCAAATCTTGGCTGGAAATCTGAAAACTGCACCGTGATACACAGATCATGCCATCTAATCCAATTTTTCATGCGTGAAAAATTTTCTTGTTTGTGTGTGAGTGCAGGAAAAAGGTGAGTGCTCTACTTAGACCTGACATCCCCCAACTGTTATGAACTTCCCCAGAGAAAGAGATTTTTAGTTGTAAATACAATGCTCCCAGAGGCACTTTTATTTGTGGAATTCTCTGCATTGCCCCTCATTGTCAGCCGTGCTGGCTCTTGGCCAAAAGACCTGACAGAAACTCTGACAGAACTTTGCTCCAGCTCTGTTCCCTTCTGGAGGACAGTGTGCTCTGGGTGGATATTAATTCTTCTCTTCATAAGTCACTTTCCAACCACCTCTTAGCCAAGTGACCCTTTTCCTCATCTCTTTGATATACTCCTCCTTCTGCTCTGCTTACCTCCCATCATTCTTTCTTTTTTGGAGTAAGTCCTCTCCAAAATATTGGCACAACAATAGAATGTGGTTTAGTCACATTAGAATATTTTGTGGTTTATGTATTTAAGTGATTTTTTTCCCCCAGAACGTGATTTGACTACTGCTACATAGCTATAGAATGCCCAGAAAATGATGTACTGATCTTGGTCCATGGGCACAACAGTAAGACTCACAGTTAATGGCACATACAGAGAAGCCCACACCTGTCCAGTGCATCGGTGGGATCACCTCTTCCCTCTTGGCCACAATAGCAGCCATAAGACTCAAATTCCTCTGGGCATCGCTCAGTTAAGCAGAACAGCATTTCTCCAAGCTGGGGCAGCTCCCTCTCCACTCTTCCACGTCCTCTCTCTTGCAGAAAGGTCAATCGCTCGCACACTACAAAGCAAAGTTGTTACTTGACACATCATATTTTCACTGGTTGAGGGCTCTCTTGTGAAGATAGAAGTGTTTCCAGAGCTATCAGAAACTTCGAAGGACAACATTTTACCACCTCTAAATTACTGCTTCAGTCCATGAATTACGGCTCTTAGAGTACTGCTGACTGAGCAAGACAGCAAAAGGGCAAGGCAATTTAAAGGGGAAACAGATTCCTATGAAGACAGAACATGCAAGTCAAATTGGACTGCAATGAGAATACTTAGCAGTCCTTTGTAATCTTTCAAAGGTAAATTTTTCTTTTGGAATATTCAAACTCAGCTGAGTATTCAGTGGTTTCTGTCTTGGTGATTTGGAAAATACAGTCCTAACCTCTTCTCTTGTGCTTTCCATGGAAACAAGGAAACAATTTTTTTTTTTTTTGTTCTCATTTGAAGTATAGTCCAATTTGAGCTGTAATGCCCCTAGACCAAATGCAGGAGTGATCTGTTGTAATGGCTATTGGGCTGCTGAGGTTTTGGCATCACCAAATCCCAATCCTAATATCTCTGTGACTCCCTCTACTCAGGAATAACTGATATTATGGGAATTATTCATAAGATTTGAAAGAACACAGTGTTCCATATCAGGAAAAAGACATCAAAGGGGCCTGTTCTGGGACTTTGCTGGGGAAAGGATGTAAGAGGCTGATGGTTGGATTGCAGGAGGAGGAGGGAGGGAGGGCTTCTGTTCCCTCTGCATCTCCCTTCTCTCACGAGTAATCCCATCTTCCCCTCTGCAGCTCTGGACTGATTCCCTGCACCTGTCAGGGTCAATCCTGGATTACTGTTTCCAACAGGAAATACTGCCCATGTGCCTTCTTGGGTCTTGACTCATTCATGTTAATTCCCAGAATAAACCATAGGTTCAGGGAATTGATCTGTGCTCTCTAAAAGCTGGTATTTTAAAATTGTATTTTCCAGTTTGGTGAAAGGTGGGGTTGATTCTTCTGCTCTTTTCCAGTTCCAGGGCTGCTTCTCTCCATTGGGAAGCCTAAAAAGATGGATGAGACAGTCCTTGAGTGTGGATTTATAGCCATGACAGGTCTGAAATATCTTAGGATCTCTGGGATCCCTGAGCAGGAATTGGAACAGAATCAGAAATGGTGAGAAGAAGTCTGACTGGCAAGACTGTGGCAAAAGGTGAGAATGAAGAACAGGAAAATTCCTATTGCTGCTGCTGCTGCTTATAAAACAAAGTAACCTAAAGGTGTGATTAAATTACTTTCAACGAACAAAAGCAGGAAGAAGCATTCCCTGAGCTCATTTTAGATATTGTACTATAGGAAAAAAAATTCCTTACAAGCTAATAATTAGTAGTTTTTATAAGTGTTACTGACAGCATATTGGCAGAAGAGGTTAAAGTGGTGGAAGCTTTTGCAGAGTTCTCCACCTCTTGTTCTTTTAAATACCAATATTTGTGTGCTTATTTAACTGTTTTAAAATAACTATAATATTTATATGTAATACATACCTGCATTTAATACAGAGGTTGCTGAATATTTCATCAGATGTAATGGGGAAAAACCCCTTTATTTACCTTTTCCTGCAGGTCCTCTCTCAGACAGTCCCAGGTCCAGAGCTATTCCAGAGGCAGCGGTGCTCAGGCCACCCTTTGCAGGGCTTGTCTCTGGATAAGACAAATGCATAGATTAGACTTGTGAAGGTAGAATAACTCTTCTTTCAGGAGTGTGTCCAAAAGTGCATATTCTACACTATTATCAACTGCAGTCTTCTAAAATTTGCTAGTTCTTAGTGGGAGGCTGTTTATTAATGGTTTGTTAAGCTTTCCTGGTGAGCTGCCCTTTCCAGGGCAATCAGTGCTATTCATCCTGTATTGTATGTAACCTCCAGATTTAAGTAACAAAATAGTTTAATTCTACATATCCATGAAAAATGCTGACTCCTCCTGTAAACAGGAATAGGGGAGTGCTCTAAATTAGAAAGGTGTAATTCATTTTTCACTTGCCTTTTCCTTTTGTCCTTGCAGGTGTGCCTGCAGGACTCTTGTTGGTGGGGACAATTTTGACTTGCATTGAGTTACTGTCTCCTGGGAATGAGGCTGGGGAGGTGGTTATCTCTTCCACTGGGACCAAAGCTTCCATAAATCCATCTTCTTCTGAATAAGCAGAAAAAAGAAAGCAGAAGAAGAAATAGAAAATAAAAAGCAAGATTTTAATTTTAGATAGCTGGTGAGAGTAATATCCTCAGGCAGAACGAGTGTGAATTGATGGTCATAGAGAAGGAGTATCTTAGAGGAAAATTGGAAAAGCAGAGTATCCACACTGGTCATTTATGCACATCGCTTGCCTTTCAGAAGAAAGGACTGTAGTTAATTATGATCAATTTAAATTTAACTACTGATTTTTAATTTTTTTTTTTATTCTCTGTGTACTGAGACAAAGAGCTTTGCCAGGTGCTGAAAATCATGTTGTTTGCTGCTTAGTCAGCTGTACTGAGAGCTAAAGTACAGGTGAGATGTCATTTGCTGAGTAAATTGCTTTAAAAAGTGTCTATTCACATGAAGTTTTTAAAACTGAGAGTAGCATCAGTGAAAGGAAGAAATTACTTGACTGATGCAGAGCTGGGTGACTGAAGGGTTTATTGGGTTGTAACCACAAGAAAATATTGAGGGGAAAATAATTTGAAAAATAATTGTTTTCAGGAGATTCTTTATCCTAAAAATTAGTTTGGTATTTGGTTTTAGATTATCTGACACTTTATTGTTGATCAGGGGTGTTTTGTTGAATTTGGAGGTATTTAAAATATTATTCTTACTTTTTAAACCTTTTTTTATATAAACTAATTTGTAAATGAAAACACTGTTATCAAATGGTTTCAATTTTTTTTTTTTTTCACAAAATAGCTTTGAAATACTAATGGGCATGTATTTTCATATTATTAAAGCTTTCCTTTTGAATTCTTTGGCTGAATTTATTAATTGGACTAAATTCAAATTCATTAAGCTTGTCCCTCTGATGTTCTGGTTTTAGTATGTGTTGAAAATAACCTGTCATAGGATAAGAGAATAGATTAAAAGAAATTAAAGTACTGCTAAGAACACAGCAAGGCCCATGAAAGGTGGCAGAAAGGGATCAATAGTCACACACTGGTTTTGATAGCTCAGCAAGGTGCACACTTTGTTTGGCAGTGGAATGTTGAAAGTGATTCCTGCTGGATGTAAAAAATAAAACCAGAGTTTGGGAAATTCTACACTTAGCTAAGAATAGATATCACAAATAATCTCATGGGAGCCATGCAGACCTGCAACACAATACACAGATTTTCTGATACATTCAAGTTAATGTAGGAGAGCATTTAGTGATTTTGACCAGTGCTTAGTACAGCAGTGCTGAATTCATTTGGGTGGGAGACAGGGACATTGTTCAGACAGTGTAATCAGAGTCAAAAATGACTGCTTTCTCCTCTCCATATGCAGTTTTCTCTGACATTTTTCTGGTGGATTTCAGCCTGCCTGGATAATCCTTTCTACACAAAAGGGGCCAGAGGAAACTTCCAGATCTACCAAGGTGCTCCATTTTCACCTGGTGAGGCTGTACTCAAAGCATGGACACCTGCAAAAACTGGAACAAGATTTAGACTGGGAGAGAGTTCCATGGAATTATCTGTAATAAAGGAAAAGGCAAAATCAAAATAAACCCTTCTGGCAGCAGATGCTGTGAATGTAATTTACAGAAACAACCATTATATCATTAAACCTTATGTGAAGAGGCTTTCAGAAATACTTGGCTGAGGAGTGCAAATGAGTGGCTAGAGGCAAGGAACAGCTAATGCTCCTCAGCCAGGTTTTATTGTTTGTGTGTCTGCTATCTGACCCTGATCTAAATTTGATTCTCTGGCAGCCCTGTTGCTACCATGCACAGAGTTTTAACTGTGATGCTTTTAGATGAAGAATTGCTATGTCAGTCAAAGAAAGGAACACTGAGGGTCACTGACCTTTTATTGAGAGGATAGGGGGAGCAGGAGCTGTGCCTCTCTGGTCCCCTGAGGTACCTGTACAAAAAACAGAGGCATCATGGTAGTGACCTGCCAGCTGAATTTCTGCCATGCATTTCTGAAATTACTTTGACTTGAAGCATTATAAAGCCTAACCAAAGAGCCTGGATTTATAAAGACAGTAATTAGGAGAAGCAAAGTGTTTTGCTGAAGGATGTGCAAGTCAGCAGAAGAAATATTATCCAGAAATCCTGTGCTGAAGATTTTTTATTGTGACACCACAGAGCTTCATAAATGAAAATCCATCTTCATCTGTAGTCAAGTGTGCCAAATTTGTCAACAAAGTTTAATGACTCTTACCTCTGGCTTTGGAAGTTGCCAAGACTGTGTCACGGGGCTCAAAAGAAACCACTGTTGAAAACAGAAAATATAAACTCAGGAAACATATTGGCAGCACAGTTATGAACATTCAGATTGCTGAGAAGAGCTTTTTCTGAAAACAGGAAGATACAGACATATCATGGATAGACATTTACCTATTTGTCTCAGTGGTGTATTGATGGCTACAAAGTGATACTCATAAATTAATCTCATTGCATGCAAATTATGTACATAGCACTAACACGGGATTCTATGATTCTATGAAAGAAGCGTCAATATGGATGAATTGGGAAATCCAATATTAAGTCTATTTGACAGACAAATAGACTAAACAGGATTAGGTCTGGCATCCCAGTCTTGTGCAGAAAAGGATGCTGCATTCCTTGTGAACACCTTGTGTTTGCCTGCATTGACAGTCAGGTATGGATGGGCAGCCATAAGTCCAAGTATCTCCCTGACCTCTAACTTGTTTTCTTTACCTGATAAAATGATTTTCATTTGTCAGCTGCCTTTTGATAAATTATAAAAATAGCTATCAAATGATCTAAAAAATCATCTCCACATTTTTTTCTGTGTTGTTAGGATATTGTGATGTGAAGAATAGCTAGTTTGACTTTGAAGGAGTTTCTCAATGATACTTAGCTTTGGTTTAACGAAGCTTCCACAGTAGTCAATGTTGAAGATTCTTTGGGCTTAAACAGGAAGACAACTGGTTAAATAGTAAGTGGTTCTCAAAATGTTTCCTTCAAAGACTGATTAGCAACATTATCTGTATTGTTTTCAGCTTTCTAAAATTCCTAATACAGCTTTTTGTTCATTGGTAATGCTTGAAACCTTATGATGGACTGGGCCTCAATAGAGAGCAGAAGTTGTTTTTTCAGGAAGTGAAACATTGCTACTGAAGTGCAAATACAGGTGCTCTCATTCCTTCAGGAGTTCTGTTTTCTATTACAAAGTGTCCCAGAAGCAGATAGAAAAACATGAACCAACACTGGAGCTGCTGCTAGGTGAGAATTAAAAATATTGTAAAAAACTACTTTGATAATACAGAAGAGATATGAAGGAACAGCCAGCACTTACATTCAGCATAAAACCTTTTCAGATACCTACACTTGTGCATGTGCTGCTATTTAAAAATATAAAAAACAAATAAACCCACAAACTTTTAGAATTCAGAAACCTTGTTTTTTAAAGAGAATTTCCATGTGGTTTTCATTATTCCAGATTCACACTTAGGGCAATGGCACGCACAGAGGAGCACACTAAAGCTTGAAATCAGCTTCTTAGGTTCTCGAAAAAATCCAGCTTTCCACCTCTCCCCATGCAAGCTGGTCTAGTGGAAAGTGTCCCTGCCCACAGCAGGGGCTTTGGAATGAGATGATCTTTAAGGGCCTTTCCAACACAAACTGCTCTCTGATTTTCTGGGTTAAGCAGTGGCCTGGTTGCATATATCCAGTGCATGTTGCTTGTGTGGTTGGCAGAGATGGGGTCTGTGAACAGAGAATCATGGACTCATCAAGATAGGAAGAGACCTTCAGATCACCCAACCCAGCTGTCAGCCCAGCCCTGCCCCTGTAACCCCTAAAGCACCAAACCACATTGCCCAGTGCCAGATCCAGATGCCTCTTAAACACCTCCAGGGGTGGTGACTCCACCACCTCCCTGGGCAGTCTATTCCAATATCTGAGCACCTGAACAGTGAAAAAATTCTTACTAATAGCTAATCTGACTCTCCCCTGTCTCATCTTAAGGACATTTCCTCTGTTTCCCTGCAGGCACAGTAGAAGAGACCAACGCCCACCTCACCACACCCTCCTGCCAGGTGATTGTAGAGAGCAATGAGGTCCTCCTGAGCCTGCTCTTCTCGAGACTAAACAAACCCATCTGCCTCAGACAATCCTCATAAGAAATGTTCTCTTGTCCTCTCATGAGCCTTGTTGCCCTTCTCTGGACACACTGCAGCACCTCAATATCCTTTTTAAAGTGAGGAGCCCAGAACTGAGCACAGCACTCGAGGTGCAGCCTCATGATGCTGAGGGGTGATCACTGCCCTGGTCCTGCTGGTCACACTATTGCTGACACAGGCCAAGATGCCATTGGCCTTCTGGGCCACCTGGGCACACACTGGCTCCTATTGAGGCAGATGTGGAACAGCACCCCCAGTTCATTTTCCAGCTCTGATGCCTCTTCTCCTTTAACAGCAGTGTGACTTTTCTTGTGATGGAGACACAAAATGAGTGCAGCAGCTAAACTGGGTAAGAGTCCAAGACTGGCCTCCCTCTCTACTTTATATCTTGGCTCTCTCTTACAAGGTGTCCCCTCCCAGAGCTACCAAGGGCTTTGGGCGCTTCTGTCCCTGGCCTCTCGTTTGGCAGTGCTCACCATGCAGGCAAGAGGAGAACAGATTCTCACACTGAAGCTGTGAGGTTTTGCAAGTACTCTCTCCTCATAAGACAACCTCTGATTGTAGCAAAAAGAAAAAGAAGACTGCCATGAGAACCACTTGGCCTTGTGGTTTAGAGACTCACCAAAGAGGCTCCAGAGTGGGGAGGTGTCAGCCTGGATCTCTTTGTTACAAGTAAATAAAACACCAAACTGGTGCCTTGTTGGCACAAACCATGCTTAGAATTTCCTCATGTTACTGCTTGATCTTAATTAATTCAATATCTTTTAAAGACAAGAAATATGCAATTGGCGGTGGGTCCAGTGGTTGGCACCCACAGAGGGCATCTCTTCCAAACAGCTCACCTGCTCCAACCTGTGTTCCCAGGGAAAAAAGGCTGTTTTGATGAAAACAGGTTTTGTTGTAGAGCATTCTCAGCCCTTGGGAAACTTACTGTAAACACTGGTTAAACACATTACATGACAAATTGAAAAATTGCACCTTTCCATTCAATCTTGAACTCCATCACCAAAACATTACATCTAGTTTTACACCAGTCCTTTTAGAAAGGTAGGAAGAAAGCAAACATCTTGTATTCTCTCATCCTCTGGGAGCTGAAAGCAGGGCTTTTTTCACTCTTAAGTTGCAAACCTTCTTCCACAGATGCAGTAAAAGCCCGTGTTCCATCAGTCCCTTGATGAACCAATTCTGCAAAAAAAAATATATTTTTTACTCCAGAAACTCATGGCTTAGGGTGCTCCTTAGACTGTATCATGGAATAACATGATCAGAGTCACCAGAAAGGAACTTATTTCTAAATATTATTATGATTACAGCAGCAGTATTAAAATATTGCTTTAGTATTTATACCCTGCTGATACTAAATTCTATTGATCTACATGCAGTATAATAATAAAAAATAATCCCAAAGAGTTTCAACCTAAACAAGAGGAATTGGCTGTCAGTCAGCATTCTTTATATTCCCATTTCTTCAGTTTATTTTTCTGAGTATAAGTTGGTCTCAATTTAATACATTCCAGACAAAGAATTACTGAGGTCACCTACCCTTCATGTGTTGTGTTGTCAGCTCTCTCTTGCTGCTTGTTTCTGAAAGAGAAAAGTCTCTCATAAAGTGTGAGAAGGGGATTTTTTTTCACTTTTTGATCTGACTAGCACTAATCAGGAGTGCATTGAATGTATTCCTATTAAAGATTAGTCAAATACATGCCCATTTCACTCAAATTTTTCTCTGTAATAAAGAACATACCAAAATCCTTTTTCTATGGATTCATGCGATAGGGCTATTTTTTTTTCCAGAGTCAGAACTGGACAGAACAACTATATAGAAGGATTATAACATGAGTGAACATTAAGTGAAAATGTTTCATTCAAAGTTGCTTTTTTTTTTTCCATCAAGAAATATAATCAAGTACCTAAAATTAGCAGAGGCATCAATGAACTAAAATGGAATCTGTCTTTATCAGCAGTGATAAAATCAGTGTGATTTTCCTGTTAGCAAAGAACAATTTCCCCTTTATTTTTAGTGTGTTGGATCTACCATACTGTATATCAGAGACATCTGATCCCAGTGAAAGATTACTGTCTTAAAAAAAGACAACGACCTTGTTTTGTTGCAAACCTTCCTGGGGCATTTTCTTCTCCCTTGATGCATTCAGGAGGGTATGCACATATCCAGGGTGTGATACAAGTGTGTGTGTCTGTCTGTCCTTAGCACTGGAGGCTGTGACTGTGACCCAAAGAATTAGAAAAGCTAATGCTGCTTTTTCACATCTCCCTCAGCCTGGGGACCCAGAGGTCCTGCCCCTGCCATGCTCTGATTGCAATCCATATGAATGAAGTTTTTAATCCAGGCCTGCTCCCACGGGGCAGGCATTTGGTCTTGCAGGGCTGTAATTTCAGCTACGGAGCACAGATCAGTGTGTGACCATGGGGATAAACCTCCCCTTCATCCCTAGCAGGGTTTGTTCCTTCCAGAATGGAAACCAAGTAACTGAACAGAGTAAGCCTGTTTTTGCTTTTCCAGTCAGATTTTGAATGGTTTAAGGGAAGATTTGGGTTAGCAATATTTTCAGCATTCCCTGCTAGTAACATCATCACAAGTATCACTCATTCATTCCAGGTGGCAGAAGCTTCCTGAAGAAAAAAATGTCTTCACATCCACCTGGAATTTCCCTGTTGCAGTTGTGTTCCTTGCACCTTGTGCACCTCCAGGAAGGGTCTGGCTGCATCTTTTCCTCACACCCCACTCAGTACTGGGAACTGCAAAAAGATCTCTCCCAAGCCTTCTCCTCTTTCCTCACGGGCTCCAGCCCCCTTCCCCATCTCAGAAGCCTCTCCTGGCCCTGCTCCAGGACAGCAATCAGTCTGCCACCACCTTCTCTCCTGGTATTCACCCAAGTAGCAGTAAATGGACAGGACACGTGAAACAGAGACCAGATTTATGGCAGGAAAGCACCCAGCTCCTGCTTCATTCTCGTTGGGTGACATTTGATGCCAGCAGAAAATCTGGCAGGAGGGGGCACTCGGTCAGATCCCTATTATTACCTGTAACTGGAGATGGGCAGGAGGAGACATCCAGCCCACTCAAGGAGGAGTTGATCTGTGCATTCACAAAGCATTCAATGGCATCTTTGTCACAGGTGCAGAGGAACTGTTCACAGGGATCCACAAACTCTGGAAATAAAACAAAAGTCCAAACAAGGTACTATTGAAAAATCTTTTCCACCTTCTGCTTTTTCCTCACTGTAAGGTTTATGTCTGTATTTTGTTAGTCCAAACCTATTTATACGGTGCTTCTCCATGCAAAACATGGACAAGGTTCATAGTCCAACTCTTAGTCCAGTTGATGCAGTCTGGCATGGCTGTCAATAAATTATTGCCTCTTTCCTTGTGTCTGCAGAGTATTGAGGACTACAGAGCAAGGCTCTAGTTTTTCCATGGAAAACTTAATCCAGCTGATACTGCATTTAATATTTCACAGCCTTCATTAAAATATTCCTCTTAACTCCACGAAGTCACAATCCACAATCCAAACCTTTCATGTGAGATGTGATTTGCTCCTTATAAAGAATCAGAGAACCTTAGAACAGCTTGGATTTGAAGGTGTGTTAAACCTCATGTCATTCTATGCCCTGCCATGGGCAGGGACACCTTCCACTAGCACAGGTTGCTCAAAGCCCCATCCAACCTGGCCTTGAACACTTCCAGGGATGAGGCATCTACAACTTCTCTGGGCAACTTGTGTCAGTCCCTCACTGCCCTCAAAGTTAAAAATTTCTTCCTAACACAAAGGATATGAAAGAGTTTCCCATGAAATACTGTTTTCTCTCTTCAGAAACTCCTACCTTTCAGAGTTTAAAAAAACATTGACTTTTCATAGCTGTCACACTTCTATTTTGTATTTGTGATGGGTGCTACATAGAAAGAGCTTAAAAAGCATTATCAATGCTTAAGTGCACTTGGACTATTAGAGATTGGCCTAAATAACAAAAATGGTTTTAATTTGAAACAAGAAATGGAAATTGGATCAGATTGTTGCTTAAATAGGATGTAAGGGTATTAGTTTGGGGATTCTGCTCCTCTTTGCTGGTATCCTCAAACCAAATCCTAGCATATAGTCTTTTCTGAGAGCCAATACTTGATGAAAAATTATATTACATGTTATTAGGCATTAAAGAACCCCACTGCACTCTTGTCAGGCCTGTACCAGCACTGCATGGAATAGCTCCTGTTGTAACACACAATCTCTGCCCTCACTGGTGATAGTGCTGTAGCTGAGGAATGTGTGTGACCTTATGAACAAAGAATTTGATCCCTCAAAGTGCAGAAAAATCAGGCCTTGATGCCTCAGAAGAAGATTGTTTTTCAGGTCTCTCCTCAGCATCTGCTGTGTTTCTGATGTGTGGAGACATCTCAAGCAATGCTTAGTGGTCTTGCAAAGTAAGGGAAACCCCAGGAAGAGGCTGCCTGTTGGAGGAGCACTGGGAAGTGGAGGTGGTTTCTGATGAATTTGTTATGGCTTTTGGTAGGTAGACCAGGACAAACTTCTGGTCACAGTAAGGCTCCAGTGTCAAACTCTTTTGACAGGTCAATCTCACCACAGGTCAGGTTTTTAGTAGAGCAGCTGACATCTGCAGAAATCTTTGATGGGTCCCACGTGCACTCCATCTCCAGCGCTTCCTCGTAGCATTTGCGGTGCTGAAAACAGCATCTTAAAAAGGAAATAACAGAGAGGTCAAACCATTCCGTTTGATCGCCAGACAAAAGAAAGGCAGAGTGCTGCCTTTCCCCGAGTCAGAGTGGCAGGATAACCATGGCTGCATGCAAAACTCCACGGTGGGAGCAGGTCTGCCTGCTCTGGGTGACCAAACATTTCTGTCCTGCTGTGGTTCCCGGGTGCTTGCAAGGACTTTACAGACACTTCATATAAGAAATCCACTACCGGTGCACAAATACTTCCCCTCAGCACTGTCATCTCACTGACAAGCAAAGCCCCATAAGTCAGCCCTAGAGATCTTGAATCCAGTCCTGTCCCAGCCTTCCTCACTGCAGATTTGGAGAACTACACTGAACCTGGCACTCATGGAGGGTTAATAGCTCTGCAATGTGAATTCCTGTGTCTCATAGGGACTATATAAATACATGCAGTTTTATGCTTGTACTTCTATGCAACAATCACAATTGAAATGCACCATTTAGCCATGGGAAAGGGCCACCAAATATTTTCCTCACACTGGAGTAAAACAGTTTTCTCCTGCCACTATACAACAGAGGCAGTCAGAAACCTTGTGTTTTCCTGCACCCCTGCTGTCCTGCTAAACTAAAATTGCCTACAGGACCCCTTCAGCTTTGAGTATGAATAAAAAGTCAACTAAACCAACAAGCTCTTCTTCAATCCTCTCCTCTTCAGCTCTTTGTACAGATAAATAATCTACACAACATCTCTGTGCACTGACATCAGCTGTAAGTGAAACACCAGTTAAACAGTCATCATTTATCCCAGGTAAAATTGTTACATAGATTAAACAGTCTTGCTGTTAGATTCAGATTGAAATACCCTTATTTCAGAGAAATGGACTCAAAAGACAGCTCTGTTATTGAGTTGCATTTGTGCTGAACAAAGCTGAAGACAAGGACAACACAAACATCCAAACCCAGCATCTGCTGCCAGGAAGGCTGACACCTGCTCCTTGCTAGGCCCCCTTCTAGGGAGCCCTTTTATGCTACAAATGCAATTTTTCACCTCCTATATTTAGAAAGAATTCCATATTAAATCACTGACTGTATTAATAAAAAATTATCACAATTTTTTATTTGTCTTCATAACCAGAGAAGGTGTCCAAGGAATGTAGCTAAAAAAAGTGAGGGCAGGTAGCATTCAGCAGAAAGGCCTGATGGCTCCTCTGCACCACAAATTCTGCTGTGCCTTGTTCCAGAGATGAGGCTGAAATCTGTGAGCTCAGGAGTAGGGTTTTGAACACCTAACTGGTGATGTCTCTACACTCTCTTGACTCTACCTGAGGTCTAGTGAAGTGTTACCATCTAAAAGCTCCTCTAACTGCATAAGAAGTCTAACACAAACTCTCTGCACTTTTTGTTTGTTTAGAGATTCACAATTACATCAACATTTACTGCAACAGTTAATCCAAAAATTCACTTAGTTTCCCTTTGCAAGCAGGGAAGGGATTGTTTCCCTGTCATTGCAAGACATGGGTTGTCTTCTGGGCCTGCTTCTCTTTCACAAAGTCTGTGGAGGCTCCTAATTTAGATATGACAATGAGCTACTCTGGGAAATGGGAAAAGGCTGGTCTTACAGGCACTAGTATTTCCCATGCCTTAAAAACCTGCTGTGAGGCACTGAGTCCTTTTCTATGGAGCAGAAATGACACAGACAAGCCCCAAGATTTGCAAAACTATTTTCTAAGAAATAAAATCAGTGAAAAAAATTGCAACACTGTGGGAACTGTCTCTGGAAGAGACAGGCAAGCCACTGGTTTGGAGGTTCCCTTGAATCAAGAGCACATCTCTGTCATTGGCAAAGCAATAATCAGTCTCTGCTGCACATGGCAGTAGGAATTCCGTGCTGATAGGGAAACCTCACCCCAGCGCTGCAAAACAATTTGTAAATACAAACTATCTGTGTGGGTGATTCTCAGGACAAACCTGCTGATGGATGTTTCTGCAGTTTCTGGGTTTGTGCTGCTCTGCACTAAAATGAAGCTGAGTGAAGCAAAATCCCAGGTGCTCAGCTCTTGGGTATCAATCCATTGAACCAACTCGAGCTCCCGTTTCAGGATGTCATCACAATTGTTCAGAAAACCTTTCACAGAGAAATTCCATGGCTTTTTTCCAGTAGCAGGATTAGATCTCCATTTTCCCAGCCATCCCACGCTGCAGAGTGGATGGATTAATTTCCACTTATCTATAGGATTAGCCCTTTCTGAGCCATTGCTGTCTTCACTCAGGGAATTAATACATTACATTGTTGGAAAACCCATTTTCTTGACAGACCTGAATGTATCTTGATTCTCTTTGAATTTCCTTTCACATCTCCTGCTGATATAATTAAACAACTATTTGATTGTCCTGGCCTAAGATTACTTTTTCTCTCTCTAGAGCCAGATGGTGTGGGTCCTACTTACCCCCAAATATATCTATCTTTTTATTACTGTTTTTAAAGAATTTATACAGATGTTATGCTTTGGATAATCAGAGCATGGGGGCATTTATTGCCAGTCAGGGCAGAAAGGGATCTCTCATGGATATGACTTACTCATCAGCTTCATCCACGGGGAGCCCTTCCATCTCAAACCGGCAAGAGCAACCATAATCTTCGAAATCCCTGGGACAAAACTCAGTAACACACTTCATTTTGTTCACAAAGTTGAGAAGGGCAGGGAAGTTGGTGAAGATGGACTGTAACCAGGTGAAGTGAGAACCCAGGCAGTCTGGAAAGAGAACAGCCATAAAACACCCAGTAAGTGGAGGTGAGGCAGGTGTGGGTGACCACGAGTGATGTTTGCATGAGCACAGAGCCCAGACAAGGCAGTGACATCGGGCAGTGCTTGGCACTCAGCAGTGTTTAGTGTTACAGTGGTCTTTGGGGAGATCTGCATCCACAAGAATCCCTGTTTCATCTTAGTAAATATATAAAAACAAACCCCACAGGATTTCTATTCAGTGCTAATGTACAACTGGAACAGGTACATACCAAAAAATAATGCAACACTTTCCACATTTTGAAAGACTCCATTGAAGAGTGTGGCATTGTCTAAATGAAAAAATAAACAAACAAAGAGTGCTTACTTTACAAAAAAAAAAAAAATTTCTTCCCCTACCAGACTTCCCCTAGTCTCACTTCAGTTTTTAAACCATTTTGAGATGAGTTCCTAGCTATTGCTCACAATTCCCTGTGATGCTTCTGGAATACAAGGATTCCCACTGCCATGCAATATTGCAGAAAGTAAAGCTTAAACCTTTCTTACTCAAGATTCTTTCAGGTGTGTTAAGCAGCTCTGGCAGGAATGCTGGCGGCTCCAGTTCTTGGCCACCTACCTCAGCAAATAAATTTGAGAAGAAAAAGGTTTTAATGTAAAAAAACACCAAAAAGCAAACAAACAAAAAAAAACCCCAAAAAAAACCCCAAAAGATCACAATAAACCAGCAACATATTTCATTATGACACCCTGCAGTTGAATATCTTCCTACACTGGTAAGCTGATTTATAAAAGACATTAAGTACTTGCTCAGCTCCACCTCCACCCTGAGAAGCCCAGAATTGTACTGGTGTGGACTGGTGTGTACTGGTAATTCACACCCACTTCAGCTCAAAACCCAGTCTCTGTTGAACAGGTATTGCTGCTGAGGATGAACTAACCCTTGTCTTCCTGTTCTCATCTAAACAGTAGCCCTTACTGGGAGAAATCAGTAGAATTATATAAAATTGGTTTAGTGCCCACCTATGTCCCAAATACTCTGTAACCCTGTGCTATAATTGAAACAGGGTTATATAATGTGAATGTGAAACAGGGTTTCATATAATGTGAAGCAGGGTTATTTGAAGCGATTTGGTTTTTCTGAGTCCATCTTGGCTGTTGCCTTATTGCCTCATTGTCTCTCTTCCTATAACTCTTTATATTTTAAGTTAATTATCTCTTCTTCCTTTTGAAGATGACGTGGTAGATTTGGCATCTTTTCAACACTTCCATTTTTTCTGTTGGCCAAATCCTGAATTAGAGTAAAATCTAATATTTGTTCTCTCCCTTCCGATTTTTTAATCTGTTTTTTTCCTCTGCATGATTTCAGAAGACAGTATATTACTTTGGATTTATTTAACCTTGGCTTAAAAAAAAAAACCAAAAAAAAACTAGTATGTAAAGGGTATTTGCTGTCTCAAGAATCTATATATTTAAAACTGAAAAAGCCCATAGTATTAAATTCATGGCATAACTTATGTCTCAGAATAACTGGCATTAGGAAAGCTGTCCTTTTTCTCTAAAAAAAAATATCTGGGAAAGAGCTGACAGTTGTCTTGCTCATCTGTTACATTTTCCTGCAATAAATATAGGTGTAAAAGAGTAAAGCAGAGTGGTGGGGTTTTTAGATAGGAGGCTTGACTTTATATTTAGTAAAGGGCTAAGAAAAATAGGATTTTTTTTTAAAGATCATACATAAGTGCTTTCTCAGGATGTCCACAACTTTTGTGATGTGAACAAGATTTTCATGGTATATAGTCATATCCTCTCAGGAATTAATTTCTCAAGTTCAGTTGCAGAATATAGATACAGGATTCAGTGAGTCAGGAAGAGGTGCTTCCTCTTTTGTTATTCTTTTTCCTGAAATTCTTGGTCACAACAAGAAGCTTTTAGATAAACATTAATACATCAAAAGTGTCCTTCTTTGCAGCAGGACTAAGGGGAGCCAATTGCTTTCCACAAACCAGAAAAAGTTTCCCAATAAAGGCTGGTCTTTTCACAGAACTGGAACAAGTCTGTTGAAAGCTTCATTGCCATGAAGAATTCAGCTTCAGGCAAAATAACGGCATGCCTTGCAAAAAAACCAGCATTGAGTGCTATATTTGTACACATGCTTGCTAAAGAAAGTCTAACCCTTATTTTCTGGCTTAAAGCCTGTATTTCCTCTGCAGTGATAAACATCACCTGGGCCAGGTTCTGTTAAGTGCAACTGGAGCCAGGTTTGACACACTGCACAGCACCATGGCTCAAACTAAGTGTTAATGAAGAGCCATTAGTCATTTGGTCCTTTCAGCAAAATCTTTGGAGAACATGAAAATCCCACAGAACTGAAATGCGTCAGAGGAGAAAATTAACAAAACCGTATTCCAGGGGTACTGGAAGCTGTGATTGCTCCACTATCCTTCACTTGCAATTAGTTCTTCTGAGCCAACTGAACTGTGTGCACCCAATTAACACATAAATGTTTGAAGTTCCCTTGGAGAGGAATGTCTGCTCAGCAGTTTGGTAAATCATTGGCCCTTCTAATCCTCTAATTACAAAGGAAAACTTTTCTAATTGTCACCAAGTCAAGATCAATGAACCAATGTTTGCTAACAAGATTGCTTACTTTTGTTTAAATTGGGGGTGGAAGGAACAAGGAGAAAATACTTTCTGGAGTAATTATTCTCTTTTCCTCTTTTGGTATCATGTATTTGGAACTACTGTTCTATGTAGAGGCATTCCTGGTAGAAGCAGTGAAAGATTTCACTACAAAAATCAATCCTTTAAATCTCAGAAGATCCTGGGGATGTCAACTTGTCTCACCTCTCTCTAAAACCTGTTAAAATATTCAGTACGCTTTGAGGAGACTTGTATGATATATCAGCTCTTGGGCTTTCCCATTGTACACCTTATCCATGGAATTTCTTTTAATGTTCAATTACATATAAAATTCTTTCTGGACTGCATCTGTGATTTTCCTACCTGACAACAATTTTCTGAAGTGTTGTATAAAAAAAGCCCATGAAAAACATCACTGCATCTCCAGTTGTCTTTTTCAGCTATGGCTCACTAAAATGTCCTAATACAGGTCCTTATAATCCTTGGGAAGCAAAAACCTTGACTATGCCAGGAAAAGTCAGGGTGCAGCAAACCCAAACTATATTTATTCAAGGTAAATCACATTAATTCCTCTCAAAGATGCTATTTCATGCACAGATGTTTGCTTCAGTCTCAAAGCAAAGATCAGCAGCATAAATCCCACAGAAATATAAATCAATAATCCTTCCCAAACCTAAATGTGGTAACACTTTAAATATTCATGTTCTGATTGTATTTAGCTAGGGGGAAAGAATCTAAATGCTGTTGCACAGCCTTTTGAGATTTGGGGGAATTATTTTTTCAAATGCTTTGTCAGAAAAATGTATGAATGTCCAGATGTTTTTGAGTGCAGTATCAATATAAAAATATATATTTTAAAAATAAATTGATAGTGCAGGTATTTGGGCATTTGCTGTCACTGCAGTGGGAAATGTGAATATTCTGTCTGATTTCTCTCTATATTGTAGGAGTCTTAAGGTTCAGCTTCATAATTTTACCCTATATGTTTTCTGTTAGACCTGTTTGGTTTCTGAATTGCAATGCAAGCAATCCCTCAGAAGAGAAACAACTGGTGAAGTTGATGAAGGTCAGTGCAGAATTTTTCTATGCTGGGGTCCTGAGTCTTCTCTTCCCTTTAGCAATATCCCCATGGATTGACCAGAAATGGTGACAGACCTTCTAAGAGTTCTTCTCTTCACTTGCACATCATAACTCTTACTGATATTCCTACAAAGAGCAGAGACTGCAGAAATTTGAGATGATTGCTCATCCCTGACTCAGGGAAGTTCATTCACTTATGACAATAAAATCTGAAAAATTATATGAAGAAAAAAACATTCATACTAAAATTCAAAAGAGGAGCTTTAGGTGGACATGGGTTATATTTCAGGATGTACTGAACGTTTTGGAGAATTAAGACAATACAAATGTATTTAATGAGTAGAATCTCTTTATATGAAACTTACAAATTTGGAGTCTTAATGGCTTAAATAATGACAAAGTGCTAGCAAAAAGAAGTTGTAAATTTTTTGTTGTATTTTTAACCCCACTACATATTTTGTTGCTTCACTACAAGTCCTGAGAAAAATATTTTATGACTACTTCATAAAGAAATGTCTTCAAGTGCATTTGGGTATTGAACACCAAAATTTGAGCAGAGAGAAGGTGTATTTCTAAGTGATTGTTTCCAAATGCTCATACTTAAAATACTATTTTGACATAATGTCAAATAATCATAAAAATACATTGCCACTTACCAGTGTACACCACCATGGACATAGACACCAGCAGAATTACAATCATTTTTTGTTTAATCCAGAGACAAGAAAAAAGTCACACAGCAGACTGGTGTGCCTGGTGAGTTAAGTAAAATATTAGACAGAATGTTATCTTTTCAATCTGGGAGTGGGAAGACACCATCTTAGGAAATCATTCTTTTGTAGCCTGGATATTTTTCTGCCCGATAAAATTCAATTTTTACCCTTATCATAGTAAATGCACATATTACAGGAATGATGAGCCTTATATATCCTTATTTTACCAATGTTGTCTAAAAGTCTGACTAACAATATTTATTTTGGTATTACTTTGAGTCAACAGATTATGAAACTGCCATATAACAAAAAAATGGTACACTTGCAATTTCTTTTGTTTTGCAAACAGTTTTCACATTTTCCTTTGTCTCATAAAATGTTCAAATAATTCTTATGCTTAAATGAAGGTATTGTGAAACACTGTGTAAATGAAGTCATTCTGTTGTTACATCTATAGAATTCAGTTTATCCACAATCCATTATATTTGTTTCATATCACAAAAATTTGTTCTCATGCATTTATTCTAAGCTGTGCTGAGACTCATCTAATATATCCTAATTTTTCCTAATGAGAAATATGATGGTATTTGGAGATCTTCAAGAAATGGGTGTAAAATATTCATCAAAATGTGTTGCACTAGTATTCATTAAATGGAAGATGATAGATTGGTTTTTAACTACAGTCACAAATTACTTTAAATTTAGAACAAGTCAGACATAGAGTTTTAAAAGACAAATAAATGAACATATATATATATATATATATATATATATATCAGTTTTCAAATATGTAGCTGCTGATTATTATCTTCTTTTCTGAACTCAAATATGGAATTCATTTCTATTAGAAAATCTTGTAATATTTCACCAGGAAGTGAGATTATAAATCTAACAGCTGTAAATATTTATATTCTATTTTCCCAAATATCTTGCCTATATTTTTGTCTTGTACTCCTAAGTCACAAATGGCTTATTCTACATTGTTTTCTTGCTTCCTTTATTATAGAGAACATCCAGAAAGACTTACCTTGAGGGATATTATCCCAAAGCAGCTGGATGGAAGACAAATGAATATCAGCAAAGCCAGTACTAACTTATTTATACCCACTTGTATATAGACCTCACCCATGTGATCACTTCCTTTATCAAACCCACTTCAACATTTATTAATTAATTCTTCCATGAGATTCCTTGGAGTCATTATGCCCACAGTGTATCTGGTAATATGGCTCCAGCCATGTAAAGGATCTATACTGAGAAGTCTGCTCTGCAGGTGCCTTCACCATATAATAACTTTTCCTAATACTCTTGTTGTAATTAAATAACAGTCATCCCATTGTTATTAATCACTCACAAAATCTCTTGGGCATGTGAATGTGGCTTTAATAGCTTAGCAAGAGGTAGTGTTTGGTGATGAAAGACGAGTGAGAGTTTACACAGCTTTAAATACTGGCATTCCTCAGGGTTGGGAAGTCTTCTTTAATCTATCCACAGTGGCTCTGATCCAAGGCTGAGTGAAATGCAGGAGAAGGTTGATTCAGTGAGCTTTGGGCAGGCTGCTTTTCATCAGGAAGGTGTGCTTTCTGCCAGGGCCAGACAGAGCTACCCTTCAAAGAGTCCATCAACAGAGACAAACTGTCCACTGAATTATAGCATGGAGAAGTGAGAAGTCTGACAATTGGGAATTGTAAAAATGAGCAAAAGGCCCTTTGACTCTGTGACCTACAAGGTTTTCAGGAAGGCCTTCATGGTCACCTGTAAGATCTTCATGGAGAAGCTGCTGATATCTGAGCTGGATGTGCCTGGGGAGGTGGTTGAAAACAGACTGGGGGGGCCCCAAGGGCGGTGGCCAGCGGCACAAAGTCCATTTGGAAGTCAGTGCCTGGTGATGCATTCCAGCAGTCAGTGCTGGATCCAGCCCTGCTTAGCATCTCCATGAATGACCTGGATGATGGGGCAGAATGGACCCTCAGCAGGCTGATAGGTGACACTGAACTGGGATGAGTGACTGGCATTTCAAAGGGTCACGCTGCCATCCAGAATGACCTCAACAGGAACTGCATGAAGTTCAACAAGTGCCAAGTCCTGCACCTGGAGAGGTGCAGCCTCATACACTAATAAGTGCTGGTGGCCACCTATCTGGGAAGCAGCTTGGCAGAAAAGGACCTGGGGTCCTGCTGGACACAGGGTTGAACAGGAGTGAGAGGTGTACCCTTGCAGCAGAGAAGGCTCAGGATGTCCTGCATTGGGCAAAGTGCTGCCTGCAGGTTGAAGGAGGGGGTCCTACCCCTCTACTCTGCTCTGGTGAGGCCACACCTGCAGGCTGTGTTCAGTTCTGAGCTTCCCAGTATAGGACAGACATGGGAAAGCTTGGGACAGTTCAGAGAAGGGGCGCAGAGATGATGAAAGGACTAGAACATCTCTCATGAGGAGGGGACAAGAGAGCTGGGACTCTTCACTAGAGGAGTCTCGGGGGGTTCTCATCAATCCAGTAAACACCTGAGGGAGGGTGCAAAGGGGACAGAGCTAGTCTCTATCCAGTGGTGCTCAGTGATGTGATAAGAGGCAATGGGCACAGGCTGAGAGCTGCTCCAACAGGGCGAGACCTCCCATGGCATGGCAGCACCATGGCCGTGTTTCAGCACTTCTTGAACTTTGTGAAGTTCTTGTTGGCCCATTTCTTCAGCCTGTTGAGGTTCTTCTGGATAGCAGCATGTCTTATTCCCAGCATATGCTCACTGTACTGACATTCCTATTTATTCCATTGGCCTAACTTTCAATATCTGCTGTAATTGGTATCACTGCAATCTATCCTGCTCTTTGACATGACAGAAGTTCTTCTCTCACACTGTTGAGCTCAACAGTGAAATGTATTTTGGAAGAGAACTACTGCATCCCACCTCTCCCTGGGGTCAGCATTGCTTATATTCTTTATATTGCCACTTTTCTCCTTGGCTTTGCCTTTGAATACATCTTTCTTCAATGAAACATCAATGTGCAGCAGCTATAGGGCAAATAAACTTCTTAGTTAAAAACAGTATTAATGGCTTGATGACATGCTCCAGGCAGATAGTAGCATAATGTTGCTGCAGCATAGAAAAATATGGGACATGCATTTGATGTGGTTATTCTTTCATTTTTTTTAGAACTGGTTTTTAGTTCACCACACTTGCATTTCAAGGAAATGAAAGCTGGGTTGGAAAGGGCCCTGAGCAACCTGATCCGGTGAGGTTGGAAGTAGCTAATCTTTAAGGTCCGTTCCAACCCATTCTATAATTCCATGTTTCTATGAATCCTAGTGAGCTCACACAAATATATCTCAAAGTACAAGTGATTCTGTCACTTCCTGGGTTGACACTGCACAACAGGAATTGCTAAAGTAATGGAAGTTTTCGATTTAGAAGATAATCTGCATATATTTAACACCAGCGAGTCCTGCTTGTCTTCAGTATTTCAGGTTGTTTTTAAATTATTTTGCATTTGTTAATTTTCATTACTATGTCTCAAATGTCAATAAAATAAGTAGAAACTATTTGCATTCACTAGACAGCCATGCAAATATCCTTTATAAAATAAGATCATTTAAAGCCTTTCAATGCTTTTATTGCAGTTATATCACTTGTATAAAATATCTCTGTATTTTACACATTATTTTTACAATGCCTTGGAGGAGGAGACATTTCTCAGTTAACATCTGGTTAATAGCTTGTCTGATTTCAAATATTTGCAAATAACATGTTGCTTTCTGATTTTTACACTGAGAAATCAAAAAGAAAACTAAAACTGCCACCAGTCTTCCAACTTGCAGTAAAATTTCTCAGTGCTCTAAACTGATGTACAGATGTTTTTAAGGCATTTTTGCTTTAATGCTGGAAAAACACAAGAAAATATTAGTTAGAAAAGGTTTTACAAGGAAATATTAATACATGCATGAATCTAAAATAATTTGTTTAATCCTTTAAAAATCATTATCAGATAAAATAGCTATCTGATGAAAGACAGCAAATACTCTGTGGATATACAAAAATCTTTGTTATATCTTCATAACTAAGTATGTAGAGATATAGAGATATGAAGTGAAAATGTACTTACTGTGGGAGTAAGCAACTCTTTTGGCTCTTTCGCAGACATAACTTGCATTTTTCACAAACCAGGAATAGTATTCAACACAGTATCTGAAGATGTAGTTACAGATAGGAGATGCAGTTAAAGATAAGAGGCTTGTTATCTTTCATAAGGAGAGGGACTTTGGACAAGGGCATGTACTGATAAGATGACGAGGAATGGCTTCAGGCTGAAAGAGGGCAGGTTTAGATTAAATATTAGGCAGAAATTCTTTACTGTGAGGGTGGTGAGACAGTGGCACAGGTTGCCCAGAGAAGCTGTGGATGCCCCATCCCTGGAAGTGTTCACGGTCAGGTTGGATTGGGCTTGGAGCAACCTCGTCCAGCGGAACGTGTCCCTGCCCATGGCAGCAGAGTTGGATGTAAGTGGTCTTTAGATCCCTTCCAACTCAAACCAATCTATGATTCTATAATAAGCATAATATATCATGCTGCTATTACTAAATATGGAAATAAATATCTAGATTCCAACCTCAAGGATGTCATTAGATGTTTGGAAAGATGCAGCTGGGCTTTTTTCACTTAGCTGGAATACTGAAGACAGATCAGCCACTGATCAGTGCACTGGGACACATTTGGGTCTCAGCCAGTGGCCACAGACCCTCCAAAATAATCATTGATGATTAAAAATTGTCATTTGGGAAAAAAAAAAAAAAAAAAAAAAAGCCTGAAGGAGTATTTAAAGCAGACAGAGAAAAACAAATAGTGCCAGGTTTTACCTCATGGCTTCCTTTCTGGAATATCTTCTCTGACCTACACAGAGGCACAGCTGAAAGAACCTACAGAGCTCCATCACACAGGGGCTGATCTTCTGCACCATGAGGGTGACAGGAGGTGAGGTCACACGGGGCTCTCTGAGCATCGCCTGTGGGCACCCTGGGGAGAAAACACAACTCTGAAGTAGTCCATATGCTTGTCACACTAAATTTCTTGCTCTACTTTATCTGGGCTATGATCTCCAAAGGATTGTCTTCCCTACTCCAACAAATAAGGGATATCCCTGAAAATGCCATTCTGGGAAGGCAGGAAGGAGAAAAAGAGGGAAGGGAAGGGAAGGGAAGGGAAGGGAAGGGAAGGGAAGGGAAGGGAAGGGAAGGGAAGGGAAGGGAAGGGAAGGGAAGGGAAGGGAAGGGAAGGGAAGGGAAGGGAAGGGAAGGGAAGGGAAGGGAAGGGAAGGGAAGGGAAGGGAAGGGAAGGGAAGGGAAGGGAAGGGAAGGGAAGGGAAGGGAAGGGAAGGGAAGGGAAGGGAAGGGAAGGGAAGGGAAGGGAAGGGAAGGGAAGGGAAGGGAAGGGAAGGGAAGGGAAGGGAAGGGAAGGAAAGGAAAGGAAAGGAAAGGAAAGGAAAGGAAAGGAAAGGAAAGGAAAGGAAAGGAAAGGAAAGGAAAGGAAAGGAAAGGAAAGGAAAGGAAAGGAAAGGAAAGGAAAGGAAAGGAAAGGAAAGGAAAGGAAAGGAAAGGAAAGGAAAGGAAAGGAAAGGAAAGGAAAGGAAAGGAAAGGAAAGGAAAGGAAAGGAAAGGAAAGGAAAGGAAAGGAAAGGAAAGGAAAGGAAAGGAAGAAGGAAGGTGGGCAGCCATGGTGTGATAGTAAACTATTTTTTCCATTTTTGTGTAAGTAGCAGCAGGCTTTGGCCATGTGTGGATAAACTACCTTACCTGCTGAGTATAATCCCCTTAGACAGTGTAATTGCATTTCCAGGTTCACATATCTCACACACTTCATAGCTCTGGGCAATGCTATGTTATGTGATAGCAGAGGTTATGAAGGTTAAATTCGGACTAATGAAGTCCTGTTGAAATAAGCTTGAGTCATCTAGTGCTGACAAGAAATTTAATATAAAATGGCATTCTTGGGCAGGAGGAAAATCAAGGCTCTACCAACCTGAAAGAGAAACTAATTTCATTGCTATGAAACTGTTTCTCTCCTGGCAGCACTTGACCAAGATAGCAGGAGTATGTGAGGAGCAAGGCACAGACAATGGCAGCTCCCAAACTCACAGGCTGCTCTGAAAACCAGTTATGTCAAAGGCTCTACACAAATATCAGGTGAAATTATCCAGAGATGGGCAAGAGGGAGATCCAATTCTCTTCACCCCAGCAATTTCACATAAATGTCATTAGGCTTTGTCCACTTAACAGCATTTGGCACACCTTGATATTTTCCTACATGGAGTAAATTAAAAATTAATTATTCCTTGCTTAAGTAAACACACTTCATATTAATAACCAAATATCAGAGCATGGGACATTGAGGTTTTAATATAAGTTGTCCCTGAAAAGTAATGTTAAAATTGATGAGAAATAATAAAGTTGATGAATAATTAAAACTTGCTGAAGGCAACCCTCCTACAAATTTCAGCCTCTGCAGAAGTGGGTCCTCCTATCCTGCCAACCAGGTATTAAATGCTTTACTCAAGCTGTGTGTTTTGCCAGCAGAAATTCAGTTTTATCTATCTGCAAATTGAAGGCTGGCAATTTCAATTTGGAGTCATCTATGTGGGAAAGAGAAGTCAAACAAAAATGCTGAAAGCTAAGGAAATTGATTTGGTTTTAATTTTTGACAATCACTTTAAATTAACACTGTATTTGAACAATATTGTATTTGTTTAATGATGAAATTATTTTTCAATTAATTTTCTATTTAATTTTTTTTGATTGCATAGTATATTCACATCATATCATTGAAATTTAAATTTTCACCCAATCATAGTAATGCTTTATACCTCTTCTGTAATAAATTTCTACTGTGAAATGTATTTTTTTTGTGTTCAGTACATAAGTTCATAAAAATAAGTAAAAATAGGAATTTATTTCAGAACTTTCTTTTCTAAAAATTCTCTTTCTTAAGAAATTGAATTGGTCAAGAGACCAGAAAAGGCAAGAACCACAGCTCCTGTGCAGAGATTTCCTCACGTTTGTTTCAAATTGCCACATTATTGTCAGGGGCAGTGAAGTGACCAACTTTTGCAGTAAACAGACAGTTCTTTTATTAATTCAATATCACATCCCTGTGACACTGAGATTAAATTTTGCTACCAGTGAAGACCAATGTCATGGTTACTGTGAATGATTCAGACTCAAAATATCCCTCCCTGCACCCTCTAACATCCACCTTTACATGTTTTATTAGTTGACACCCACTTCTGTGATTAAAGAAATGAATAATTGGAATCATGAGTCATCCCTCAGAACAATGTGGATGCCCTTTCTTATTTAGGGATCCCACTGCTGGATTTATTTCCCCAAATATATGATTGCTAGAATCAGGCAGGCAGCCTGTGCCTCCATGGCTTTTCACAGAGACATTTGGTGACTCCAATTCACCCATCTCACTGAAATCCATATTTTCCACCTTTTCAAAGCATCCTAGGTTCTCCAGGGTCTATAGTGTTGCACACCAGAGGAGGACTCTGGTTTTTGGAGTTCTTTAAACAGAAGTAAGATGACAGAGAATTAAATCTTATTTCAGAATTAAATAGCATTATAAGAGCTAAAAAGATGACCAGGAAAACGAAAGTCCCAGCATTTCAGTTCCTTAGACTCTTCTGGTTTTATCTAAAATATCAAACCTAAAGGATATTGAAGACCCCTGCAGGTCAGGCTGATATGTTATCTTTGCACTACTCCGCATCCATGCTTCTCTTAAACAGTCACCACACGGAAACACAAGTAGATGAGAACTGAGCTTTCATGAAAATCTAGTTGATGATGATCCTTTTTTAGCTGAGGAAGTAGTTTGCAGTATTAAAAATTCAGAACAATTCTGGGAGTTTCATGTGGCATGAGCTGGTTTCATCATTTTATTTATGATGGGATTTAAAGCATGACATTTTCTTTTGGAATTACTTTTAAGAATGAATTCTGTGATAACCAATCAATGCTAAAATTGCCACACAGAGTACCTATTCTATCACTACAATATGACCTATGTTTTGAATTTGCAGTTGTGTACAATTCATAAGCAAATGGGAAGCAGTCCCTTGGACATTTGGGGTGGTTTACATACATAAACTATCACAAGCTAATTAACCATGTATGTTTTTTCTGCATAGGAATGTTTCTATCTTGCATGGCTTTCAAACATACTGCTATTTCTTCTGCATGAGGTGCATTTACTTACTGGTAGCTGAGTAAAGTTTCAGTGTGACACCAGGTCGGTAGGAAGGTGGCAGAGACAGTACTGTGGAAGGCAAATCTAAGGGGAGGGAAAAGAATACAACTTGCTTTGGCACCTTAAAACAAAAAGACAGGTTGATTGAAGGAGCAGCAGAAAAGAATAAAAAAAAAACTAACCCTGAACTCAAAGTTCAATAATAAACATTTACATAGACAGTGATGTATAAACACATTATCAGTCATCTATTTCTATATATTACTTTCTATTTCATAAATGTGCCAACTGACACACTTTTGTTGCTATCCCAGACCAGTCTTACCTGGCTCTGTTTGCATCAGTTTGCTGGCTTCTTGTGGAGACACTGTCTGCATCCAAAACATGGACGTGTCAGCTGTGGGAACAGAGAGACACACCCTTCCTTTTATTCATTGCTTATCTGTCTACTGAGAAGAACTGCTATGTATGAGACAGCGCAACAACCAGAGTCCCTCACCCAGTACTGCCAGTGACATATAAAAATGCCAGGATGAAATAGGAAGGACAAAAGCTGCACTTGATTAGAACTTGAATATCCTGCGGACTAGGAAAGGGCAGGATTTCAAAAAGGCATCAAGAAGCCAAAAGAAGCTTTTCTATATTGCTTTTTCACAGGTCTGCTCACCAAATTTGGAGGTAAATGTGAGGGAAGATCCAAGTGGCAAAAGTGTTTGTGGGAAGCAAGACCAGGTTTTCCCCCTAAAATTAAGAAACTACAGGACGGAACCTATAGCTGATTTTGACATTTCTGCAATAAAGTAATCAACTCACTGGTAACCCTGAGTGGGTATCCCTGAAGGGCTCTCCAACCTCCACTCAGAGACACTTGGCCAAACCCCACAGCAGTGGGGTAGGGCAGGTTCCAGGCCATACTCACTGGGGCTGGGCTGCAGGGCTGGTGATGGGGCCAAGCTCCCCCCAGGGCTCAGAGGGGGTCTGGCCATGCCCTGGGGCCTGGGAGCATCCACATGGGGTGATGGAAACCACGATCCTTTGGCTCCAACTGTCTTTGGCCACAGAGGGAACTTCGTGGTGGGGATTCCCCCTCCTTTCTGGGTGAGAGGGATCCTGGTAGCTGGAGAATCAAGAGAGACAGAGAAAGGGCATCAGCACACTGGGGGTGCTGGTGCCCCAAGGTAGCAGCAACTGCAACACACTGGGGGAGAATAATATCTAAAATACACCCAGAAAATGCCATCTACCCCTTGAGTGCTTCTCTGGCACTTGAGCAGGCGCTTGTCCATTTTGTTTTAAATATGGAAACACAGGGAGAACATTTACTGAGAACATTAACTGAGAACATTTTAATGTGTGAGATTTCATAAACATAGAAAGAAACTGAAATGTTCCTGCAGGGTTTTGTTTTTTTCCTTGACATAATTTGTGCTTAATTTCCTGAACTGCTTCACTACAGTAGAAAGAGAGAAAGGTCTTGTCTGTTTGAAGGTGAGCAGGCAGGTATTGGAGAGCAGATGCTGCAGTTTGAGAACAGACACTTGTGGCTATGAGAGATAACAAAGATGGGCATGTGGTTTAGGAAATTAAAAAAATATATATAAAAGACAGCAGACTGCCTACAGGAAATGTAGGCATTTTGTAGGAGAGAGATGCAGCTGCAGTGATAGGGAGGTATGAAGTCAAGGTCGGAATTTTTATTGATTTCTACTACAAGTGAGCAGGAGCAAAGCCTTGCTTTTTGGCTTCCAAAATGGGGCAGAGCAGCACTTTTCTATCTTGTAACCCCATAGCAAAGTTAAATGTACTAAAGTTTATTAAATGTTCAGGTACAACTGAATGTCATATAAAGAAATAGATAGAGAATAATATGGAAAAAAATTACCATAGAAAAGAAGAGGAAATCGTTTAAATAATCTTATTTTTTGGTTTGAAACCAACAACCAGTTTTTCTCTTCTTCTCTGCCTCTTTAGAAAACTTATTTTTTCTGGTAAAATGGCTTTTCACAAGAGTTTTTCTATCCTCCAGCTCTTCAATGCATTACTGACACAATTTTCTGATTCAGAGAGATTTTATGCTACCTTTTTTTGGAGTTAACATCACAGTTAACTGTGCAGCAAACATACATGATCACTTGTCAAGACATTAATAAAGGGGAACACAAATTTAGGTCTGAAAATGTTTGCTCACATTTAAATGTCCACACATATTCTGCTGATGAATCCAGTGTCTTGTTTGGGTCTTCCTGCAATTTCACGAAACTTGAGAAAATTGAATCTAGGTCTTGGAATTATGAGAAGACAAGGTTAGAGCACTCACTATCCACTGCATATTGTGTGAGAAAAAGGAAAGAAATCAGGTTCTGCCACCATAGAAGCAGCTGTTATTTCTAATTACGGGGGTTTTTGGCCAAGTGTCATCTTTTGTTTGTTTGTTTGTTTGTTTGTAAAAGGACAGAAACATCCCACAGATTTCAGCACAACTTGCCACTGATTTCAGTCTGCCTGCATTAATCTACCCTTGAAAATGGGAGATAGTGATGGGCAACAGTGAAAGATGAGCACCTGAAGTGCAGCTTAAACTGGCAAAGCAGTTTTGGGTGGAGGAGCCACACAGGACAATGACTGAATGTATTCACCTCCACTCTCAATGTAACTCATGTGAAAGTAGGAGGTCATTTGTGCTGAGAACTATGGAAGGCACCCAGTCAGATTTAAGAGCACTAGTGACCCTCCCCAGCCCAATGCTGAATTCTCTAAAAGCTCTCATCCCAGCAGGTTTCATTTGTTCCTCCACCAGAAGACCTTATAACAAATAATTTACAGGTTTGTAAAATCTACTTACCTTTATGATACAATTCTTGTATTACATTTTCAACAATGTTAAATATTATTCTATCTATAAGCAAATACTATAAGTACTAAAATATTATTCTAACTATAATCAAATATTTGCATATATTATGCAAATATATAAGCAATAATAAAAAAATAAAATCATAATTATAGTTGTAGTAATGAGGATGGAGTACTCATTGCAAGACCTATCTGGACATGATTTTTACTCTGGTTCCTGTTTCCTTTTTTCCCCCAGGATGTACTTACCCAGGTCAGATGATGTGTTACTGGAAAATGTGTAATTAATAACAGGAGTCTTATCTAGTATTTCCAAAAAATCAGAAAGATTTTTCCCTGCAAATAGAAATGGTTACAAATATCAAGAAAGGCTTGTTTCTAGTATAAATCATCACTGAGGAAAACTAAGGCAATATTTTTGGGTGGAATGATTTTAACTTTTACCTGTCTGTCCTGCTATCACACAGATGTAGATACAATCAGAGTCATTGCTCTGACGCACTGAAAGGCAAAAAAAACATAAAAGAGATCATCGTTACCAGTTTTCCTTGCATGGAACTATCTTAAACAGTTGAAAACACAAATAAAAAAATGGCATGTGGCTATGGCAGCTGACCAAGTATATTCCTTCTGATGTAATTTTTGACAAAAAGCTCAAACCACGATCAAATCCGAATATTAGTATCTTCAGGGAAAAAGTTTCTATCTAATTAAAATTTTAAATTACAAGTATTTTTATATGGAACAAAAATCTTCAGATAAAATAGCCCATACTAATTCTCTGTGAATCAGAATTGCTCAAAATATCAGTATGCAATAATAATTCTCAAACTCACCAGGTTTTATTAATTATAAAATATTCAAACAACATAAAATAGAAACATGTACATCTCTATACTGCAAACATACATATTATATATGTATCTTGTTCCATGTGTTGCAAGAAAACTGCTGTTGAGTAAGAGCAGTAGACTTTTATCCACATTTTTGTGGTTGTTTTCATGCCAGGAGTAAATGAGACAGTTAAGACAATGATAAATGTTCAAAGGAAATGCAAACCTGAGAGAATAGAAGTGGATTTGAAAATTTCTGTGAGATAACTGGTGGAGTTTCCAATGATATCAACAAGTAGAGCTGTAAAATCTAGACAACAAATAGAGGAAGTTTATTATTGAAAACACATATCCATCATGTAGTCAAAAATTCCCGCTTGTATGTGATGATATTTTAGATATATGCTCATACATGACAAAGTTTAAAATATTTTAAAGTTAAAATATTTTGCTGGAGTGGACTGAAGAAACCACAAAAATACTTTCAGAAGTTTCAAAGATGATATCCAAAATGACATCTGTGTGTCTAAAAACAAACTTAAATGGAAATTATCTGTTCAAGAGAACATTTTAAAGTAATGCTCTGCTTAGTCTGTTTCGAAGTAGAAGGAGGTCTAAAGCCTGCAGGTTTTGCCTGCTGTAACTGCCTGTCTGCTATGTAGGATCTTCCAATAGGCATTGGATTTTTTCCTCCAGGGTCTGCTTTAGACATGATGATTTAGATGTCAGCCCAAGAAATGGCTGGTGGTGTGGTGGGGGTACTTTCTAGCAGTGACAGGTCACTGTTCTCATTTAGGAAGAGCTGGACTTGAGCCCTGAATTTTTACTGCTTTGGAGAATGCTCCAATCCCCAAGATATTCTAGAATTGCAGCGCAAAGATTAAAGTTTCTCTGTTATTCTCCAAGGCAAACTGTGTAATTATCCATAAAGGTTTGTGAGATGTGTGGGTCCAGAGAAAGCCATGAAAGCCACTGTGGCTTCTGCAGGGTCACCACGTGTGGCAGAGGATTTGGAGTCTGGTCTGTAGCTGCTGATCTACTCTTGATGCCTTACATTAGCCAGCCATAGAATCCAAACACTCAAATGCCTCCTGAAATGTTAAATTCTGTGAAATCAGGGGTGTGAATGAGGATTTCAGGTGAAGGGTTTGCCCAACAGTATTTTGTAGTCCATTCAACTGTTCTATGAAGATGTTAGTACTTGCTTTTCACGTGTCTTGGGCTCATTGAGGTTCCTGGAAGTTTCTCTGTTGGCGCAGAGAAGCCCTTGTTCCTCTCCTCTGGGTTATCTCAGGAGAGAAAAAGTGGCCAAGGTGAGGTACCATGTAGTGCTGGTTGTCTCTCCTGTGCTGCAATTTGTATTTCCAAGGAGGAAAGGGAGGCCTTTTGCCAGTCAAACCACACCAGTCACTTGACTGATGGCTCCATCCCAGACTGGCTGGCTGGCTGCAGGCACCTGAGATGAGGTTGTGGACTTAGAGCAGCCACTTGTCATGAATTACGGCTGTTGGCCTCAGTGTGGTGGTGGCAATCACAAGGATGAAGTCTGCAGAATTCAGACTACAGCCTTCAGCTCCAAAGGAAATAATTCAGCTTAAGCACATGCAATTGCCAACCTCTTTTGTGTACCCACCTGTCAAGTCATTTGTCCCATTATTCAAACAGTAGCAGTAGTGCATAGGGAACTTGCCAGGGTCGATATTTTTTGCATTAGAGACTGGAGGGAGAGACAGAGAAAAAAAAATCAGTGTGTTGTGGGAGAGAAACTGCTCCAGAGCTGAGCAAAGCCAACACTCACTGTTGTAAATGGTGACTGACACTTTGTGGAAGGCAAACGAGCTGTAAGAGGTGATGCTCAGCAAAGAGAAGAGTTTCTTGGTACCTGCAGAAACACAGGTCCGTGCTATTAGTGCTGGGAACAAATAGTGAGAACAGCATGTTTTGTCTCTGCTCATTTAGTGTCTAAAGGATTCCCAAGGTGCCAGTATGATACAGCTGCCTCACACTCAGTCCATTCTCATTTCCACTGAAGGAAGGATCATTTGTATTGCTTCTTCCTTTTTATTTTGTTTTTCTTTTAATTGAAATGTACACTGGATTAGAAAACGCTTTTGAAAGGCGTCCCACAAGTAATTCTATTGTGTCTATATATAAACCCACACTAATTTCTAAGTTCTCTGGGGTAGGCAGCCATCTGCATGATAAATGCACAGAGGTAACATGCTCCTAGAAGCATTTCTGGAGGCTGACAGCACACGTTTACAGCTTCTCCTGCTAACACTTGTAGTGCCTTTTCTCCTGCACTGCTGGGCTGGCAGCTGTGACCTGCCCAGCCGTGTCCCATTACCTCTGAGTGCAGTGCTCAGCATCCCGTTCACCAGCTCTGTCAGGTTAATAGCAGCCAGGTCCAGGGACTTTGCAGGCAGCTCTGCAAGAAAAGGGGTGCATGAAGGCACAAGGAAACAGCTGTGCATCCACTGCTTATACATGCTAGCAATCTGCCAGAATGGGAAAACCAAAATGAGCAGATTTTGTACGTTTGGGGCACACCAAAAAAACCCTGACGGGAAAATAAAATTCCAGGACCACGGAGATGAGTCTAGAAAATAGCAAGATACAGTAACAGTAGAATGGTGGGCCAGAATTCAGGTCTGCCAGCTGTGCCCTTGACCATGCCCTTGAGCAGCTGCAGGACCCTGCCAGCCCTGGCATGCTGGTGCCCTCCACTGCTGGGTGATGGGTGTTTGCTGCCAACAGAGCAGCAGATCTCACCATGCAGGTCACAAAAGGCAGAGAAAGTGCCTAGGAAATGTTCCACCTTCCCCAAACCTACATGAAAATAGTTTTTTGGTTTGCAGCTACACTGATGGCTTTACTGCTTGCTACAACAGAAGAAT
Organism: Vidua chalybeata; assembly: GCF_026979565.1. Lineage (NCBI taxonomy): Eukaryota > Metazoa > Chordata > Aves > Passeriformes > Viduidae > Vidua > Vidua chalybeata. The sequence goes on from NC_071530.1 coordinate 144,692,482, forward strand.
TTTGCTGTAGCCAAATCACACTTTTTATCTTGTTTTATTTCTGTTGATGTTGCTTATTTGTTTTTCCCAAGTTAAAATTTTCAAAGATATTTTTTGCTTCCCTCCCACAAAGTCATGCAGAAGCAGAGCAGTACAGTGTCTGTGTGAGGGAGGAAGGTGTGTGTGAGAATGACAGAGAGAGGAAGAACAGAGCAGAATGGAAAAAGAAGCACAGAAAGCTGAGATGAGAACAAAATTGAATTTGGGGAGAAATGCAATTTACCAATGACATCAGTACTATTTATAACCAGTATGAAGCCAAGCTGCACCCCAGGGCTGAAAGCAGCATGTGTCCACAGCATAGAATAGAGAAAAGGAAAAACAAAGGGGAATGAAGAGCTGGGAAGGAGAGAAAGGAAAAAGAGAAGAGTAGATTTTGGGAAGGACAGTTACTAACCTGGCTGGGGACTGGACTGGGTGGGGTGGCCTTACAGCAGGGGTGGGCTGGGGCTCACAGACTCTGCAGGAGCAGGGCCCATCTGCTGCCACCTCCACACCCAGCACACACCTCCCCCTCCCATTAACACCCAGAGGCTGCGGCTCCTGATGTGCTGCCTCTTACCTGCAGTAGCCAGCACTGCCAATTGCTTCTCTTTCTTATTTTCTTTTCTTAGGCATGAAGCTGAAAATTGAAGAGAGAGACTGATAAACAGTTTTCCCTGTTGAATTTGCCCTTCAATAATCAAAATAAAAATATAATAGTAAATATTTGTAGAGATCTTCACAAGGCTTGTACCCACAATTTGCTGCAAGGTACAGCATAAAATAAGGCCAAATCCAAAGAAATCTTCCCTTCTCTGTGCATGTTTGTTATTCAGAGCAGTCATGCAATTGAGGACTGTCCTCAAGAACTGTGTTGCAGGAGGAATGGGCTGAAACTGGGCTCAGAACATTGGACTGGGTTTCTAGGACTCACTCGGTGACCAGCTGAAGTGCACAGCAGTAAATGAGAGATTGCAGGACAAGTTGAAGATATGTGTTTGAGATTTAGGTTTCCTGTCCCACCAGAGGAGAGCTGAGTACCTCCTAAGAGTAATCCAAAATGCTCTCCAAAGGAGTCAGTGCTAGAAAATGGAAATCTGCCATGTTCCTATGAAGCTTCAGCTTCTCAGCCCATCCAAGTTCCCCTTTATGTATGTTTATAAAGGAGAAATACCCAGTAGGCAGTGTATAATCCAAGGCTTACAAATTGTGATGTGGTGGTAATCAGCTGTATTAACAACCTTCAATTAGTCAGAGCTAAATTTGGATTGGCAATCTAGGTGGTAGGAGCTCTTCTAGCCCTTGTCTCTCTTTCCTTATAAACCTTTCTGATTCCAGATTCTTGGCATGGGATCCAGGAAATAGGCATCACCTGGTCTGCTCTGCTGAGCGACACCAGCCCTGGAGCTCCAGCCTGTCTGTGTTGCCTACACAGGGTGAAAGAACCAAGCCTGCCACAGGTGTGGGAATGGGGCTATGGGAGCAGCTGGGAAAGAGGCACTGGCTTATTCCCTGGGGAGTGCCAGACCATTGTCCTTACCTGTGCTGAAAACCAGAAAGAGACATAGAAATCCCAGGCTCATCTTCGCTGCCACATGCCAGCAGAACCCCTGCATTATGGATGCTGACTTCCAGCAGGTTTGGCTGGTCTAGGAGAGAGAAATGCTCTTTTGGTGGTGTTAAAATTTTTAACATTTGAGGGATTTACCACCAGCCCTTGTCCCAGAATGATCTGACCACAGGAAAAACATCCAGTTTCTGTGATGCAGAGAAAGACTGGTGTTAGAAATTACAAAGGAACAGAGATCCCACAATCAGTATTTCCTCTGTGCCTGTGGGTGACGTGAGTTTAGCACATGTCTCTTGATTTTTGAGTCCTACCTAAGTGCTGGGGACTTGGTAAGATTGCCAACACAATCCTCTTTGGCAGGATGATCTGTGCCTAAAAGGCACCTGACACATCAAGTGCCTAAAGCTGTTCTGTTAAAACAAGATAAAATTTGCTTATGTTTAGTTTCAAACCAGAAATGTCAACTGAGGTTCTTTTCCACAGAAATGTGCTTTTCTGATTATTCCTGGTTTTGTATATCTGTAGTTACTAGCACCAGGTTATATCTTGTGCTGCTTTGCTTACCTGCTTGGTAAGGATTAACAGTGTTCTGCCTTTCAGACCATGACCTGCTTTCCAGGTTTCAAAGATTTAATTAAGTCTTTGAAAAAAGAAAAAAAGGTTCTTTTCATGTTTCACCTGTTTTTGCAATATCAGAACATGTCAAATAACTCTGTAGTTGTCAGAAAATGAGGGACGATATGAAAATCAGAAAAAAACAAACAAACAAACAAAAAAAAAAGTCCATAATTTTTTAATATCTTCTTGGAGCAGCTAATCTTGCAAGTATGCAGAAAAACATTATCTTGAATGTAATGCTGTTTGATTTGAAAACTATTATCGTCATTTTTAAAATATTTTTTCATCTTGAAGTCACCAGATAATTAACACATTCGAAAAATGGCTTATTTGTACTTGGTGGCTCTAAAGAGACTCTTCTTTGGGATGGTGGAACAATACTAAATATTTCTGTGTTGGAAATGTCCGTGTTTGCTGGTCTGATGAGTCAAAAGTGTGTAAGTGCCAGCTCTGCTAATTCAAGCAAAGCTCTGAGAGCTTTCAAGCAGTTCATCCTACCTATTCAGCCCGTCTGCCCAATCCTTGTCACTCAGACCCAAGCCTGGACTCATCCACAGTTTCTGCACAGCATGTGCAGAAGAAAAGAACTCAGACAGAAAGTGTTGGCCAAATCTCATTCCCAGACTCTATCACCTTTCTATGGAGGAATTATGCATGGACAGAGTCCAGTATCCTATGGACAAGTCTAGCACCAAAAATCCTAAACCTGGCTCTTCTTGAAACAATATTTGGAATCTGGCAAACTGCTAGACTACAGACCATGAAAATGGTGCTGTGATGAAAATCACAGGGCCTGACTCCCTGGCAAGGCTATCCTTGCTTCCACTCCCTGGTGTTATGAAGCTTCCTGGGACTTGTAACAGGTTTTGTTTTGTTTTGTTTTGTTTTAATGGATCTGTGGACTCTGTAATTAGGGGAGACCAGTGTGTTAGCTCAAGCCTCACAGGCTGATGTGATGGAAGCAGTGGAGGTGTAGTCTGCATGGAGATAGGTATAAAACCAACCCACATCTCTGGATTCTGATAATTTTTTTTTTGTCATCTTTGGTTTGGTTCAATGAAATAGAGAGGAGTTAATGAGAGATGCTCCTCTGGGGAGCTTAGTGTGAGGAAATGGTGCTTTGCAAAGCAGCAGGGAGGTGGCTGTTGGGGACAACAGGCTTTGGGAGGTGAAGAGTTGGGTGATCATGCAAAGGGAGGTTTGTAACTACATGTGATATGGAACAGGGTCTGTGGTGGCTGGTGCCTCTAGATAATCAAGTCTCCTATTAAAGGGGAACTATTGGGTTGTGTCTTTGAGGTGAGAAGTGGGGTGATTTGCTGCTTTTAATAGAACTTTATGAATTTTGATTGTACTATGAGAAGTGCCACCTTAGCTCTGCAAAATCTGCATTAGGATGAGTTGTGCTTTGTGATGATGGTTCAGTGGTTTTGGGCCACAGCCCCTCTGAGCAGGTGCCCCATGACCTGTTCCATGCACACAGGAGTGACCAGGCTGCACAGCCAGTGCTGTCCCTGGGCACACCAACCCAAGGGACATCAGCAGGAAACACAGACAACAGAAGTGCCACTGAGCTGTCCCTGAGGTGCAAGGCTGGTCAGCTGGAGGGTCTCTGCAGCCCTGACTGGTGAAAGACTCCACACCTCTGCCCTCCACAAGGATTTTGGCTGCATGGCAGGGAAAGACCCAGAGCTAGGAGGAGAGAGAAGAGGGCATGCCCTGCCCCATTTTCAATCTGTCCCTACAGATCAAGGCCAGTGTTCATCCACCATGAGGAAACTTGATTTCCAGGACCTGCTTTGAGGAATATGGGCTCTCCTGGGTCACCAGTGAATCACACTAACACTGAAATCTTTGGTAAGAGCATTTCACAGACTGATGTGAAAGCACAACTGTTTTACAAAGGTTCATAAGTAAAAGGGTAGACATCAGATAATTTCCTATCAGAGATCTAACTTAGTGCTGATTTATTTACACTGGCCAGTGTTGTTGGACAGGGGAAAATAATTTGACAGAGGACAGGATTTGGTGTAGCAAGTAAGAGCAGGGTCTAGAGACACCACATTCCTAAAAGACAGGGAAGAGGTAAGAGAACTGACACATGAAGGGATCATCTATTTTAGGGGAGAGAGAAAAGCTGTAAAAATACAAACAGAATAGAACAAGACAAATTGTGCTTGGAAGCATTCCCCATACGCTGGATGAAGCTTTCTTGCTCACCTGAATTGTCAGTTCCTGCTGTCCTCCCCACTGAGCTGCTCCTCTGTGCTAATCAACACACACAATTTTCTCCACACACAGTGCTGATTTCCAGCAGGAATTCAGAGAAGACATTAACCTGGCCACATCACACTACAGACTCAACCAAGCAAAACATCTAATGATAGGGACAACAGGCAAGCATAATCTGGAAGGATGGATCACAGTAAGACAAATTCTGCTTCTAGCAAAGAAATACTGAGTATTGTTGCTACAGAATTATGGAAAGTCCTCCATTCATGAGAGTGCTTGTTTTGCCTGAATGCCATTTTTAGCACGGATGTGTTCCCTGACCAGCACAAAATGCTTAAAAAAAAATTGCAGATAATAGCAGGGATATCACTCCAAAATGGACTACCCTTGCTCCTTATTTGGTAGAGACTTTATTTAAATTTGAAGCATTAGCTTTTAGTTTCTTCCCAAAATCTTTTTCCAGCATTAACTCTGTGAAATTTATGCTATCCAACTAAATTTCAAAGCCATGTGTAACAACTATTCCTAGAACTGTCGCCTGAAATATCTTATCTCTCAGCAATGTGAATATTAGCAACATTAACTCTTGCACTATGTGTTACTCTGGTTATTCAATATCCAATTTTTATTTATCAGGGACAAACCTTTATTACTTTGCAACTGTATCTCTCTTGAAGTGACTCCACTGTGATGACTGAAATACATGTCCAGGCTGCAAATATGAAACCCTCAATGTCCTCCAGACCACAATCACCACTTGAATTTCAGACTATACTGAGATTCACAGGCACTGAAGGCACAGGTGCCTCACAGCCCCAAGCAGGCAGACAAATCCCATAAACAAACTCAGAGAAGGTTCTCCTTCCAAACATTTGTCTGATAAAGACTGAGGGTCAAGATTTTGGTTACAAATTCTCCTTCACCTCTGCTGGATATAACAATCCTCCTCTGTTTATTTTAAGCTGAATGATATTAGTAGAATCTATTTTATTTAGAACTGTTGATCCAGAGTTCCCTGAACTGCTGAATTGGAGATTTTAATCCAGTTCAAATTACTTTTATACACTCATGAAGACCTCTTATTAAATCCCTCTCTGTTACTCTGGGTTAACAACAATCTTAAACTAATGTGTTTATTAGCTATGCTTCAGTAGAACTCCTTTTAATGTGGCAGGTAACCATGAAGTTTGAATTGTTTTCATTTTTCCTGTGCCATCGTACTGCACTCCAATATCAAGCAGTTTCCTCATGTCTTCCTGCTTAACAGAGCAGAACAGAAATTAAGAGAACAAAGAAATAAAAGAGGAAAGTCCTTGAGTACTAATTTCCTTACCTTCATTCAGTTGCAACATCTAAAGTTCATGTCTCACTTTAAGCACACCATCATCCACCAAGTCTAAAGAAATATTTTAAGTTACTGTGAAAATATGCCAGTGTTACAACTGCATGCTTCATTACATTGATACAATTGCTTTTTAAGTTCAGATTTATTTGTATGAGAATGCAATATAATACAATAAATATACATTTAATTTAAAAAATAATTTAATTTGCTACATTTCCACTGAGTATTAATAGCACAGCTGAAATGGTTTCCTCCAAGTACAAGCAAAACCACCAAGATCTGGAATAGTTAATATCAACTTACCTGATTTCTCATGACAAAAATAATTATCTTCAGAGCCTATATAACACTGGAAGTTATTGCCAGTTCTTAATAACACTTTGTGAAAAACTTTAAGTAGGAAGGCTTGATAATCTTTCCTTAAAATCCTGTGAAAATTGTTATCCTAATCCCTGAAGGACTAACTAGAGGTAACACAATCGTAAGCACACGAAGTGCCTGTTGAATCCCGCATGGAAAGGCTCTGTGGCAGGTCAGGTGGGGACTGGAAGCTCCTTTTGGCAGTAGAATGGAATTGTGGAGGATTTTTTTTTCCCTTTTAAAGGAACAGCTCTGCTTACTGCAATTAGACCCACGCCACCTTTGATGGTGAGAAGTAGGCAAGGGTGAGTGAATCCCTCTGGTAAAGCTTTAGCCATCCTTCAGTTCAAACAAGGGACATTGTCAAGAGGGCAGAGATGACACCTGAAGTGTATTTTAAGTGTGGAACCTCAAAAGGAATAAAATGTCAGTTACAACAGGAAAAATTGCTGGAATCATGGTTAAGTGGTGAGGAAGGAAGAGGCGTCTGGTCAGAGCAATGACATAAGGGAATTTCAGTGATGCTGAGTGATGTTTAGTAGTATCCAAGGGAAGGTCACTGTTGGAAACAGTCAGCAAAATTCTGCTACCATTTACTCCAGCGGGCTGGAAATAATTCCTCTGAAATCAGTGAGTTTAGATGCAGCATGGTTAAAAGCCAGTGATCATCCATTCAGTAATTTTATCACAATCCAACAAACTTTTCAACTTATGAAATCACTCAAAATGTTGCAGTAATTAATAAAGGAAATCTAAGTGGGTTCACAGTCAGTTTATGAAACAAAAAGTGCTTTAGTGACAATTTTATGTGTGTGGTTGAGCTGTGCCTCTGTCTGTCTAACAATCCTGCCTTAACCAAGAACTTCAGATGCTGCAAGGCAACTGCAGCCCCATTTAACAGAGCTGTAGCTGGTCAATAAGATGTCCACACGTGCATGCACATGCATGCACAATTTTTCCTTGCTTTCATTCACTCTGCTTTTCACAAAAAAAACAATATGTGGTGGGGTGTCACAACATCTAGTATTATTTAATTCTATATGGAATTTACTGTTGTGAAAAAAGGAAAATTTTTGAGAGTCATGACTGAGTGCTGCAGCTGGAGGAATATGGAAGCACTTTTTCTTTGACAAGACTTACTTTTACTGACTTAATTACCAGTTGCTCAATAGCACATCAAGAAGGCTGGGATGAAAGTCCTCTCTGTAACAGCTGACAAAACCAGGTATAGACAGGAAAATGTGTGTGCTGGGATCAGTTCCAGCCGTTTGATGTTTGCCTGTGAGAATAATTAGACTTTCAGCAGGTTTTGCCTCATGCTGTGTTTTACCCTGGGACTGTGTAATTTTAACTTTCCTCAGCTGCTAAGCAATGCTCAGGTGATCTGGGAGGGGGCTTTTGTTCAGCCTCAACTTTGACTTTTGGGGACAATGCTGTGTTCTCACTCAGAACATCCCTCTGAGCAAGTAGCTTTCTCAGGAGTATAGTCTTTACATGCCTCCTTTTTCCAGCATCCCTTTGTGTGGCAGCACTGTGTCCACAATCCCAAAATCCAGAACATGAAAAGAAGACATTTTTAGTGTCTCTTAGTAACACGGTATAGACACAAAATTCATATAAATTATCTAGTAAATGCATCCATTTGCTGAAGGTTGCACAGGGTAAGGCCCTGCAAATGCAATTTAAATAAACACAAATTCAAGGAAATGCCTGTGATTCATCTGTAAGAGACAGCGTGGTGTGACATTCTGGTTAGGAGGGAGAAAGTGAATTCTGTTTGCTCTATCTCTCTGTGGGCTGAGAGCACAGAGTGAAAGCAAAGCACTATTTCTTCCTTCTGCCTTTTTCTTAGGCCTTTGGATGTGATGAAAAGCACACATTTCTCTATAGAAATTGCAAAATGTGTTAGTGACTGCAAGAGCTGCAGCCATACGTTCCTGTGACCACAGCCAGTGGCATGAACAAGTGTCCCCTCCCACCTGCTCTGTCCTGGTGTGACAGTGTCCTCAGGTATGGCCACCCTCCAGCCTGGCTGGGCTATGAACCAGCTCTGCTCTAAAAGATGAGCTGTGGCATCTGGAGCACTGTAGTACCTAAAGCACCTCGCAAAACTGTCTGATTTACCTGGTTAGAAAACACAAATCCAGCTGTGCCTCTCTCTCACCAGATGCTGACATGCAAGAGAGAAGGAAATACTATTTTTAAATAAAGTGCAAAGAAGCAAACTTAACCCAAGTTTACTCCAGAGCACTGAGGTTTTGTTTTCAGTTACACTTCGTTTTACTGTGGCAAATGTTTCCATGAAAGCATCTTTGAGTGGTTGTTAAATAAATTTTGTTTAGAAAAGTATCAATTGAGTAAATTTCATTTGTTCTGAAAAAACTGATTGCACTTCAACACTTCTCTGTTAGTCCTCTACCATTACAATTTTAAGGGATATTTAGCTTATTTTATTAAGAAATGTACTAGCTCCATAAGGTTTTAATTTCCAATTTTACCAATACCCTTCTATTATATTTATTTTTGGCACAAGTTTTATTAAGGCCAATTCTCTAAATGTATTACTGTTTCTTTGTCAATCTTTTTTCAGAAGAATAATATTTCATCTCCTAAAAGTAAAATTATATAAAGAAACACAGAATTATTACATTTGGAAAAGATCTCTAAGATCATTGAATCCAACCATTAACACAGCACTGCCAAGTCCACCACTAAACCACATCCCTGAGTGCCACATCTACACATTTTTTACATACCTCTAGGAATGATGATTCCCTAGACATCTCCTGGACAGCCTGTTCCAGTGCTTGACAGCCCTTTCATTGAAGATATTGTTCCTAATATCCAATCTGAACCTCCCCTGGCACAACTGGAGGCTATTTCCTCTTCTCCAGTCTCTTGTTACCTGGGAGAAGAGACTGACCCCCACCTGGCTACAGCCTCCTTTCAGGGACTGTAAAGAGTGATAAGGCCCCCCATGAGCCTCTTTTTCTCCAAGTTAAACACCCCCAGCTCCCTCAGCTGCTCCTCAGACTTGCACTCAGACCCTTCCCCAGCTCCACTACCTTGGGTACACTCCAGACCCTCAATGTCTTTCTTGCAATGAGAGGCCCAAAACTGCACACAGCACTCGCTGTGTGGCCCCCGCAGTGCCCAGCACAGAGGGACAATCCCTGCCCTGGCCCTGCTGGCCACACTAGTGCTGACACAGGCCAGCTGCCATTGGCATTCTTGGCCACTTGGGCACACTCTGGCTCATGTTCAGCTGCTGTGAACCTGCACCCCAGGGCCTTTCCCACTGGGAGCTTTTCAGTCACTCAGCCCCCAGCCTGGAGCACTGCAGGCGGCTGTTTTGACTCAAGTGCAGAACCAAGCACTTTGCTTTGCAGAACCCCAAATATATGGTTATATATAAACATGTATTTGTTCCCATTCATAGAATTTCCTTCCCATTTCAGAACATGTATTTAGAACTTAAAATAGTTTCAGTCCTTTATATAACTTTTTCTTTAATTTTTATTATCAGTGTTTTGCTAAGATTGGTACTAACACCACAACACTTCCTAAATAGAATGTACATTAAACTCTACAAACTGTTTTCAGTAAGAGTGTTTTTGTATATTTAATAAAGTAGGAAACACTTTCTTTTGAGGTGTCTGATATTGTGAAACTTTTTTTTAAATCAAGTACGGTCTTGAGGGAGTAAAAGAAGAAAAAGTAAAAAAAAGGGGCCACGGAGACCATGAAAACACGTAATGACAAGAGGCACAGAGTCCTAGTGGTTTTCTTATCCGTGTGTGAGTTATAATACATGAGATTTTTACACAATACCCTGCACTGCTCCTTGAGGGTTTCCAAAGATGTTAGCTTGTGATAAAGCACTTGGCATTTTTAAACATAGATCCTCATAAAACCTTGATTAGATACCAAGAAATTTCAACAGTCCAGAACTTAGAAAAATATTTTAATGACTTATCCAATGATTTTATTTCTGATAGGATATGTGTCAGAGATGTAATTGATCCCATCAAATCTGCCAAAATATTCATAGCACATATTACACTTTTTTTCATGATCTCTGCTCTGTATCCTGCTGTCCATCTGCACCTGACACAAAGAAGCAGGAGAAAAGCTGTGGTGCTGTCTGAAACCCACTGGGCTGACAGTCATTATCTTAGAGGGCAATTTCTTTAAATAATGTCTAGCTCCCCTGCTGCTCTCTGCCATGGGACTTGGCTTTCCTGATTTCCTGATTCTGGACTCAATTTTTACCCTTTCTAAATTGCTGACCCTAAGTCTTATTCTGCTTAGGTGGGGGACCATTGTACAGGATCACCAAAGTCCCGTAAAGAGGTAAGCACAGGCTGCATCCCTGGATATAAGCAGGGCTTTGCCTGAGAATAGGTATCATACCTTCTTCCCATTTTAGAGTCCATTTGTTAAAACATCAGACCTAATGCCTTACTGAAATCCAGGGATTTGTCAGGTTCTGGCATTTGGGTAACAGCCAAGGGGAAATTTTAATGCAACACCTTTCAGTGCAGGTGAACTAAGGCTGAATGGTTTACCTGTTGTGTCTGTGAAATGCTCAGGTAAATGCCATTGCTGTGCCTGGCAGCTGCAGGGCTCAGCTCAAGCCCTTCAGCTCAAGCTGGGATGTTCAGTGCTAAGGCAGTGATGATAATGCAGGGTAGAGTTGTCTATAAAAATGGAGACACTTGAAAAACCCTTGAACCCCAAAAGGTTCAGAATTCCACACTCTGGTGCATCAGTTTGGAAAAACACAAACTGTCAATCTTTGGAAAGAATAGAACTTGGCTGTAAGAGCCTGACATTCACCCTATTTCTTATTTAGTTATTACTTTTATTTAAATTTAAACATTTAAAACAAACAAATAGACTCAAAAGCACTACAGCTTAATGTTGCAGTACTAAAGGATCTTTTAATTACTCCCACTTTACAGTGGTTTAGAAGTGGGATAAGACATGACATAAATGTTGAATTTTTTCTTTATTTACCATAAAAAATTTAAAAAACCTTATTTTGGGTTATATTTTAAGTGCTCAGCAGAGCTCATTCCTTGGTGACAGCCATGAAACTGAAGCCATAGAGAATGCCTTAAAATACCTCTCTAAATTTTTGGGAAGAGTTGATATTTCATGTGCTTCTCTTCCTGTCCCATTCAGACACAGGACCATCAAGCAAATTCCCTGCAGGGGATATTCTCATCGTGTTTGTACCATTACTGTGTTCTCTCTATATTTAGTTTGCAAGTTCATAATATTTTAGCACATTATGTTTCCAATATGGATGCAATTCCCCCCACTTTTCATTTTCCCCCTCATATATGCTCAAAGCCATATAAGCTACATGGCCACTAAATCAAAAGATGTCACAAAAAATGGGATCTACTGTGTGTTGACAGGGCTGGCTGTGGAAGCCACATAAAACCTGCTTGAAGCTGAGTTTAGTCCTGCCTAGATGAAGTCAAAAAGGTCTTTGCCAATGTCTCTGCTGAGGGTAAATTTGACAACATATTCTTTGAATATGTGTGAAGATATAAAGATTTAAATGAAAATAAATTCATCCACATCATAATTGAAATTTCTATTTATTAATAAGTGGTGCAATTTTTAAAGACAGAACATAAAAAAATCAGTTAAGAAGTATTGTTTGCATAATATATTGAAATAAACATATTAAATTTGTTCAAATATTGGACAGTGCCAGAATAGAAATTACACATACAGTTTAAAAATTACAATAAATAATATTATAAAGAGCACTAAAGGCCACTTGTATAAAAGTTGTGTTCCCTTGTCAGCCAGAATCTGAAAAGCATCTTTGTAGCATGGAGAAGATTTCAGTGAGCAAGGCACAAATACTAGTAATAATAAGATGCCATAACCAGAAAACAAAATGCAATTGGCTATGTAACCTTCAGTCTCAGCGTGTTCTTCATGATGGAAATAGGATCCCATTTTCACTATTTTGCTTCAGTTGACTTCGGAGGGAAGCTACTCAAAACTGAATTGGGAAGGATCAGTTTTTACAGCCTAAAAAACCAGAAGGTAAAACGATGCCTATGATCTTCATTCCCAGAGTGCCCAGCTATAAACACTTGAAAAGGTCCCTTTTTCCTCTGTACCTCTTAAAATAATCCTAAAATTGAGCACCCACATCCAGCTGTGTTCCTGAAAAAAGTGACATCCCACCAAATTCATGGGGTGCTGTAGGAAATTTAGGTTTGCAGCTCTTAGACACCTAGAGCTTAGTGGTGGGGGCTGTGGGGTGCAAGGAGTCCAGATCCAGCTCTTTCCTCGCATGCTCTGCAGTAACCAGGATGGATTTAGTTCTTACCTAAGCAGATGTGACACCTCTGCAGCAGCTGGGCTCCCCGCAGGGGTGAGGGTGCTCCTCACTCTGCATTTTCTGATTGCTTTAGGCTGTGATCTTGCAAACTGGTTGGACCTTGGTGCTCTCCTGAAGGCCACAAGGCCCTGCTACCCCCAGGTTCAGGTGGGCTTTAGTTTGCAGCACTCATGGGCCACCATTTGAAGCAGAAAAAATTTTAAACTATTTCCACTCTGGACCATAATAATGCAGCAACATTTCAGATAAAAACAGAGGAAATATAGCCAAAAGTCCATTTAGGGACTTTTAAATCAATCTCTCCATGGGTTGAATTCCCTTTTATTTAGACAGGAGCCAGAGTGACAAATTCAGGGCAGGGAAAAACCAAGGCAAAGGCAACAGCCATTACCTGACTAGATTTTTTTTTTTTTTTTTTTTTAAGTGCCAACTCTTTAAATAGAGCATAAACAACATTTATCATACCTTCATACTTCAACCAAGCATTCACTTTTGCCTTACTCAAATAGTCCCGGTTTGCATCTAAAATGAGGAAGCTTAATTGATAATAATGCTGCAAAGAGAGGCACACAATGTAAACACAGATTCACCTTTCTGAAAACTCCCAGACAGATGACAGAATCTGTCATTTTTTGGGACTGAAAATCACTCAAAATGTAGCCAAGAAAAATGTCTCCAGATCAGTGCTGTCCTTCACAAGGAAATTTATAAATAATGGCAAATTAGAACTCTGCTCTCAGTGCATCACTGTGAGAAGGTTTCTAACTTACTTCAAGGATAGCAGAGAAAAGCTCCACAGTTTCAAATTACAAAAAATATTTCAAGGCCTGAAATGAGATGAGAGTCATCAAAGTCATTAATACTTTTTAATGTTAAGTATATGCAAACAAAGTGCCACTGTCAGTTGAGATGCTAGAAAGATCTGACCCAAAGAGAATTGATAACTCTTAAACTGAAACATCATGCAGAAGAAGGTATAAAACTAATTAATTCCTATTACAAAGACTATTGACCCAGATGCCTTTCTCAAATGGAATTGTGAATAGAGATTCCTTGTGTGTGGAAACAGGTCTTGACATTCTTAATGTCACTGAGATCACAGTTTATTTTGCTTTGTCCAGTATCTATGGCTGGCACATGAACCACAGTTCCAAGGTGTATGCACTCCCTGGACTCACCCTGATTGGAGTCTGATGATTTTGTGTGCACATCCCAGATCAGGGATGGTCTCCTGATCTCACCTTGCTGGTGACACCTTGACATGGATCTGTTGTCATTACAGACAGCAGAACTGAAGGATGCCCTATTTTTAACCTCGATGATGTAAATGGTAGAGAGCTGCTAAGAACAGCACCCTTATGAACAGAGCAGTGAAAGAATTCAGTGCTAAGAAATAAAATAAATATTAAAATAAGCTAATCAGATCTGCCTGTCTCATTTCTTGGATCTTCTTCACAGGACTCAAAGATGTCTACTGCAGAGGGTCTTGCTGAGTTTATCACCAGTGCTTTTTAAGGAGAGGCAGATCTTATCTGGCATCATTAAAAATTTCATGATGTGGCTACAAATACCTGACCTGACACCTTAAAGATGCATATTGCAAATTGGTGATTGCAGGCCAGAGAAAATGCTAACTTCAAGACAGTTTATCTGCTTAAGTGTGCAGAGTGCAAGGCAGCCCAAACCCTGCTTTCTCTGGGGCTGTACTCTGTGTGCAGGTGAATATTCATCCAAGTCTCTGCCCTCTCTTGGATTTTCTTTTGGAAAGAACATAACTTTATAAGGAGGCTATTTATGGATTTTCAACCGAATTTAATATTGAGAAAAGATTCCTTTTATATGACATGTCATAGAAAAGAACAGAAACTTGAAGAATTTCAGAAGGAATTGGACAGGGATCTGCATGGCATAGACACTGTCAAAGATAGTAACAAACAAATTGATCAGACTGAACCTGCTTTTTGGCTGCCTTGATTTTTGATTGCTTAGCTCTAGAAAGCATTTAAAGAAGGACCAAACTCAGATGAAACCAGTAGGAACAACAGGTCCTTGACATACAAGAAAACTGAAGCAGCCTTGTCTAGCATATACATACAGTTCAGAAGTGTAGCAGTGTTAAAATAAGTTTTTCATTCTTTTCCATTCTCTTGTCATGTGAGGGTCAAATTTCACAAGTTGCCACAGACATCTATTACTGTTTCAGAAAGCCTGCAACAGGTAAAACACAGGTATTTCCAAGAATCGTAAGGGCCAAAGAATTCTCAATATGCCAAATTATAACGAATTACACTTTGGTCATTTAGTTTTATTCTTTGCAGATTTTGCCACAAAACTGTGCCAAACACAGATTATCTTTCAGGTCAATGCTATTTTGTCAATTTAGTAATTACTAAAATTGTGCCTTATACCATCATAGTTACTGGCTTCAGAATAGCTCCATGGACTCAGCCCAGTCTTCAAAGGCTGTAACTGGCCTGCAGTATTTAATCCAGTAACAACAGCAATTTGCTCTTCCTGAAGATCCATCCCAGAAGGATGAAACATGATTTAGCTGAAGAAGCAGGTGAAGTAAGAAGATCCTAATCCTTCAGATGTCTCTTCCAATAGAGAACAAACAATGAAGATGAAGGCAATGCCCACATCCAGGAAAGAAAAGAAGCTCCCTGGATGAAATGACTGCTATGAGATGTCAACAATGCTGAGGAATTAAACCAAAAGTTTACTATGGTCAGAAAAACCCAACAAAATATGTCCACTGGAGCACTTTCAATCTAGGGCTGTGCAATTCCCAGTAAGCACTGGGAAGCCCAGCAACATGTTCTTGGCTCAGCATGTTCTTGGATGTGCCAAAGATGCTCAGCTGTGCAGCTGCAGTGTAATACAAGCAGTTGCTACAGAAAGTCCCTTTTCTAACACCTTATTTGGGCCAAATCCTTGCATCTTTGTTGGTCAGTGCCCTGGCCACAGTGGGGAAGTCATTGTGTGGAGTGACAGGGATTGTTCTGGACATGAGCCATGGCCAAGAAGCTGCACCTTGGATCAGTGGGGGAGAGGTGAGAGCCTTAACACTGATTGAGTGGTCTCTGATCATCTGACATCTAAGCAAGTCACCTTCTGCTCTCTTTGAAGTTGGTAGACATTTGGTCATTGTAGATAACTGAGTTAAAGGTGAGATTAATCATCATGAATTTGATGTGTGCCTTTGTTGCTGTACCCTGTGCTCACTGACTCCTTCATTTCCCACCAGCTGTAAAGAGTGTACAGCCATCAAGCTGGATATCACATGGATGCTATTTCATGGACTCATTGACTGACACCAGGTAAGACCTGTATAGGATATTTGGATATGCTAGTTTCACTAGCTTTATCGGTATTACATTCCCACTGTAGTGGTGAGATCTTTGATTAATTTCCTCCCAGTGATTTTCCTGGTCTCCTCCTTCTCAGTAATTTCCAACTTCCATTAAAAAATATTTGGCTGAGGCCTAGGGAGCATACTTATCTCTCTGTTGCTCAGGGACACATGACAAAAATGGTGATTATTTATTCATCCAATAATCCAAAATATAGCACACATTCATGGATTTGGAGCACTATATTTCAAAGAGAAAAGGTAAACAGAGAGAAACAGATCCTGGCAGCATCTTACACTGTAGAACTTGCAGGGAAGAGAATAGCAAATTTCTGCACATCTGAGGAGCTCAAAGCACTTGGCAAATATTAGAGAATTGAGCTTTTCAACCTGTGAGCATGTGTGGAAGTGTAAATCCCAATTAACAGATTGGGAAACTGAGGCTGAGTTACATTATGCTTCTTACTTAGCAGCACCTAAGTCAATAGAAGAGTGGAGTGTATAAACCTGGAGTTCTCTACACTGAACAACCTTATTTTTGTAACAAAGAAAATTTGGCCCCATAAGTAGCAAATAGACTTAGCAAAAGATTTTCTAAAAAAAAGCATTATAATCCTACTTTGAGCAATTTTATAAACATTAGTGAAGATTTTCAAAGTATTTTGGGGGATTTCTATTTACATTTTACAATAAATAAATACATATGATCAATCCCAGGAGGTGGCTTGGATGATTTAAAATCCTACCCTTGATTTCATTTCAACATTGTATTTCAGGGGTAATTATATAAGTGATCACATGAGAAACATTTAGTTCACAAAAACATTTCAATAAGGTCATACTTTAACTCAGCTTTTCCCCTGCTTTTGATATTAGAAATTCTTGGCTTGGTTGATTAGAGATTGATTTGCTTATAATGGAAAATGATTCAGACGTTATGTTTCCACAGAGGGATATTGTTCCTGAAAATGTTTTTATTTTGCTGCTCTGTTTACAAAATGTAGCAAGGACCGCTGTATCTTGTCTGTTATCAATTCACCATTGTTGTATTGAAGAGTACCAGATAGATATGTATCATGGAAGAAATCAGCTGTACCATTTATATAGGGCAAAGTCATGCAAACCATGCTCAAAACTAAGCTCCTTAGTTTTGGTAGCATGAAAAAAACTGCATTAGTAAATTGTATGAAATGGTGCAGAATGACTACCACTAATATCACATGCATCTTATGCAGCCATTGGTGTTTTGAACTAGTAAGCTTTGGGTGTAGAGTAAGTGAGATATACAAAGTATGCTTACATTACAAGGAGAAGTCAACCAGTGACTGCCCCCACACGCACTTTTAAACTGGCTTGTTTGACGGGGTCCATATTGAATCTGAAATCCCATCTCCTGTAGAGGACAAAGGCATGGAGCCACTTGGTGTGAAGGGGTCTGTGTCTGTGTCTGTCTCCCCCTCTGCTAGGTAGCGTTTCTCTCTCATCCACGCCGACCCGCCGTTGGGGCCGAAGGGGAAGTCATCTCTCTCTTGGGAGATGCTGAAGCCACTCGGGGAGCGCTCGAGTTCCTCGTGGTTGACGGAGAGAAGGGACAATGGAGTATCGCTGTCTCTCGTCAGGCTCCTTCTCTGCCTCGGAGACACCTTGTCTGAGTAAGGGCTTTGAAGGTCCCCGTGGGAGTGGTAGCTCACCTGGGAGTCCATTAATGTAAATATAGGCAAAACTGTTGGCCTTTCTGCATATGAAGTTGAGGAAGGTGTGGCTTGCAGTTTGCCAGAGTTTTGCCCACCTATTGATAAAGGTTGTGAGTGAGCCATATGACCCCGTGCTGAGAAACCATAGGGGCTGACTTTGTTGACTGGAACCTGCTGGAAGTTGTAAGGAGTTTCACGAGAACACTGCTCAGTGTATTTATATATTATTGTTTTTAATTCAGAATATTTGTTTTCTTCTCTCCTCTCCCTTGCAGGAGAAGCGGTTTCTTTCAATGGACTTATCTCAGCAACTTGTATCTGCAGCTGTTCCATATGATGCATATGCATATCAACAAGAAAATCCAGTTTCTTCCCCATGTCATTTACCTGAAAAATATCAATGTCATGATATTGCCTCAAGACAGTTGTTCAAGAAGAGTCCATGATTCCATACGTGCACTGCCCCTAGCAATGGTGTGCTGCCATGTTTATTGGTCATGGAGGTTCTTTCAATAACCGTGACCTTCCCTCAAAGCTGGGCTGAAATGGGTGACAGCTGATCCTCTAACTGCCTCAGGATAAGAAGACCCATCCCTATGAACTGTGCCAAAAAATATTAGTCTTGCTGGATATTTAACAGTACAGTATCCAACAGGACTATATAATGTTATGACGAAGTCCTGATACCAGTGGTAAATAGCTATTACCAAAATACAATATATGAAATTACCTTTGCATACAGACCTGTTCTCTAACTGTTAATCACAGAATCTTCTATGTTGGAAAAGACCTTTCAGATCATTGAGTCCAACCTATGACCTAACACTACCTAATAGTCCCACAACAGGACTAGTTTCCTTTCTTTTTTGGATAGGGCCCAAGAGGGGACAATCATTTTGAGTCCAGACCTTGCAGGAAAAGGGCTTGCTCACACCAAACACCAGACGTGATGAGTCCTGAAGCTACAGGAATGAAAAAGTCCCACTTCAACATCATGGTTAGGATCTTCTGCCATACATAGTGACATTGATTCAACAAGTTTCAAAAGGCACACTTCCCAGGTAACCAAATTCTTTCATGAAAAACTAGCAACATAGTTTTGTGATCATTAGAACAAGATCTCTGTGAGTCTTCACCACCACCAGCAGAATTCTGCCTGGGTCAGCCAGAGTCATGCAGAGTTTATATCAGTTCTATCATTTCTGAACAAGCAGCTCAGCCTCTGCCATTGTCATGAAATTACTTACCTGCCTCTCAACTTTAACAAATTTTCCCATCATACTTTGGTCTTCAGTGTCGGCTGTAGATGCTTTGGCTACATATGGTTCATTTCTGCAAAGAATTAATAACTCTATTAGTGTTCAATATTTCTTTGCATCACAATAAGCAATTTATATTAGAAAACAGAATTACCATCTTGCTGATTTATTCATATAGATCGTTGGAGCCCTTTTAGCTGTTTATACAAACGGGAGAGAAAGTCTATTCTATGTGATGCTAATGCATTCCTAAAAAATATAATCTTGATTTTTAATTTTTTTGTTTGTTTTTTAAGTTTAAGATAAATATTAAAAAGCCCCAGAAGTTCAAAATAAAATTTAAATTAATCTCCATACAGGTTGTTGGAAAAATTTCAGGTTTGTGAAAATTATTGAGATAGTGCAGTTAGTGGGTCTACAGATGGCCATATGTTTTTAAATCTAATTCTTTATAATTAGTGTCTTTGGAGACTGATTCTGAGTTTCAAGGATGAGTGTGGGTTTTTTCTCAATTTCATTCTATCAAATAGTAAGTGTCAGAGATTGGAAATGCTGAAAAGAGACAGTCTGGTCTGGAGATTTAAAGCTGATTCCAGAATAGGTTTTCATCTTTGCAATTTCCTTCTGCCTGTCCATCAGATGGACCAAATTCATTAGGTAAGAAGATGATCTCCAACTAAAGAGTTTGATTTATAACTTCATGGGATCTTGGATTCTCATGATCAAGGTAAACCTTTATCAAATGGTTTTCAAACTGATGTCAAAGGAATCAATATCTTCCCATAACCTATGCCAAAATCTAGAAAAACAATTTCTGAGCACTTGCTCTTTAGCATGATTTGGAACAAATATACTCTAAGACTTTTAACATGGCCAGTTCGTCTCTTTCCTGACAAAATCCAAAATATAGCTGTGAATAAATTGTACTAGAGCAAAATCTATACCTAAAACATGTCAGATTTTCCACATTGAGTTACTGGTCATATGGGCTCATGCAGTTTTTGCAATCTTCTTTCCTCCCCAAATGATCACTGCCTCTTCCATATACTTAGGTCTCTTCACAATTACGTGGTTTCAGATTTTTCCCTGTGTGGGATAATTTATCTTCTGAAAGATTGCTTTTGTTCTGCGCAACCAAAACAGCTTTGGGGACAGATTGTTGATGATCTTGTGTGGTTCTTGATGGATATTTATTGACAGATTGATAGTTGTAAACAACAGAAGAAATGTCATTTATTATTGATTTTTTTTTCTATGTGGAATGCAGCAATACAATGATATGGTGCAACTTTCACACCCAGAAATCTGTTATTACAATTTGTTTTGAGTATCTCTCACCAATCACTGATTTAAAAGCTGCAGCATTAAAAATCTCTGCTTGCCATTTGGTGGGCACTTCAGGAAGATAAATAATTTACTTTCAAACTGTTAGTGATTTTTACTGAGCTTTTAATTGGGTTTACAAGTTAAATGCACATCATCAATCAAATGCATGCATTTCATTTAAAACCATATTTTCAAACTGTGGAGAAGCTGAGCTGGACAATTAAGCAGCCATTGTTTAGATTTCCATCATACATTGCTCTTAGTGACTTTCTGGCTCAATATTTATCCACATGTATCTCATAGCAACATATCCTCTCAGTATCATTACTATAACAGTGGATGAACAAAGATCATGCTGATTGGAATGAATTAACTTTTTATTTCTGTGTTGGGCTGTGCTAATACTAGGTATAAAAGAATTCACCTGGGAGACTGTTGTGAAGGGTAAGAAAAAGTTCCTCCCTTTTGGGATTTCTTATGCTTAGGAGTAGATGGAGGTCCAGGTGTAAAAATCATATCTACTCTGAAAGAAAGAAAAGTGCAACTGTGTAAGTCCATCTCCAAATGCTAACACATGACAGAATATGCTGTGCAACTCTGAAGCAAAGATTCAAAAAGGAAGCACGTGCTGATTTGGTAATATATTGAGGTTCATGATGTGTCTGCTCTCTTTTGGGTCACAATCAATGCACTGAATTA
The DNA here is from genome assembly GCF_026979565.1 of Vidua chalybeata. NCBI lineage: Eukaryota > Metazoa > Chordata > Aves > Passeriformes > Viduidae > Vidua > Vidua chalybeata. Next base: position 144,713,331 of record NC_071530.1, read on the forward strand.
CAATTACCTGGTAATTTAACAGTAATTAAATAATGCTCTAGCTGAGTATTTCCAAACTTCAACATTTGAAATAAAACTTCTTTTCCTTCAAAGGAACCAAACAGCATGATTGTCAAAAAATATCCAATAGCAGCTGCTCTTAAAAATGTCAGGAGACCCATCAGATTTTGTGCAGGGTACTGAAAATCAGAACTTGGCAAAAGGTAGAATTTCTGACATTCGTAACAAACCAATAACATTCTGTCAGTTGTTTCTAATTGTCAGCAATATTTCAGTCTTTACTAATTATTCTTTTGGCTTGAAAAACATAACTTTAAATGAAGTTGAATAAGGAAGTCTACTCGATTTTTTATTTGGCACAAAAGCAGAAAGATTGTTTGGAATGCTCTAACACATGTAATTACACTCTTTTACTATATCAAATATTCTTTCATTTGTCATATCCAACTGCTCAGGTGCAAGTAAGTCTCTGCTTATTCAGTTCACCCCCCAAAATGGCCACTGATCAATCAGCACTAGTCCACAGATTAGTTATCTGTATTATTGGATAATCCATGCAGATACCTTGCATAATTTCACAGTGCCCCATGGAGTTTTGAAAATGGAACGTGAAACAGCTCCAGGGAAGCCTCACAAAGCTAGCTAGATATTGGCTTGAATCCCCAGGCATTGCTGACAGACATGCTACGTACTTGAAAAAGAGATAGCCCAGTGCATGGAAAGTCACTTTGAAATAAGAAATTACAGAGTTCAGCAGAAAGATCAGAGCAGCCTTTCAAAGCTAAGGTAAGTCCAGATAAGGCCCAAATGTGCAGCAAGAGTTGCACTCCCTCAGCCCATTCTTGAGAGAAATGAAGGTGATTGTGTGGCATTTTGCTGTTCAGAGTCACTGAGGGCCTCAGGGAATGTGCTGTGCAGAGACTGAGCACAGACAGCTGCACACATCTGCACACACATCTGCACACATATCTGGACACATGTGCACTCAGGCCCACACAAATTTACAGTCCCAAGCTCTGACCTGGGCTCATGGATCCGGGGATGAAAAGCACAAATTTTTGTAGATGTGCCTCAAAATCACACTGCAATGAACCCTTCTGAGAGGAAACAGCTGTGGATGCAGATGGCACCTGAACAATCAAAGAGGCCTGAAATTCCGACTTTTTTTTAGATAGGTCAATTACACCTGAGTGAAACCTTCTGTGCTGATTTATTTTTGCACTTTTATGGGATGTTTCACTAGGCACAGGTCATCAGAGAATCCAGCCCAAAGAAAAGTTAATGGAGAACAACTATTGCTTTTATTTATCATCTGTAAAATGGGGAGAAGGAGAGAAATTTGATCCTGATCAAATAAGGCAACGGTCAAGAAAATTCCCAGAATTTTTTAACTCTTATGTCCTTGTTCTAAATCTGAGCCATGGTCTCTCCCCGCAGTTATCCCTGCTAGCTCTCACTTGCCTTTTGTGTTTGGGGAAAGGTTTTCTCATGGGTCAGCTACATGGTGCAAAGGCATTAGCTTCTGGGTGGCCTTGTACACAAATAGGCCAATGTTTTCATTTTGCCAGCAAAGCCATACATTCCCCCCATTTACCAGAAGATTCTTACCTTGCCTGAAGGTATTTTATTCTGGAAAGCATATCAAGATGCCCTGCTGAGTATTGCTCTATCACATCCTTTACATCATAAGGCCTCAAAGTCTCCTTGAATTTTTTTTTATAGAGACGAAACTGTAGTATTCTGCATAATAAACAGAAAAAGATATTAATTTCTTATATAAATTCCATGATGAAAAATTCCAGTTTTTTCAAAATGTAGATGAATTCTCTGGGTGTTTGTAAATTAAGTGTGTTATTTTTAAACAAGCAACAAAATATAAACAAAGAATCTATAACATCATACCATATTTGAAAATTTATAATAGTTGGCTTTGCATAATTAATAGTTTAAAAAATGATTAAAAGTTTCAGAATCACAGTTGGAGCTTGAATTTGAACAACACAAGTCACAGGAGTTTTTGAAGCTGTGAAGTTCAAGCTGCTTCTTTTATGCTTCAGCCTATTATAGAGTAAATTTATAGTATATGCAATATTGAATCATTTTCATCTTGGTTTTAATTTTGCACCTGGGAAGGTTTTGGATAGGAAATGCTAATTAGATATAAATGTGGAAGTTAAGAAGTTATCAGCAGTTCATGTTGTGAAGAGGTGAAAACTTTTTAAAACTGCCTGAAGTGTCCTTGAAGACAACAGCAGCATCACATTTTTGTTGTTGTTGTAATGATAATAATATGATTGCTCTTACTATTGCTATTGTTATAAAATGACCAAGTAATTAGTAACAGAATTCTTATAACAAGAAACACTGCTGGCCAGAGCACTTGAAAAATGTTTGGCACTCTTTTTTTCATCCTTTCTGTTTGTACATTACTTTAAATGTATATGTCTTGGTAGATTAAGCAAATAGAATAAATATATTTAAACAATGAAATCTTTATCTTCATCTTGGATTCTGGATGTTTGTTTTCTCAGTAGAGTCTCCAGGTACATATTGGTCTGGACTGGGAAATTGCTGTCATCTGTTAAGATTTTAACTTGTTTTTTATTTAAGATTGGTGGGTTTTTTAATGTTTTTGAAGTCTGTATAAACTTTCATTTAGTAAAGATAATTCTATTGCAACTTTTTAAGGGCTGCTGATTCTTTAACTCTGTTGCTTATAATATTTCAAGGTTTCAAAATTATACCTGCACCTGTTTTAGCCAAATCATATATGGTAACAGCACAACTAACCATTCAAAGACTTAAAGGAAAATAGGGATCACAGTGTTAGCAATTCTAATTTAATAATCTCCTTGATCATGACCCTGAAATCCATTAAATGTTTTTTTTCTGAAATACTCTCAATTAATGTTCAGGATCTGGGTACACTACACAAAAAAAAAATCTTGGCTCCTGATTGAGTTTAAATGGAAATTACATTAATCAATTAGATTTGGACAGGATGTGTTTTTTTTTTTTTTTTTTTTTTTGTTTTTTTTTTTTTTTTTTTGTTTGTTTTTTTTTGGTTTTGTTTTTTTTTTGGTTTTTTTTTTTTTGTTTTGTTTTGTTTTGTTTTTTTTTTTTAAGTAACAATAACATGTCTGAAAATAAGCAGCTATCAGGGAAAGAAAGGGAAAGCAGTGGAGCTCAGGGATGAAGAAGCTTCCGATGGGAGGCAAGAAGCCATGGGTAACATGAGCAAAGCCTGTGTCACTTGGCTTTCAGCAGCCTTAGGAAAACTTGGAATTTTTTAGAAACTGATTCTCCTGCACCCAATTTGAAAAGAACCAGGAGTACATATCATGGTTATATACATATAAATATATAGTTATATTTTTATTACCATCTTCCCTGAAGTTTTTCTAAGATAAATGTGAGACACTCCTGACTTGCAATATTTCACCTGGAAGGTGGCAAGTCCCTGGCCCAAAAATTAACAACTTCTGGAATAAACAGCAATTGCAGTGAAAGCAGAGTATTTTCCCATGGAGGCACTTTTCAAGGGAGGAGACTAAAAAGTACTGCATCAAGGAGTAACAGAGCATCAGTGAATGAGTTCTATTTGCTTGATGTGCTAAACACATGCCCAAGGCTTACTGGGAGTTTTCTAACTCTAGGGAATATCTCTTGTGATATGAGAATAGAGGTGACACATGTCACAAGCCAAAAACTGCTGAAATGGAGACCTCAGCATCTGTTAAAATATGACAGCTGAAAAGTAGGTTGCACACTCATATAATTGTGACTAAAGAGTTGAGTCAGCTCAGAGTTTTTTCTTAAGCAAAAGTTCCAGTTTCATATAAATATTAGTCACTAAATTGAGAAAGATATATTTATATAACACTTTAACAAGGAACAGTACAACACATTATTTTAGAATAAAAGCACTGTGGAGTGTCTCGCAAAATGACATGATCAATGTTACTAAAAAACTTTCTCCTTTCTGCATACTTTCAACAGACTGAATAGGGTCTGTCTCATGTTTTTGAAAACACTAGAATTATCTCATCTATTGCATCTAAAAAAAGTCATAACAGAAACAGTGTTTCTGAAACATGTAGCAACATGGTAATGTTATTTCCTGAAGCATCATCCTTCAAAAAGACATTTACCTGACAGCTCGGATGGCTGTCTTGAATGTGGGGATCATATCTTCCATAGGGAAATCACTACTGTCACCTCTGTCTTCTGCCATGGGTTCCCCTGTTCCTGCATCTGCAAAGCATGTCAAAAAACCAGATGTGTGAACATCTCTTCACAAAATATTTAGAGGGATGTCTGGCTGAATAAAGCACTGCATAAAGTAAGTGCAATTTAATAAAGAAATATCTCTTACAGCTTCTTTCACTGGTCAGGTCTTGAAAGGGATTTAATTATTTTGGGACAGCTATAAGACACATTATTGAAGGATCTCCTCTCAGATTCCACCGTTTCTGAAACACTGGGAACTTGTCTTCCTTTCCAATGGATCTTTGCCCAAATTATTTTACATAAAGGTTAAAATAGGTTGTGGAAGCCACCGGCCAAGTTCTCCTTTCACTGGCACTGCCTGGAGCTCATGTACCTTCATGAAGGAGGAAGTCAAGTTCCTGGTGTGGACACCCAGGCTACATCCATGGTAGCATGTCCAGCATGCACTGGTGCCAGCTGGCACAAGAATGGGGAACCTGTTATTTAAAGACCATTTTGATGTTATGGGCAAGAAGAGGAAAATGCGTGCTCAGGGAAGCTGAGAGGAAAAATGCCCTATAATGTTGCATGGAGACCCAATGGAAACCTCTGAGGCGAAGCAGGCTTGCAGAGAGAGGGGGAGGGAAGAAGACATTAACTCTATAAATGAGGTTTAATGAGATGGCAGTGAGGGTATGTTTGAGATGCCTGCACACAGGCTGTGCAGAGCTGGATGCAGTCCAGGAAGGAGCAATCTTAGCATCCTTACTCATAAACCAAGCCAAGATGGTGTGTGCTTTTTGGGGGATACAGATTGACTGCCAAGGGTGCCCACTTTTTCCAGGCCAAATAGGCTGAACCCAGCACTGGCTTTATTCCATATCAGTTGCTGGTTTTGAGAAGGGCTGTTGTTTTATTTCAAACACCGTGTTGCCTGGACTCCAGGACTGTTTTTCTTGGGCTTCCCCAAATGTACTGCATAAAACCAGGTACCAGACATGCTTGTTCCAGAAAGTCACAAA